>NC_048561.1:5111438-5481233 GCF_902806685.2 Maniola hyperantus
TATCGAATATTGTTGTATTTTCCCTCCTTCGTTTGTATGAAGAAAGCACCGAACTGAGCTGCCTTAAATAAAAATATATATATGTACATATAAGTCAGTCAGTCAGGACTTTGAATTTTATGTATATAGATGTAAAATAGTTGCAATACTTACGTGCCACCATAAATACAGTAGATCATAGTAACCGATCCGATTAAAGCAGTGAAATCATTCGTGACATATTGGGGGTACACTTCATTATCTCTTGCCCCACTATTGGGCACTATATCTTCTAAAACATGCTCAGCAAGTACCACATCAGCATCAGAAGCTGGAGTTCTTCCAACGCAGACATATTTAAAACTGTCACTCGTATCCTCTTTGGTCACATTCGAGAAATACAAGTCGCCTTCCGGAGACAAAGTTATACGTCTATCTAGGATATTTCTAGATGCGCTAGGATCAGACAAAGATTGGTACAACCACACAATTTCAGGTTTTGGATACGAATTAGGTATTTCACAGTCTAGTTTATACATTTTCCCTTCTACGGGCTTATGTCTTTTTAAATCGACCTTAGGGTTGTCGATATACATGCGTCTTAAATTGACCCGTGTGGTTGAAACGCCATATTTGGATTCGGCTAAACATTGGTATTTGCCTTCGTCTTTTTTGGACGGGTTTTTGAAAATCAGTGTTCCTTCGTTGTCTCGTTGGATGATTTCGGCGTTCGGTGTGAGAGGTTGGCCTTCTTTTAGCCATTTGTAACTGCAAATAAAAAAAAATAGGTACTTAACTACTTAGTATTTTCATTTTTATTTATTTACTAGCTTATGCCCGCGACTTCGGACACAAACTTCAAACCCCTATTTTACGCCTTTAGGGGTAAAATTTTGAAAAATCCTTTCTTAGCGGACGCCTACGTCACAATAGCTATCTGCATGCCGAATTTCAGCGCGATCCGTCCAGTAGTTTGAGCTGTGCGTTGATAGATCAGTCAGTCAGTCAGTCAGTCAGTCAGTCACCTTTTCCTTTTATATATATAGATTAATTTTTATTTGTACCAAAAACACCCATACTTATTATAAATGCGAAAGTGTGTCTGTCTGCTAGCTTTTTATCCCGGAAAATTAAAGAGTTCCCACGGGATTATTACAATCTTAAATAGGTACACGCGGACGAAGTCGCGGTAATCATCTAGTTTACAATAAAGAGAAAAAGAGAGTAAAAGTGGACAGGGAAGCATTTATCTCTATAAGAGATCTCTAGCAGTGACCCTTGGCAGTGCGAGAGGTTTGTAGAGGGAATAGAATAGGTACAACAAAGAAAATCTAAATCCATACTAATATGATAAATGCGAAAGTGTGTCTGTCTGTGTGTCTGTCTGTCTGCTAGCTTTTCACAGCCCAAAAGTTTAACCGATTTTGATGAAATTTGGTACAGAGTTAGCTTACATCCCGGGAAGAATATAGGCTACTTTTTATCCCGGAAAATTAAAGAGTTACCACGGAATTTTTAAAAAAAACCTAAATCCACGCGGATGTAGTCGCGGGCATCATCTAGTATAAAATAAAATTCTAATAATAAGATCTAACTAAATATATAATCTAAATATAATACAAAAAGGTAAGTTTTAATCTTGAACCTAGAAAGCTTGTACAAAGGGTTTATTCATAATGTACTCTGAGCACGGTTCTTTTCTCAGTATGAGAAGGGATTGGCCGTAATCTACCACGCTGGCCAAGTGCGAACTTTAAACATTTTACCGTTAAAGCAAAGGATACTAAAGATTTTTATAACATACCTCACTCCCACCTCTTTCCCCTCTGTCACACACTCAACAACCAATTCCTTGTTATCCCTAAACAGCATTTCAGATGTTAATTGTTTCAAAATTGGTAAGTTGTCTACGGGCTGTGATGCACCTAAAAAAATATATATATATTAGGTAGGTACCTACTTTACTTAGTGATGACATATGGATCCGAGACATGGTCGCTAACTATGGGCCTCATAAGAAATCTCAGAGTCACTCAGCGGGTGATGGAGAGAGCTATGTGCGGAGATTCTCTACGTGATCAAATCAGAAATGAGGAGATCCGTAGGAGAACTAGAGTAACCGACATAACTCAACGGGTTGCGAAGCTGAAGTGGCCATGGGCAAGGCACATAGTTCGTAAAACCGATAAACGTTGGGGTCCCAAGGTGCTGGAATGGCGACCTCGCACCGGAAGACGCAGTGTTGGAAGACCCCCACTAGGTGGACGGACGACATCAGACGAGTCGCAGGGAGCCGCTGGATCCAGGCGGCGCAAGGCCGTGGCGAGTGGTAGTCCCTACAAGAGACGGTAGGAACGGCATTCCGAACCAGTGGTAAATTAAAACTACCTGACTATTCATAAGCACTTTTAAAAAGTTCACATGAATAAAAAAACATTCTATTCTATTCTATTCTATTCTATAGACCTAAGTCCAGCAGTGGACGTCTATCGGTTGATGATGATGATGATTATGACTTAGGTATACATGACAATCTAACAAGAACCAAAATATTTATTCTTTCGTAGTCGAGTAAAAATTAATGTTCACTTGGGAAAAGTGACAACCCTAAAGAATTTTTTAATTTTTTTTTTTGAAAAACGAACTTTTATAGTCCACACAGAAAATACATTCTTAAAATATAACTATAAACGCAATTTAAAGAGGCTCAGTTAAAAAGTAAAAGAAAAGTGTTTTTTTATAAAAATAATTTTTTTTAAATTCAGAACAATTAAATTTTTTTTTGGACTTACCTAGCACAGCACAGGCACCCAACAAAATAAAACTTATTCGCATCATGCTTGCAGCTTTGCACTGAAAAAAGGAATGCAGTTTTATTAAAAAAATACAACAAACTGATCAACGAAAACCAATTTTGATTATTTCGCTATCGATTTTAAAATGCTTATTACAAAAAAAAACTGAAAAAACAAAATTAGATTAAGTACTTAATTTAATTTTTTACATCCATATACTTATTTAAAAAATACTTTAATGCAAAATAAAATTAATTTAAAAAACAAGAAAAGAAAAAAAATGTCTATGAACGTACCGGATATGGAAATGGCTAGAAAGTAACTCTTAGCTGAATGATGATCTATTCAAGTTTATATATAACAGGGGAAATGTGTCATCTTCTAATTACCTAGTAAGTAATTACATGAAAAACCGGCCAAGTGCGAGTCAGGCTCGCGCAATGAGGGTTCCGTACTACAGTCGTATTTTTTCGACTTTTTGCACGATAATTCAAAAACTATGATGCATAAAAACAAATAAAAATCTGTTTCAGAATGTACAGGTAAAGACCTTTCATATGATACCCCACTTGATATAGTCACTCACTTCGAAAGTTGAAAATACTAATTATTAGTTCATGACCACAATTTAATTTTTTTTGTGTGATCTAACCCTAAATTCACGGTTTTCAGATTTTTCCTCAAATGTCAGCTATAAGACCCACCTACCTGCCAAATTTCATGATTCTAGGTCAACGGGAAGTACCCTGTAGGTTTCTTGACAGACAGACGGACAGACAGACACAACAAAATGATCCTATATGGGTTCCGTTTTTCCTTTTGAGGTACGGAACCCTAAAAAGTACCCAGTATACCTACTTATGTATTACTTTACGCTGAAATGCACAATATATAAAATTATAAGAAAGTCTGTTTGTAGGAAATGATTTTTCTTGGTCGCGTTGTATTTTTTTTTACATCAAAAGCAGTATCAGTCCCGCAAACGTGACGTCAGCACTAGACTGATTTAGTTTCGAGCTGATGGTATTTTTTTGTTTCGGCTGACGTCAAAATGACGTCATGTTTATGAGACATGGTTCCAGCGCAATAGCAATTAGCGGGACTTATTTCGAGATTTCGTCCGCGTCGATTTGGTTTTTAAAAATCCCGAGGGAACTCTTTAATTTTTCGCGATCAAAAGTAGCCTATATCCTTTCCCGGGATGCAAGCTATCTGTATACCAAATTTCATCAAAATCGGTAAAACGGATCGGCCGTGAAAAGCTAGCAGACAGACAGACAGAGAGACAGACGCACTTTCGCATTTATAATATTAGTATGGATAATTATAATTTAATAGAATTAAAGAGGATACTTAATTTTAAAAAAACACATTAAAAAAAAAAAAAAAATTATTATTATAACGTCACGCTCTGTACAAAAAGCGATTAATATTTATTTTATTTATCCGTGGCATGTGGATGCCCCTACAAGAGACCTATGTCCAGCAGTGGACGTAACGATGATGATGATGATGATATAATTTGCGAAAGAAAAGCTATGCGATGTTCCTATATCAAAACAGTATGCATTTTCCGATCTTGTAAAGTACCGCGTCTAAGTACAATCCGATACATAACTGATTTATCAGAATTTATTCGTATAATTATACCTACATATTTAATTAATTAATTAAGGAATAATAGGTTTTAGGTACCTTTTTTTTTTTTATTCAGATACAAGTTAGCCCTTGACTGCAATCTCACCTGATGGTAAGTGATGATGCAGTCTAAGATGATAGCGGGCTAACCTGGAAGGGGTATGGCAGTTTTTATTAAACCCATACCCCTTTGGTTTCTACACGGCATCGTACCGGAACGCTAAATCGCTTGGCGGCACGGCTTTGCCGGTAGGGTGGTAACTAGCCACGGCCGAAGCCTCCCACCAGACCAGACCAGAAATTTAGAAATTATAAAATACCAAACCCCTGCCAGGAATCGAACCCGGGACCTCCCACTAGAAAGACCACAGCGCTCACCACTGCGCCAGGGAGGTCGTCAAACCTACTTAATTTATTTTTAGATTCAAATGAAAATACAATAAACAAAAATACCAAACTTATTCTAGAACATAAAAATTACAGATCGAAAATATCATCTAAACCACCGCAACGAGGCAGGGTGCCCAGAACGCTGGCAGCGTTACCTCGTTGAATGGCCAGACTAATATGCTGACCGAGGTAACTGCCAGCCCTCCGGTCCCCCGTGGATTCCGCGAGACGGGATGAAAGGTCCTTAAAAAAGGGTCTAGCATCCTCGCCCCACGAACCCATGGTCTCCACCCCAAAAGGCACAAATATGAAACTATTTTCTATATTCTCATATTTGCGCCTCTTGGCCCTTTCTGCCTTAGTAGCCGCCGCTCCGGCCGCCACGGAGGTCGCCTGTACGTGTGACAGCGATTGAGTTATTTTATAAACACATAAACACACTGTATATAACAGTGCTTATATGCTATATGTGTTTATATGCTATGCTCGCGACTTCGTCCGCATGGACTACTCAAATTTCAAACCCCTATTTCACCCCCCTAGGGGTAAAATTTTTTAAAATCCTTTCTTAGCGGATGCCTACGCGCTACGTCATAAATCATAATAGCTATCTGCATGGCAAATTTCAGCCCAATCCGTCCAGTAATTTGAGCTGTGCGTTGATAGGTCAGTCTGTCAGTCAGTCATTCAGTCACCTTTTCCTTTTATATAGGTACTAGCTTATGCTCGCGACTTCGCGTGGACTACGCAAATTTCAAACCCCTACTTCACCCCTTTAGGGGTTGAATTTTCGAAAATCCTTTCTTAGCGGATGCCTACGTCATAATAGCTATCTGCATGCCAAATTTCAGCCCGATCCGTCCATGTAGTTTGAGCTGTGAGTTGATAGGTCGGTCTGTCAGTCAGTCAGTCAGTCTCCTTTTCCTTTTATATAGGTATTTAGATAAGGGTTACTTCGATGCACGACCGTACCCTGCATAATATTATATGCGATAACCTGTACATAGTCGGTACTTAAAGCATATTCTACATAATCTAGGCGAGCCGTAAACATTGATAACAATCGAAATGCAGATTCTACGCTTTTGCAAATCAATGCGACAATAAATATGAGCTACATAACTTTCATACTTCTCTCTATTTTTCTGCGTCATTTTCCTCATTTTCAACAATTTTAGACTTGCCTTTACACAAGTTTAAAAATCTATTAAAAGTGTGCGCTTAAAAAAAGCATATTATACAGTGGAAGACTATGTAAATGATAAGAAAGCTTGGATTTGACTCGCTCCAGCAATGCACGGGGCTGCAATTCCTTGTACAGTATGGTATAATAATATTTTAAATTGATCACTTGAAAAGAGCAACCGCCGAGTTTCTTGCGGGTTCTTCTCGGTAGGAACGGCATTCTGATGATCTGTTTGATGTCTGAGTCTGATGTCGTCCATCCACCTGGTGGGGGACGGACGCAACACTGCGTCTTCCGGTGCGAGGTCGCCATTCCAGCACCTTGGGACCGCAACGACCATCGGTTGTACGAACTATGTGCCCTGCCCATTGCCACTTCAGCTTCGCAACCCGTTGAGCTATGTCGGTTACTCTAGTTCTCCTACGGATCTCCTCATTTCCTCATTGATCACGTAGAGAAACTCCGCACATAGCTCTCTCCATCGTCCGCTGAGTGACTCTGAGCTTTCTTATGAGGCCCATAGTTAGCGACCATGTCTCGGATCCATATGTCATCACTGGCAACACGCACTGTTCGAAGACTTTGGTCTTCAAGCACTGAGGAATTATGGACAAGAAGACATCTCGAAGCTTCCTGAACGCTGCCCAACCGAGTTGGATTCGGCGGCTGACCTCTTTCTCGAAATTGGACCTGATTGGATTGGATTTTATGGTAGTATAAAAAGAAGTGATTTTTCGTAAGTAGATATAGCGGTAGTTTATGGGGCTAGAATTCATTAATAAAGAGAATAGTTTCAAGGGGGGATTCCAACATCAATGGTTTCAATGATGATGAATGACAGCTACGTATTATCTCTATCTCTATCTCGATCTTCTCTATAAATAAATAAACCGGCCAAGTGCCAGTCAGGCTCGCACACTGAGGGTTCCGTACTACAGTCGTATTTTTTCGACATTTTGCCCGATAATTAAAAAACTATGATACATAAAAATAAATAAAAATCTGTTTTAGAATGCACAGGTGAAGACCTTTCATATGATACCCCACTTGATATAGTTATCTTACTTAGAAAATTGAAAATACTAATTATTAGTTCATGACCACAATTTAATTTTTTTGTGTGATCTAACCGTAAATTCACGGTTTTCAGATTTTTCCCCTAAAGCCAGCTATAAGACCCACCCACCTGCCAAATTTCATGATTCTAGGCCAACAGGAACTACCCTGTAGGTTTCTTGACAGACAGACACAGACAACAAAGTGATCCTATAAGGGTTCCGTTTTTCCTTTTGAGGTACGGAACCCTAAAAATGAATCGCTAATTGAGTCGCTGATCGCAAATCTCGATAACATCTAAACCGATTTCGCTAATTATTTTTTTATAATATTCCTTGAAGTACGAGGATGGTTCTTACGGAGAGAAGAATTTTAAAAAAATCCTAAAAAAGAATCGACTGTTAGGCGGTACGAAGTTCGCCGGAGCAGCTAGTTTATTATAAATTCTCTGAAATTACAAGATCGTGAAAAATCATTACAAAAATAGTTATCATGATGATGACTAAGTAATAATTACCTTTATTCATTCACTCCATACCTCATGGTAGGTACCACCTGCATACAATATTAAGTCATTTTTTAGGGTTCCATACCTCAAACGGAAAAACGGAACCCTTATAGGATCACTTTGTTGTCTGTCTGTCTGTCTGTCAAGAAACCTACAGGGTACTTCCCGTTGACCTAGAATCATGAAATTTGGCAGGTATGTGGGTCTTATAGCTGGCTTTAGGGGAAAAATCTAAAAACCGTGAATTTACGGTTAGATCACACAAAAAAAATTAAATTGTGGTCATGAACTAATAATTAGTATTTTCAATTTTCTAAGTGAGATAACTATATCAAGTGGGGTATCATATGAAAGGTCTTCACCTGTGCATTCTAAAGCAGATTTTTATTTATTTTTATGCATCACAGTTTTTGAATTATCGTGCAAAATCTCGAAAAAATACGACTGTAGTACGGAACCTCGTTGCGCGAGCCTGACTCGCACTTGGCCGGTTTTTTATTTAAGGAAAATACTGGTAGCCGCGGTTAAATCCCTGTAGATCATGAATATTTACTAGATATAATACAAGTAGGTACTTATTTTTAGGGTTCCGAACCTCAAAAGGAAAAACGGAACCCTTATAGGATCACTTCGTTGTCTGTCTGTCCGTCTGTCGGTCTGTCAAGAAACCTACAGGGTACTTCCCGTTGACCTAGAATCATGAAATTTTGGCAGGTAGGTAGATCTTGTAGCACACGTAAGGGGAAAAATCCGAAAACTGTGAACTTTTTTTTTTTTTTTTTTTAAATTAAATATAGCGAGCAATCGAGCAGGCGGGTCACCTGATGTTAAGGTAGCTCAGTTCGGTGCTTTCTCCATACAAACATAGGAGGGAAAATACAACAATATTCGATATTGTACGCCCAAAACTAAGAATTATATCGATTTATCTCGTCATTATCTAGGTTTATTGATATATAAAATATTGAAAAAAATATTGATTTAAAAGTTACGAGGCTCAAAAGATTTCTATTTTAACACTAAATTAATGACAACTTTGGGCGTAAATAAATAAGATTAGGGATATGAAAATTCTAAAACAATTTATCATTAGACGTTGTTTATTTATTCATTAGTTGAAATAACTTTACTTTGCAAACATAAATTCAGCAGTTTTTTCTCAAAAATACTTTTCCTAAACCCTTTTCGCGCGCTTGATTTCAGTGAAAATCATCGTGCCTCTCAACTTTCTCATACAATGTCAAGTGAAAAGCAAACATGTTACCCACGTGCGCTGCCAATTTCGGTCGAGCGTCCTGCGTCACCTTAAGAACTTGTGATTACATTAAAAAAATTACAATGTGTTCATGAACAAATCAGTACCAACCCTTATTATAAATGCGAAAGTGTTTGTTTGTCGGTTTGTTGGTTTATTGGTTTGTTGGTTTGTCCTTCAATCACGTCGCAACGGTGCAACGGATTGACTATAGATAAAGACCTGAAGAGTGACATAGGCTACATTTTATCCCGGAAAATCAAAGAGTTCCCACGGGATTTTTAACTATTTCCACGCGGACGAAGTCGCGGGCATCAGCTAGTGAAACATAAAATAAAATAAAAGTCCATACAAGAGACCTATGTCAGTGGACATCGGTTGATAATGATGATGGCGACACTTGATGTAATCCAATTTTGCAAGAAGTTTCACTTTTAAAAAACTTTTCAAGTGCGTGGCGGACCACGCGCAGTGTAGGGTTCCGTAGTCACAACTTAGCCATGATTTATTTTCCTTTAAAATTGATTATATATATAGGTACTGCTCTGTGAATTTTTCACGTTCCTATATACTACCATTTGGCTGATAAGAGGGTCCCCCCCCTTGATTCTAATAAATATTAGCACTTTAAAACATCATATTTTACAAACGGATCTAGGAATCGAAAAATGATGTTCCCATACCCACGGTATTTTTAAAAGACCTATTCAACGATACACCACACTATGGGGTCTACCCTATCATGAGAAAAAAAATCATCCCCACTTTACATACCCTAAAAAATATTTATTACAGTTTTATTTCACCACTTTATCGGCGTTACCCATGCCAAATTACAGATTTCTAGCACTAATAGTCTCTGAGATTGACCGAGGACGGGCGACAGACGGACGGACATGGCGAAACTATAAAGGTTCCTTGTTGACTACGGAACCCTAAAAACAAGCTTGCATAAAGATGGCATGGAAACGCCCTTGAACCGCCGAGTCGGTTGGCGACATGGTGCAGGTTCGATTACCGCCACGCTAAATAAAACATTCAGCGTGCAAACTGGTTGTAGAGCCCGGGTCATTTAACTAGCGACCGAGACAGACGCGGACAAGCGTGTGCTGCTCAAACGTGATACGGTTCCGTAGGTACAAGCAACAACAAGCCTAATTTTTCCTGTGGCAGCATATTTATGGGTTTTGACTTTCCGCCAGTTTTTGCTTAATTTATCTTAGACTGGCGACCCGGATAGACTTTGGCTTATTACAATTTTAGTAAAGATGTCTAGTTTTTTAACCGACTTCAAAAAAGGAGGAGGTTCTCATTTCGTCGAAACGTTTTTATTTTATTTTTTATATTTTTATGTATGTTCCCCGATTACACGAAGACGCCTGGACCAATTTTCTGAAATCGGCCCAGTAGTTTTGAGTGTATTCGTTACAAACATACACAAATACAAATCTTTCCTATTTATAACTAGCTGCCCCAGCGAACTCCGTACTTCCTCTCCTAACAGTCAATTCTTTTTCAGGAATTTTTAAAAAAAATTCTCTCCGTAAGAACACACAGAGCACATTCAGCGATTCATTTTTATAATTATAGAGATATACCTAGTGTAGAAAAACTAACTAAAAGTAAAACTTGCCTCCCTTATGTGAGTCTTTATTGCTTTATATTTACTATAGCTTATACTCGTGATTTCGTCTGAGTGGACTACAAAAATTTCAAACCCTAATTTCACCCCCTTAGGGGTTGAATTTTCAAAAACCCTTTCTTAGCGGATGTCTACGTCATAATAGATCTGCATGCTAAATTCCAGCCCGATCCGTCCGTTGAGCTGTGCGTTGATAGATCAGTCAGAGTCAGTCACATTTTCCTTTTAATTTAGACTTCTATTTGTTTAACAAGGAACCCTAAAACGTTGAGACCATAGAATAATAATTTATTATCAGTACAAAACATATAATACGTAAAAATATGCTAATTTTTGTTTGTTATACTTTAGTTCGTCCTTCCCAAAATCGGGAACGATTTGATTGACTTTGATTTGAACTTCTATACTAATTTAATTAGTAGGTATTATCATAATGTACTATTTTTTTTATATCTCTGGTACATAGATTCATCAATGTGCTAGACATACATGCAGATTCACTGGTTAAATTCCGGAATTCATTTCATATACCATAGTAATTTACTTAATGCCATAATATATCACTGAATCCATTATCCAATAGTAATCTTCGTCCGCGAAAAAACAAGCTTTTCGTGGTCCCCACATCATCGCGCTGTTGCTAGATCTATGTCACCTATACCCCGTTCATTAGCATCGTTCAACGCGCTTTTGGACAATAATGCTCAATGGGACCCATTTAATGATGGGTTTATAATACTGGTTCGGGAGTTACTGAAGTACGCTGAGAGCATTACATGAATATGTCATTCAATGTTCTCAGCGTACATATTCAAAATCCTTTGATCTTTTATCGTTTTGTATTTTATGTCTTTTTTCTTGTACCTTTATTTGTATTTAAATTTATTATTAATCATCTAGTTAGTGTAAGTGGCACTGCCGTTCTAATAAGATATAAAATAAAATAAATAAATAAATGAACTGCTTACCTATGCTTACCTATATTTGTTTATTAGTTTAGAATTTATTTATGTAATTAAGTATTAATATAATTTTTAATTTAGGTAGGTACTTATTTTTAGTAGTAAAATTACCTGACACTTTATTCGCATGCCGTGTTCACCTTTAATTATCTCGTCATTTTATCTAAGAACTTTTGTATTTTTAATTTTGTGTTTGATTACAGATGAGTGAGCTCTGTTGGTGATCCTAATAAATGAAAAAAAAATAGTGCGACAATTGACTCTCTTTACACTGGAATGACATTAACAGGGGGCCAACCCTCCACCTCCCACCCACCCCACCAACCTCTCGGTTATAAGGGCCGAATCGCGGGAAGGCGCCCGTTCGGTACTTGCTCTTGGCATTTTCCCGGGGCGCCTTCTTGACTCCCTACAAATTATTTTGTCTCTTCCTTGTCCCTTATGCTCACTCTCCCCCCTTGGGGGCTAGACGTCACTAGCACAGCTGAGATCCCCGCTGCTCCTCCGTGGTGCCGGCCTTTGACAGGGGGGGTGCTGTTGGAGAACAAAGGCTTAGACTATTCAAACAAGAACAAAGGGCACACTTGACGGCAACGTTAGTTCCGATTTTCGCCACGCGCCAAGGTAGCCTTGTCGCACTGTAATGTCATCATCGTCGTCTATCGATAGACGTCCACAGCTACACGCGACAGGTCGAGATGGCAACTCGGGGTATGAGGCGGGGAGACGCCCCGCACACCCGCACGTCACCCGCGCTATCCCGCACCGAAATATCATATCACGGGTGCTGTGCGGATGTGCAGGGCGTCCCCAACCATTGCCTTCTCGACGTGTCGCGTACTTCACTCGGAGGTCGCCATTCTAGCACCTTGGGAGTCTTGGTACCCCAACGTCCTTTGGTTTTCCGAACTATATGCCCTGTCCATTGCTAATTCAGCTTCGCCACCCGTTATCTTCTCTGTATATAAAAATGAATCGCTAAATGTGTTGCTGATCGCAAATCTCGAGAACAGCTGAACCGATTTCGCTAATTCTTTTTTTATAATATTCCTTGAAGTACGGGGATGGTTCTTACGCCGAGATGTTTTTTTTAAAAATCCTGAAAAAGAATCGACCTCTGATTGGTTGACGCTCACTCACTCTTGATTACAATTCATTGTTGCAACAAGAATATTAGCATAAATTCAGCCAATTTCAACTATGGCGATTGTAATAATGATTTACATAAGGTTTTACAGAATCGACCGTCTGTGATTTAAGGTAACTGATACAAATAAGGCCTACCTTATTTAAATAGTTGATTACAAAATAAATATAGGTGTGTATCAAAAAAACTTCAATAAATTAGTATTAGATGTTTATTAATATCAAATTAATGGAGAAAAACATTAGCAATATCTAATAAAATGAAGACAAAATCAACAATACAAAAACCTTAGCTAGTGGCCACAATAAGTTACGTCTACCAAATAAGGCCTGTAAACTTTAAACTCATAAAATCTTGTTAAAAATCTATTTATTTAAAAAAATACTATTTTACAGCCTTTATTTACCTTTATCTTTTGATAACTAAGCTTTTTATTACAGTAATTAAACATTTATAAACACAGATGGCTTGTCAGACTAAAGCTCTCATATTAACAATAATATGAATAAACTATTTAAAAAAATATTGTCACTCGTAATTAAATAAATAAAGCACACAATCTGTGAAAAAAACAGATTTTTTTACCAAAAAAAATAAAAAAATTATAGGCCTTATTAAATTGCACTGCTGTATACAAGGCACTAAACTGCCGCTGCAGGCTGCTAAGCTTTCTTCCGACCAAGTAGCACGTTTAGGAGCCTTTTTAGATTTAGTTATTCGTAGTACTTTGACAGCTAGACATCAAAATGCGTATTAAAATGCGGGATTTATATTAAGGCCTAGGGTTACAATTAAGGCCTAGGGCCTTATTCGGTACCGTACCAGATAAAATATAAAGATCCATAATTCGTTCCATTATTCAAAATGATGAAAATGAAAGCAATAATTATCTAATATAATGGCTAAGGTATTATAACTACTTATTAGTTTATATAAAATGTCAATATAAAACCTAATAACTTGCCTTGTTATTACGAAAATTTTATAGTGCGCCGCGGAAAACCCGACTTCCACAAAGAAGGTGTCGCAACAAGCTCAGGGAATAGGCGCAGGTCGCCTGAGCAGTTCGTACCTAATCATAGGGCCGTAGTATGTATGTGCGTGAAGAATCTTTTATGTTACATTTATTTAACCGGGTTTTCGGGAGAGTAGGCCTTTTTCGAGCATAGGCCTTATTTGTATCAAGTACCTTATGATTTATTTATGATTTATGATTTATGATTTATGATTTATTTATTCATTTGCTTTCATGGTTACATGAAGCCCCGTTAGGGCATAGTAGTGAGCCGGCGATGGACTGATCACGATGATAAAGATGGTGACTATTTCTTCTATGACTAATTTCTAGAAATCCCGATTGACAATGACATAAGGAAAGACGGAAGAATCCAATTGGTCTAATAAATTGAATAAGCAATAATATTATTAACAGTGATTTTCCTCGATGCGGTTGTGACATGTTTACCTGAACAGTTGTTTTAAATAGATTATGAATTCACCTTGAAATTGATACCTAATGCATGGCCTCATGTACCTAGGTATACCTAAAGGTAATACCTATTGAGTTGTGTATTGTTTATGTTATAGTTTACGCCTAGTTCATCATCATCATTAACCAATAGACGTCCACTGGACATAGGGCTCGTGTAGGAAATTCCACACGCCACGGTCTTGCGCCGCCTGAATCCAGCGGCTCCCTGCGACTTGTATGTCGTCCGTCCACCTAGGGGGGTCTTCCAACGCTTAGTAGGCTTAGTTACTCACCTATTATTATTCATTTTCATCAACAATATCAACCCATAGTCGGGCCACTACTGAGGACTACTGCATAGTCTTATGAACCTAGGTATACCTTATACCTATTGAGTTGGTTGGTTGAGTTTATGTTATAGTTTAGGCTTAGTTACTCACCTTTTATTATTCATCATCAATATCAACCCATAAGGCCCCATCGGGCCACTACTGAGTATGGGTCTCCTCTCAGAATGAGAACGGTTTTTGCCCATAGCACTGTGGCCCTACCGCGGTTGTTTGACAGCTACAATGTCACGATCGCAATCATCTCTGTAGGGCGATTGTCTAAAACCTGCATCAATCATTATTACAATCTCAATTGTTCTGATTGGCTGAATTTGTGCGATTCTTGTTGCAACAATGCATTGTGGCCAATAGTGAGCGAGCATTAACCAATCAGAGATGATTGCGATCGTGACATTGTAGCTGTCAAACAACCGCGGTAGGGCCCCAGATCTGATTGAATACTATTTATTTATTATAGGTATTTTCAAATACCTATAATTAATTAATAGTATTAAAAATAATCACAACTGGCTAGCGATCAGTAGGTAGGTATAATTGCTAATTTTAAATCATTTTGCAAATATTTGGTGAATTTATATTTTTCTTCACAGACGGATTTTTCATGGAAAGGGATTTTTCATTTTTCACACTTACGCTAGGAACTTACGGAGCGGTTATCACCCGCGCCCGCCGCGGTCCAACAACCGCATTTAAATAAATAGTAATTATATGATTAATTACGAATGGCCTACTTACGCAACGTTCGCTGACCTCTAACGTTAGTCAGATGTTTTATTTGCAATATAATATCGTGAACTTTTACAAAATGTAGGATTTTTTTAGAATTTTTCGCGTTTTTTGTTGTTGTTATCAGTAGTAGGTAGGTATGACCTGTCTTCGTTTTTGCTAGCGTTCTGGTTACACCCTGTATACTTACTCATTTATTTATTTATTTTATATCTTATTAGAACGGCAATGCCACTTACACTAACTAGATGATTAATAATAAATTTAAATTTAAATACATATAAAGGTACAAGAAACAAGACACAAAATACAAAACGATAAAAGATCAAAGGATTTTGAATATATACGCTGAGAACATTAAATGACATATTCATGTAATGCTCTCAGCGTACTTCAGTAACTCCCGAACCAGTATTATAGACCCATCATTAAATGGGTACCATGTACCACGCACAAAAGCTGTCAAAAGCTAGTCTAGTAGGTATAATCTAAATATTTAAAAAGAAAAGGTGACTGACAGACTGACTGACTCACAACGCACAGCTCTAACTACTGGACTGATCGGGCTGAAATTCGGCATGCAGATAGCTATTATGACGAAGGCATCCGCTAAGAAAGGATTTTTGAAAATTCAGCCCCTAAGGGGGTGAAATAGGGGTTTGAAATTTGTGTGGTCTTCAGGTGGTTTCCAGAGATTAGGTTGATATTTTGCAGCTTACTGCTGGCAAAGGGTGTCTTTCTATATAATACTGATTATTGAGGAGGCAAGGGGACTTGTCTGCGTGGACTACACAAATTTCGAACGCCTATTTTACCCCCTTAGGGGTTGAATTTTCGAAAATCCTTTCTTAGCGAATGTCTACGTCATAATGGCTATCTGCATGCCAAATTGCAGCCCAATCCGTCCAGTAATTTGACCTGTGCGTTGATAGATCAGTCTGACGTCACTTTTTCGTTTTATATATTACTAGTTTATGCTCGCGACTTCGTCCGCGTGGACGTAAGCATCCGCTAAGAAAGGATTTTTGAAAATTAAACCCTTATGGGGGTGAAATAGGGGTTTGAAATTTGTATAGTTCACGAGGACGAAGTTGCGAGCATAAGCTAGTAATAAAGACTTAGGCAGGAGGCACTGTACGGGTAAAGTACCGGGCCTAGTAGGTACAAATTAACAAGTTTTTTTATTCTCACCGTCGCGAAGCCAACAGGAAAACTGTTAAATTTACTTTTTAAGTAAGTAGGTACATAGAGAGGTACTACATGAATATTAAACCAAAATTCCTTTTGAAAATACAAAACATTTGCTTTTCAACAATGAAAATTACCTAAACTTAGTTAAAGAGTAATATTGTAAACACCTAACCTTAAGTGTGTTTGTTTGTTGGTTTGTCCTTCAATCACGCCGCAACGCAGCAACGAATTGACGTGAATTTTTGCATGGATATAGTTAAAGACCTGGAGAGTGACTTATGCTACTTTTGATTCCGGAATATCAAAGGATTCCCATGGGATTGGAGAAAAATATAAATTCACCAAATATTTGCAAAATGATTTAAAATTAGCAATTATACCTACCTACCGATCGCTAGCCAGTTGTGATTATTTTTAATACTATTCATTTATTATAGGTATTTAATCAAATACCTGCGTAGGTAATTTATTCTTGAACTCGAGGTTTCAACTCCTGATTTTTATTTTCTGGCTGATTCCATAGGTAGGTAATATTCAAGTTTTGGTTTTTAGGGTTCCGTTCCCACCCGAAGGGTGCCAACAGGACCCTATTACTAAACCTTCGCTGTCGACCGTCTGTCTATCAATCCGCACATGGCCAGCGTGGTAGACTATGGCCAAAACACTTCTCACTCTGAGAGGAGACCCGTGCTCTGTAGTGAGCCGGCGATGGTCATGATGAATAAAAAAATTCACAGAAATGAAAAATTTGAAAATGGCCGCCATGAAATTAAAAAAAAAAAGTGTTATTTCTTGTACGGAACCCTTCCTGTGTGAGTCCTACTCTTAATCAGTACCCTTATTATAAATGTGAAAGTGTGTTTGTTTGTTGGTTTATCCTTCAATCACGTCGCAACGGTGCAACAGATTAACGTGATTTTTTGCATGGGCTTACAAAAATACCTTGAGAGTGACATAGGCTACTTTTTATTCCGGAAAATCACAGAGTTCCCACGGGATTTTTAAAACCCTAAATCCACGTGGATGAAGTCGCGGGCATCAGCTAGTTAATTGATAAGTATCTTAAATCGATTTCACGTGGATTTAAATTGGATATTAAAATAGGTATTCCCTAATCGTATATTAATTGTTGAAAATTGTCATAGACCTTAATTACTAATTAGTTTAGGTAGGAATAGATAGCTTGAACGACTCATCTAAGTATATTCTATCTACCTCAAAGTCAAAGTCAAATAATTTTACAAAATCTATACTTATGTATAAAAGGAAAAGGTGACTGACTGCCTGACTGATCATCAACGCACAGCTCAAACTACTGGACGGATCGGGCTGAAATTTGGCATGGAGATAGCTATTGACGTAGACATTCGCTAAGATAGGATTTTTGAAAATTCAATCCCTAAGGTGTAAACGAGGGGGTTGAAATTTGTGTAGTCCACGCTTGAGTCCACGCGAACGAAGTCGCGAGCATAAGAAATTAGTCAAAATAATGACTAATTTGTGAGTAAGCTCACGTCAAACTCATTATTTTGACTAATTTCTTAAACTGGACACTTTCAAGTGAAGATTTTTATATAAGCCGGTAAAGATGATACTGCTAGGGGCTCAATTTGAATGCCATAAGCCTACTTTGTCGTATTAGTTTACAAATTGCGAAAAACCAAATTAAATTTGAATTTCGCGGGCAGACCGTGTCTTCCACCTTAAATGATCTAACCGTAGGTACAGAGGGCAGACGGCGGAAAGCGACTATGTAATATGTATTAGACTATGTGGAGATGCATCAGGTATTACCTATAGGAATTTGTAGGTACCTATCGTATAGGTATAATACCTATGTCCTATATGCATGCACGTCGTATAATACTCAGGCCCTATAAAAGATGTCCGACAGGTATGGAAGACACATTCCCGCCACATTAGCGACGAGATTGGGTGCGTTTTATATTAAAAAAAAATATAATATTTATTTGTTTTGTAAATATTGCAAGAATTATAATTTATTGTCGATAATAATAAAAATAATATTTGTTTATTTAATATTATTTAATTTAAAACAATTAACTACGTTAATTAGGCTTAAATGTAAAATAGTGTGCTTTTATTTAAAAAAAAAATTAAATGTCCGATTTTTTCCGGTTTTTTAAATGTAAATAGAATAAAAGTAGTTATTGGGGCGTTTCTTTGAGAAAAGGGCTAATAAATCGTACCTTTAATATTTTAATTAATAACTAGATACCTAGTAATTTAATAAAAAATCTAAATGTTTTTAATAAAAAAATTTAACAAAGCTTTTTTACCAAATTGTATAAGACTTGCTTTTAGATAATTCAGTAAAAATATAATATTTATTTATTTTTATTGCACGTATTAAACAATGTTGAAGATAAGATTTTCTGTAGGTAGGTACCTATATAAATTATTCTGAAATTAATTTTCAACCTGACGCTTAATGGTACCTATTCGTACAAGAATCCGAGAGGTCAAGCCCGAGGTTCAAATCGGTAGGATTTTGATAGGATCAATAGATACTTTGTATGGTATAAGCCTAGTATGAGGAATGTTAAAAGGAAACGTGGAACATTTTTTAATTCTTGTTCTTTGCTTAAAAAATTAATCAAACTTTTTTTCAGGATCAAAATGTCTTCAATCACAAGTTGTGCGATCTTCGCTTTATGCGCTTTAATATGTGAGTTTTAAAATTTTTTTTTTTTTTTTTTTTTTTTTTTTTTTTTTCAATAAATTTAATTCATAAATTTCAAGCCGACTTCTGCAAGCTTTATTGCTAGTGGAGATTTCGCCTAAAATTCTACATAAAATAAAATAAAATTTTGAACGAAAAAATTGTTTTTTTTAGGCGCATCGCAGCCCGTGGAAAAGTTGCCAGTGTTGAAGCAACTCCCTTCTGAAGTGGTGTTCAGAGACCACAAGGAATTGGTGCTAGAGTGCGCCACTGAGGGCAAAGAGGATGGTATCAAGTAAGTATTGTTTTTATGATTTACTAGATTTTACGTGTTACTTAACTTCATCCGACTATAATTTATGTAATCTTTGTAAATATCTTTCAATGAAAATTATTAGTGCATTGGAAAAAAGCAACGTAGGTATATCCTTGTTGATTTTAGAGAATGCAAGCGTTTTATTTCGATATCTTCATTAATATCGGTTAAATGGATATTAGATGTGTGTGATAAACTATCATAGTACCATTTTCGCAAGCAAACAATAAGTTTTACTATAGTATCTTCTAGCTTTTTTCTTGGCTTCAAGACCTATCAGCCGGTCTATCAACTCAAGTAATTTTGATCAAACTAAGCAGTTTATATATACCTACAGCAGTCAAAGAGGCGAAAAAACTATTAGAGATAGAGATTTTTTCCAAGACACTTATTTTCTAAATTGAAGTCGTGGTGTCACGCTAAACGTTCTAATAAAACCTAGTTTTTCCTTAATGGGGCCGATTCTCTTGTACATAATCTCTAAACTAAACTAAAATGACACGTCTAAATCTATTGCTATCCCTGTCATAATGTTGCTTGCCGAAAAGGATAGCACTAGATTTAGACGTCTTAATTTAGTTTAGTTTAGAGATTGTGCACAAGAGAATCGGCCCCACTGATCGATTGTTAAAATAACGGTTGCATTATCTGAATAGGTTCCTACCTAAATATTTTTCCCACTTTGCAATGCTAGAATAGTCCCGTTACTATAATACTTAAATGCTTCTGTAGTTTTTGCCTAATAATAATAATAACTCAGAACAAACTGAAAAAAGTTTAATAATGCTTAGTAAGGTACCTATAGTTTTATTATAGCACCAATTGCGATTTCCAGTTGTGTCATTCAAAATTTGTGACCATGCGTCTTGTTTTCAGATACGAATGGCTGAAAGATGGCAAACCTTTCACACCCATTACCCGAGTGTCCCAACACGGTAACGAAGGTACCCTCATTTTCAAAAACCCCACCGCTAGCGAAGAAGGAGTTTACCAATGCCTCGCAGAATCACCCCTAGGGGTCGCTAGCTCACGACCAGTACATGTAAGACGCACATTCCTGGACATACCAATTAAAGCAGAACTTCAGAAGCACACGCCGATTGAGGGCAAAACATATAAATTGGACTGTAAGATACCGAATGCGTATCCTAAGCCAGACATTGTATGGATGGTGGAAAGTGACAAGTCAAAGGAAGTTGTGGCTGGGCAAAGGTGAGCATACGAAACTTAATTATTACTAGCATCAGCTAGTATTCCACGTGGAATAAGGTTTTTAAAAATCCCGTGGGAACTCTTTGATTTTCCGGGATAAAAAGTAGCTTATGTCACTCTCCAGGTCTTTAAATATATCCATGCAAAAAATCACGACAATCCGTTGCTCCGTTGCGACGTGATTAAAGGACAACCCAACAAACCAATAAAACCAACAAACAAACACACTTTCGCATTTATAATAAGGGTAGAGTACTGAAGTAGATTTATAAACCAATCTATATATTAAAATACACTCTTTTCAGGTTCACCATATCCGACGAAGGTGACTTATACATGTCGAATGTAACAAAGGAAGACACTGGCAACAAGAAATACCTTTGTATGGCCAATTCACCAGCTTTGGACTCCGAGATTGTCTTGGCTGAGCACGTGTTGGTTGACGTCGTAGGGGGCAAGGAGGGAGACCATGAGGTAGTCCAGCAGTATGTGACTAGAGACACCACCCTGAAGGCTGGAGAGAGCGTCTATTTGTACTGCATTTATGGTGGAAAGTGAGTACCTATGATTTCTTACTTTTTATGGCAGTTTGACCATATCCCATATCACTTGCTTTGGACTTTGGAAGGTGTATTTTATTAGTTGATGTCGTAGGAGGATAGAGTAAGGTTGGTAAAAATATAAATTAGACTAGATAGCCTAGTGGTTAAGACGTCCACCTTTTTTCGGGAGGTCGGGGGTTCGATCCCGGACACGCACCTCTAACTTTTCGGATTTATGTGCGTTTTAAAACAAATAAATATCACTTGCTTTAACGGTGAAGAAAAATATCGTGAGGAAACCTGCATACCTGAGAGTTCTTCATGTTCTCAAAGGTGTGTAAAGTCTGCCAATCCGCATTGGGCCAGCGTGGCAGACTATGGCCTAAACCCTTCTCACTCTGAGAACTACTGACCCGTTCTCAGTAGTGGGCCGGATCATGATGATGACTCTAATTGGGTTTGAAGATGTATTTACTTAAGTGTAAGTCCCGCTATTGCGCTGGAACCATGTCTCATTAACATCGAAATGACGTCATTTGACGTATATTTAAGTAAAAATATACCATCAGCTCGAAACTTCAGTCTAGTGCTGACATCACTAAAATGGCGGCCACGCGCATTAGCAATTTACGAGACTTATAGTTAAGTACAGAGTTACTAAAGAACTTTCTTTAGTAACTCTGTTAAAAGAGAAGAAGAGGCTTTAGCAATTTTACGGTTATATTTCACTAACGATGGACGTGGATTTTTAACTCCTTTATTGAATTTTTACTCGTATTTTCAGTCCCCTAGCTCACCCCGACTGGTTCAAAGACGGCAAAGACATCAACAACAGCGCCAAAGACCGCGTCACACGATACAACAAGAGCGTCGGCAAGCGGCTCATCATCAAAGAGGTGTTGCTGGAAGACCAAGGCGAATACACTTGTGTGATCAACAACGAGGTCGGGAAAGTACAGAAGCACACTTTCAACGTTAAAGTTGTCAGTAAGTATAACACCTTTTTCATCTAAATATATAAAACGAATAGGTGACTGACTGACTGACTGACTGACTGACAGATCAAACTACTGGACGGATCGTGCTGAAATTTGGCATGCAGATAGCTATTATGACGTAGGCATCCGCTAAGAAAGGATTTTTGAAAATTCAACATAATATGTGAAATAGGTGAAATAGGGGTTTGAAATTTGTGTAGCCCACGCGGATAAAGTCGTGAGCTAGTTAATTTTATATGGCAACACTCGATTCGATAACAAAAAAAAATTTTGAAACCTCCACCTCCAGTGGACTGAAATGTCCTAACCAGTACCTACTATAACTTAACATAAAAAATACCGAACCTACTATAAAAAATACCATACTCCTGAAAAAAAAGCGTCAACAGAAATAGAACAGCTAATATTGATATTTTCACTTACAGGCGCTCCCCAATACGTCAAACAACCTGAACAGAAGCTGATAGTCAAGCAAGGCCAAGACGTTACGATCCCCTGCCAAGTACGAGCAGTCCCTGAAGCCAAGCTTTCCTGGACTTACAACAGCAAGAACCTTCCAGAAAAACTCCAAGCCCATACTTCGTCCCAAGGAAACGTGGTCACTTCAGATCTAGTCATCAAGAATGTGCAGAAATCTGATAACGGATATTACGGATGCAGGGCACAGAATGAATATGGCGATGTCTATGCCGAAACTTTAGTTTATGTGCAGTAAATCAAGAGTTTACTGAGATTTTTTGATTAATTTCGTAATAAATGACTGTTAAATACAAAAAATTGAGTTTAATTTTCATAATAGGGTCTTGGACTGTAGTAAAAAAATGATGTGATGTTTTGTATAAAAGGAGTTTATGGGGCTTGCATTCATTATTAAAAAGAATAATTTAAAAAAATGCAAGCCTTGATATTATGCAGTTTTATTGGATAATTTCACTTTAGACTAATATAACTATAGGCCGTTGCTTTTGACTATACCTAAAGTTCTATTAAGAGTTTCTCAAGTTAAGAATGTGTAGTTTATACATTTTAGAGACTTGACAAACACACTTGGAGACAAAAATAATGGCGCTCTATGCAACGAAAAGAGTCCACGGCGGGCGCTTGTGTTTCATTGAATGCCATACATTTAGTCTTCAAAGCATCCATATGCCCTTGCTAAATGCTATATCAAGTCCTTTACAAAATATAAAGTAAGACGAAAACATGGTCATGAAAAAAAAAATATTTATGGGAAAATGATTTTTGCGTAATAGAAACCCTGAACAAACTTTTTGTGTGCTTTTAACATTGATAACTGACAAATGACATATTTTGACAACAAGATAACCACAGAGTACTTTTTGAAGATAACCTAACTTTATTTAAAAAAAATACTTCGATAAAATCAAAACAATATTGTAATTTAAGTAGATTTTTACTATGTATTTCCTTTATATATTAAGTATATTATCCTTAGTGGTCCAAGCGGCCTTCGTGACTATGTCTATAGGTAAATATCGCTCAAATTAATTCATAAATTGGCTAATTTACTGTTTGTTTGTAATGTTTAGTTTTACCTTGAAAATTTTTGCACTAGGAAGCAAAGTTGCTGACTGGCAGCTCTCCTAATAAATAAAAATAGCATTGCTATACATATAAATGATATTCTGTATTAATCAATAGCAAATCTATAATTATAACTGCTTTGGCCTGTGATAGTCTGGCTGTCTGTTTTTACCTTTTCACGATCAAACCGCTGAACCGATTTTTATGATATTAAGCATAGATGTAGTTTGCATGCTGCAGATGGGTTTGGGCTTCATTTTATAGCGAGAAAATGTCTTATTACTATAGCAACAGAACTGTAAAACAAAGGTTGTTTAGTTCTTTTTTTTTTAATGAAAAATATTACAATAAAACTTAAAACTACAAATTATGCCCGCATGGAATGGTGCCAAGAATAATGGCTGCATTTCCGCGTTGGACAGCCAGCCAGATCCGTTGCGCAAAAATGAGCCAGCCCTTCTATCACCAGATGAGGCTATTAATCGCGGTGAAATGTCTCGTAAAAAATCGCCGGCTCACTACAAAACACGGGTCTCCTCTCAGAGAAGGGTTTTGGCCATAGTCTACCACGCTGGCCATGTGCGGATTGGTAGACTTCACACACCTTTGAGTACATTATGGAGAACTCTCAGGCATGTAGGTTTCCTCACGATGTTTTCCTTCACTGGTTGCTTAACCATCTTAAGTGATATTTAATTACTTAAAACGCACATAACTCCAAAAAGTTGGAACCCCTGACCTCAAATTAGAAGGCGGATGTCCTAACCACTAGGCTATCACAGCTTTTTTTGCATGGTTAAAGTTAAAGACCAGGGTAGTAAAATGTGGGTAGGTACTCGGTTATGTTTTTTTTGTTGAGATTTACACAGATAAGCTGACTTATGTTTAACCCTGTCTGTTTCAGCCGCCGGGCTGTACTATTTAGCAGAATTAGTTGAGGAATACACAGTAACAGCCAAATACATTATAACGTGGCTAGTGGTTGTAAGTATATAACGTTTTCATATACATCACCCAGTATATTATTTATTTAATTTTTTTTTTTTTTAATATCACCCAGTTATATACATACTTTTCATATATATTCCCAGGGCGTAAGTTGCCCAGAGAACTGAAAAATCTTCCTTATGAAAAAAGCACTTCCATCATGAAATTTGGATAAAATAATAAAGGAATAAATCCGAAAACTGTGAATTTGTGGTTACATCACAAAAAAAATTAAAATGTGTTCATGAAGAAATATTTATTGTGCAAAATGTAGAAAAAATGAGAATGTAGTACGGAACCCTAAGTGCGCGAGTCTGACTCGCACTTGGCGGGTTTTTTATATCTCCATCACTATATCCTCGCATCCACATAATGCTAATTTCGGCCCGGCCAACTAAGAATATGAGAAATGTAGCTACCATAAAAAGCGAACAAATGCGAGCGAAACGAGCGCGAAGTTTTTCTTACAGAATATAAAAGCAATCTAAATTATATTTCCAGGTAACAGCAGCCATCCACATAGGTTTATTACTCTTCGAGGACTTACCTCTGCACTTGAACGCGCTAGGCATATTGCAGCAGGGTTTACACGCACTACTGTTGCGGCAGTTCCCCGTAGTGCGGCCGCGCAGCGTCGCGTTCTGTGCCGCAGTCGCCGACCTTACGCTGCATCACTACTGTGCGTTCCGGTACTTCGGACAAGTATACTACAACTTCTCTGAGGTAATCCAACATTTTTAGCTGCCTTTGGTGTCGGGCCTCGCACTCGCACAATGCCCGGACGGGCGTTGGGGAAATGTGTTCGGGGCGGTTCTGCCCCCTGCAGATGGTACTACCGCGTCCTTGGGTCGCATTTGCTTTGATTCGTTCTTCCTCCGGCGGGAGAAAGAGGGGGGGGGGGGGTTTGAGGAGCGGTCCTCACAATATTATGGTCTTAACCCCGCCAGGTGAGACCCGCTTGTGGGAAGCCTGGTGGTGGAAAGACAAAAAAGCTGCCTTTCATGGTTTAACGACATATTTGTAGCAATCCCAAACGGACCCGAAAAGACCCGAAGAGTCCCGAAAAACCCCCACTCCAAGTGACTTTCAACACAACCAAAACTTCTCAAAGGTAATTGATGGTTTTTATTTGATTTTCGTGCTTTAAAAAACCCACAGCGTCCCGATAACCCTTAGTAAATTGAAACATCCTAAAAACATCACGAATCTTCAATATCAGTACTCTTATTATAAGTGCGAAAGTGTGTTTGTTTGTTGGTTTGTCCTTCAATCACGTTGCAACGGTGCAACGGATGGACGTAATTTTTTGCATGGGTATAATAAATAAAGACCTGGAGAGTGACATAGGCTACTTTTTATTCGGAAAATCAAAGAGTTCCCACGGGATTTTGAAAAACCTAATTGCTAAGTCGTGGGCATTTTTTTTTATTTTTTTTTATTCAGATACAAGTTAGCCCTTGACTGCAATCTCACCTGATGGTAAGTGACGATGCAGTCTAAGGTGGGAGCGGGCTAACCTGGAAGGAGTATGGCAGTTTTTATTAAACCCATACACCCTTGGTTTCTACACGGCATCGTACCGGAACGCTAAATCGCTTGGCGGCACGGCTTTGCCGGTAACAAAGATAAAATTTTGTATTGGCAGGTTTTTTTTTTTTTTTTTTTTTTTTTTTTTTAATTTTTATTGATCACGTAAATTTCAATAATACATTTAGGTGCTGGCGTACTTCACGCTGTGTCTGTGGGTGGTGCCGTTCGCGCTGTTCGTGTCGCTCTCCGCCAACGACTACGTGCTACCCACTACGGGGGAGCGCCAGCATTTACTGGGTGATTACTTTTTATATTGTCATCATCATCGTCAACCGATAGACGTCCACTGCTGGACATAGGTCTCTTGTAGGGACTTCCACACGCCACAGTCTTGCGCCGCCTGGATTCGTAACGGTTTATATTGTAATAGGTTTTTTCAATAAGTTTATGTTTTATGAAAACTTTGAACTTGTCGAGAGACATGCAAAAGTGTGTCTGTCTGTCTGTCTGGTAGGCTTTTTACGACTTTCCGTTTACCAGATTTTGACGAAATACAGCTTGCATTCCAAAGACAAATATAGACTGCTTTTTAGGGTTCCGTACCTCAAAAGGAAAAATGGAACCCTTATAGGATCACTTTGTTGTCTGTCTGTCAAGAAACCTACAGGGTACTTCCCGTTGACCTAGAATCATGAAATTTGGCAGTTAGGTAGATCTTATAGCTGACATTTGGGGAAAAATCTGAAAACTGTGAATTTAGGGTTAGATCACACAAAAAAAAAATTGTGGTCATGAACTAATAATTAGTATTTTCAACTTTCGAAGTGAGTGACTATATCAAGTGGGGTATCATATGAAAGGTCTTTACCTGTACATTCTAAAACAGATTTTTATTTATTTTTATGCATCATAGTTTTTGAATTATCGTGCAAAATGTCGAAAAAATACGACTGTAGTACGGAACCCTCATTGCGCGAACCTGACTCGCACTTGGCCGGTTTTTATCCTATAAAATCAAAGAGTTCACACATTTTTTTTAAAAAACTGGTCCAAGTGTGTTTATGGACGTAAGGGACGAAGCATGTGAAAACGGAGAGCCTCTCACGAAAACAACCCGGTGCCAAAAATGCTACAGTACCCGGCAGAAAATATTGTACATCAACCTTTAGAAAGAGATAGCGGTTGTATAGAGCGTTGTCTTTGTCGTTGGTACCGACAAAACGTCACATAGATATGAGTGACAGAGACAACGCTCTACAAAGCCGAAATCTCATTCTTTTTTTTTTTTTTTTTTTTTTTTATTCAGATACAAGTTAGCCCTTGACTGCAATCTCACCTGGTGGTAAGTGATGATGCAGTCTAAGATGATAGCGGGCTAACCTGGAAGGGGTATGGCAGTTTTTATTAAACCCATCTCAATCAATCATTCTAAAGTTCGATGTACAATAGTTCTTGCCGGGTACTATACACACAGTATAGGAATGGGATAAAGAAGCGAAAATGCTGAGAACACTACTTACAATACCTACATACAGTATGCGACAGACCGAGATGGCAATCGGGGATGGACAACCCCTGCGCTAACCTGGTGCGGGCAAGCGCGGGTGTGCGGGGCATCCCCCCCGCCTCATACCCCGATTACCATCTCGAACTGTCGCCTACTATACTAGTTAATGATTATTTCTGTCTCTTTCAGATGACGGCAACGTGGTTAGCGACTATCTCTCTCGGAAAGCGAAGAAATATAGCCTCCTCTCTTTCTTCAGTTACGCCAAAGACTCCATACTGCCACAGAGAAGCAAGAAGGCTTTCTAAAATGTGCCATTGAAATGAAATAGGCGTTGATAGCCTAGTGGTTAGGACGTCCGCCTTCTAATCGGAGGTCGGGAGTTCGATCCCGGGCACGCACCTCTAACTTTCCGGGGTTATGTGTGTTTTAATTAATTAAATATCACTCGCTTTAACGGTGAAGGAAAACATCGTGAGGAAACCTGCATGCCTGAGAGTTCTCCATAATGTACTCAAAGGTGTGTGAAGTCTACCAATCCGAACATGGCCAGCGTGGTAGACTATGGCCAAAACCCTTCTCACTCTGAGAGGAGACCCGTGCTCTGTAATGAGCCGACGATGGGTTGATCATGATGATGATGATAAGCCGAGTGTTAAAGACGTCGGCTATAATCGGGAGGTCGGGAGTTCGATCCCGGGCATGGACCTCTAACTTTTCGGAGTTATGTGCATTTTTTTTTTTTTTTTGGGACAGTAATTTTAAGCAGTAAAATATCACTTGCTTTAATGGTGAAGGAAAACATCGTGAGGAAACCTGCATGCCTGAGAGTTCTCCATAATGTTCTCAAAGGTCTTAATCAATCAGCTTGTTTGCGTCCACTGCTGGACATAGACCTTCCCAAGAGCTATTTATTACCTATTTTGAATAAATCATTTGACTTTGACTTTGACTTAGAGCACGCTACCACACACGATCCTCCGCCTTCCTTCCCACTTGCCGCTACCTTCTTAAGGTCTTCAGTCCAGCGGGTTGGAGGTCGACCTATACTGCGCTTGTCCATACGCGGTTTCCAGTCAAGAACACGTCTGCCCCAGCGGCCATCGGTTCTGCGGCAGACGTGGCCTGCCCACTGCCACTTCAGCTGGCTAATTCGTTGAGCTACGTCAGTCCTTTTGGTCTGCCAATCCGCATTTGGCCAGCGTGGTGGCTTATCCGTCCGTGTCCTTCCCTTCCACACCTATGCTGACACGTGGACACTGACAAACGGCCTTGTTCACAAAAAGTCGCTCAGCAAGCTATGGAGAGGGCTATGTTAGGAGTTTCCCTGAGGGATAGGATCCGAAATGAGGAGATACGCAGGAGAACCAAGGTCACTGACATAGCCCAAACTATTAGCAAGCTGAAGTGGCAGTGGGTAGGTCATGCCTGTCGTAGAGGCGATGGCCGTTGGAGCCGGAAAGTCCTTGAGTGGAGACCACGTACTGTGGGACCTCCAGCACGATGGACCGACGATATAAAGAGGCTGGCGGGAAGTGGCTGGATGAGGAAGGCTGAGGACCGGGTGTGGTGGCGCTCTTTAGGGAAGACCTATGTCCAACAGTAGACGTCCACAGGATGATGATGAGAGGGGACCCGTGCTCAGTAGTGGGCCAGCGATGGGTTGATGACGATGGTACAGTCACAGTGGTCATGACTGCTTTTGACTGGTGGAAGGTTTCGGCCGTGGCTAGTTACCACCCTACCGGCAAAGCTGCACCGCCAAGCGATTTAGCGTTCCGATACCATGCCGTGTAGAAACCAAAGGGTTTAATAAAAACTGCCATACCCCTTCCAGGTTAGCCCGCATCCATCTTAGACTGCATCATCACTTACCGCCAGGTGAGATTGCAGTCAAGGGCTAACTTGTATCTGAATAAAAAAACTACCCTCGACCTGTGTATGTTCACTCTGAAATGACTGTAAATTAATAAAATACTCCTTTGTTGGTATTGGTTGTTTGTATACTCATTATTTATTTGGTTAGCGTAAGTTATTTATTAATAAGGTGTAAATAAAATACAGAATTGTTTATACCTTTTTTTTTATTACACTTCCTTTCCGATTGAGGGCGCATGTCAACTATCCGCAGATTAACAACGATGAACTAGGTCGGTAACTGGATGGGTGACCGCCCTTGGCATTTTTGAGTCTCGTATGGCACCCAAGCTGTGATAGCCTAGTGGTTTGGACGTCCGCCTTCTAATCGGAGGTCGGGGGTTCGATCCCGCGCACGCACCTCTAACTTTCCGGAGTTATGTGTGTTTCATGTAATTAAATATCACTTGCTTTAACGGTGAAGGAAAACATCGTGAGGCAACCTGCATGCCTGAGAGTTCTCCATAATGTTCTCAAAGGTGTGTGAAGTCTACCAATCCTCACATAGCCAAAACCCTTCTCTCTGAGAGGAGACCCGTGCTCTGTAGTGAGCCGGCGATGGGTTGATCATGATGATGATGATGCACTAAGGACTTTAGGGAGCTTAGTAGTTCAGACGTTCGCCTCCTAATCGGAGGGTCGGGGTTTGAACCCGAGCACGCAACTCTAACTTTTCTAAGTTATGTGCGTTTTAAGCATTTAAATACCACTTGTTTTAACAGTAAACCTGCATGCCTAGTTCTTCGTAATGTTCCCAAAGCTGAAGATTTTGTAGTCTCAATTCGTACTTGGCCAGCGTGGTGGACTATGGTCAAACATTTCTCATTCTGAGAGGAGACGCGCGGGGTGATTACGTATCTCGCGACACGTAAATCTCGCTATCATTGTTGTCAAACGTCCGGCTCCAGAGAGACAGCAATAGCCACAAAGCAAAATAAGAAGAAGAGAGACAGCAAATGAACTGTCGCATTGCTACTGCTGTCGCTACTGCAACGTTTTACGTAATCACCCCGCCGTTCTCGGTAGTGAGTCGGTTGATGATGACGATAATAATAAATAAAACCACTCGGTACTTATCGAAATAAAATGAGATTATTTATTTTAAAAATTAAAACAGCTGAGTACTTAAAACTTAACAAATAAATAAAATACTGTTGCGATGTGCTTTCTTCAGTCATACGTACTAATTATATCAAATTGGAAAAAAAAACCGGTCAAGTGCGAGTCGGACTCACATATGAAGGGTTCCGTACCATACAAGAAATAACACATTTTAATTTTGTTTTGTAATCTAACCACAAATTCACGGTTTCCGATTTTTCCCTTTACAGTACGCGGCAGAAGGTAATGTGCATCGGCCTTTAGAATGACATTTCGGCTTTGTAGAGCGTTGTCTCTGTCACTCATACCTATATGACGTTTTGTCGGTCTCAACGACAGAGACAATGCTCTACAAATCGGCTATCTCCAAAAGTCGATGTACATTACTTTCGGGCGCGTACTGTACTTCTGTGCTGCTGAAGCTGTGGTAGCCTAGTGGTTAGGACGTCCGCCTTCCAATCGGAGGTCGGGGGTTCGATCCCGGGCACGCACCTATAACTTTTCGGAGTTATGTGCGTTTTTTAAGTAATTAAAATATCACTTGCTCTAACGGTGAAGGAAAACATCGTGAGGAAACCTGCATACCTGAGAGTTCTCCATAATGTACACAAAGGTGTGTGAAGTCTGCCAATCCGCACATGGCCAGCGTGGTAGACTATGGCCAAAACCCTTCTCACTCTGAGAGGAGACCCGTGCTCTGTAGTGAGCCGGCGATGGGTTGATCATGATGATGATGATGACTGTACTTCTGCTTTAATTAAGCCATTGCTACTCACTAAATTTCATGCTTCTAGGTCAACGCAAATTAATCTATAAGTTATTTTCCCCTTGTCTTAACAGACACAACAGACAAAGAAGTGCTTCTATAAGTGTTCCTTTTTTCTCTGGATATACGGAACCCTAAAAATAGTGAAATTTCATTTGCCTTCCAACCAACCCAGTGACAGCTAAGTATTTTCCGCGACAGGTTGCGGACGGAGGACGTCAGGCGACTCAAAATGTAATGCTCACTAAGACTTTTGTCTCTATCACTTGTATGGAGTTTCGTAACAGAGAGAGCGCTATACCAACTTTTTTCCGCGGATGGAGTATAAGTCGAAGAACAGCGCATTGGAATGAGCCCTAAGTATTACCCACATTGTGATGTACACGCATATGCAATTTCAAACTGGTACACTGAACGAACGCTTTACCACACTCTTTACAAACATACCGCCTGTCATTCGTATGGATCCGTCTATGAATGTCCAAGGTTTTCTTCCTTTGAAAGTACTTCATACAAAAATCTAGCACTACTGCCCCCTGCCACAGGGATAATCTAGGAAGTTGCCCCTGCTTGCCTATAATTACATAACAATTAAGGAGGTAATTTAGGATCAAATTCCTAGATTGCCTCTGCGCCATGTGTGAAGTTCTTTAAAAAATATGAATAGCGAGCAAACGAGTAGGCGTAACATATTTGTGATTGGTTGGCGAATCCAAATGGTTTACGCCCACTGAGATTTTTGTCTCTATCATTTTTATGGGATTACGTAACAGAGAGAGCGCTACACCATTTTTTTAACACACCAACGCCGGAGAATACTGCGCTGGAACGAGCCCTAAGTGTTACCCACATTGTGATGTACCCGCATATGCAATTTTAAGCTGGTACACTGCACAAACGCTTTACCACACTCTTTACAAACATACCGCCTGTCATTCGTATGGATCCGTCTATGAATGTCCAAAGTCTTCTTCCTTTGAAAGGATTTCATACAAAAATCACACTGAAACGGCCTGGAGTCATCATGCTTAACCATATGACGCTTCAACAAATCCTTACTAAACACTTTAAAACCACAAATTTCACACGCTAACGACTTCTCTTTCAAATGCGTACGTAGTTTATGATCTACTAAACGACTTTTCACCATAAAAATTTTCGGGCATTCTTCGCATTTGAACTGTGCAGTTTTAACATCATGCACCAACGCTAGATGCTGTTTCCTCAAATATTTACTCCGAAAACTTTCAGGGCATATCGGACATTTTGCGTTAATAGATTTGGAACGTATTTCAGCTTTGGATTGCTTGCTCATGTTATTAGAATCCCATGTGAAATTGTAAGTGGGATGTACAGTTCGTACATGCGTGTACAAATTTACTTTCGCCAAGAACCCTTGACCGCATATGTCGCAGAGAAACGTTTTGGCTTTAGTATGAAATCTGTGGAAATGTGTCAAAAGCGGTCCGAAAAATCGAAAGCTCTGCCCGCAGTCTAGACATTTCATAGCTTCATCGTTCAATTTGAAGGAAAACAATGTATCTGCTATATCCTTTGTGTTAACATCAACGTCGTGAGCGTGTGATATATGTTCCAGAAACTCTTCTAAAGTAGAAACGGGTTTGGGACACAATTTACAAGATATATTCGAAATGTCCAGTTTGACTCTATTGCATCTGTTATTTCTAAGCACATTCTTTAACTTTGCATCGCTGTGCTCTTCGACAGTATGCTGTTTTAGTTTAGAACTGTCCACGAAAGGGCACCCGCAGTAGAAGCACATGAATTTATTGGCGCACCACCTAAATGGCATGATGGTAGAACATTCTATGATGGTCGTCAGAAGTTTTGATATCTCGGATTTTCTGTGACGGTCCATTGTTATCTCGATCTGTGCATCTGTAACTAAAAGAAATATGTATTTGTTATTTACACGACAATGAAAGAAACGTTGCCCAAGGCTGCCTGTCCAATGGTGCGGGGAAGAGAGGAGCGGAGCGGAGCTGTGCAAATAGCAACCAATAGTATAGCACAAAACTCCCGCTCCGCTTCAAGGACAAGCATTTGCGGACTAGTTTAGTGTGTAGTCAGCGAGTAACTATTGATATAGAGTGCAACCAGAACGCTACCAATCAGACAGATGTTTTATTAGCCATATATCGTGAACTTTTACAAAATATAGGATATTTTTTATATTTTTTTCGCGTTTTTTTTTTGTTGTATCATATTAGTAATCATCAATACTATCACCTATCTTGGTTTTTGCCAGCGTTCTGGCTACACCCTATATTTATCTCTATGAGGCCTATTGCACTACCAATATTATCACGCGATATATCGAGGGAATATTGATGGCATTGACAAGATCGCAGTGTTAGATTCATTCTATAATAGCCAAAGACATAGTAGGTATAGTACGCGACAGGTCGAGATGGCAATCGGGTGGGAACACACCCGCACAGCCCCTACGCTAATCCGGTGCGAGTGTATTGCTATTGCGGATTGCTATCTCGACCCAAAAAAAAAGAATCGAATAAAAAACAGAAAAAAACTTGTATTGCCTATCCAAGGAAATTATTTCAGTTTGTGGTTTTTAGCCATATAAGTAGTGCCTAGGTAGGTATTCTAATAAAAACAAATATGAATAGTTACATTTTTAATATATAATAAATAATAATCATATAAGACCTATTGTGTATTATATTATATTATTCAGTAAGTATAACAGTTTAAAATGTAGAATCGAATTGTGCAGCGAATAGAAATGGCATCAATACAATTATTCTGAAACATATTTTTATAAAAAAAACTTATTATTGAACCTGCAAAGCAGAAATCAGCATACGTAGGTAATTAGTTAATCACAATAAAAAAATGATATGAATCAGTAGGTACCCTTATTATAAATGCGAAAGTGTGTTTGTTTGTTGGTTTATTTGTTTGTCCTTCAATCACGTCGCAACGGAGCAACGGATTGACGTGATTTTTTTGCTTGGGTATAATCTAAGACCTGGCGAGTGACATAGGCTACTTTTTATCCCGGAAAATGAAAGAGTTCCCACGGAATTTTTGAAAACCTAAATCCACGCGTACGAAGTCGTGGGCATCAGCTAGTAGGACGAAAGTAACAAATACGTTCATTCTTATACTTAAACACGTACACGAGTTAAGTGCTTTAAAGCCGCCATTTCTCATCGTCAGCTGTCACTATACTCTATCCGGGGAAAGAAGTTAGTATATCACTCTCTTTGTTACGAATACCCATACAAATAACAGAGAGAAAAATCTCAGCGGGCGTTAACCATTTTGAGTGACCAACCAAATAACAAACATGTTTTCAAAAACATTCAAAATTCAACTCGAAAACATACTTTTCTTTTGTGATTGGTGATTCACAATGGTTAACGCCCACTGAGATATTAGTCTCTATCATTTGTATTTTTTTAATTCACATACAAGTTAGCCCTTGACTGCAATCTCACCTGGTGGTAAGTAACGATGCAGTTAACTCCCATCGGCGGTGTTCCCACTAGATTATAACATGGGGTTATTCAAGGGGCGGACCAATAAATTCCTAAAAGGCCGGCAACGCATCGGCGGCTCCTCTGGTGCTGCAAATGTTCATGGGCGGCGGTAATCACTTAACATCAGGTGACCCGCCTGCTCGTTTGATCGCTATATCTATTAAAAAAAAAAGTTTAAGATGGAAGCGGGCTAACCTGGAAGAGATACGGCAATTTTTAATAAACCCATGCCTCTTTGGTTTCTACACGGCATCTTACAGGAGCGCTAAATCGCTTGGCGGCACGGCTTTGCCGGTACGGTGGTAACTACCAGACCAAAAATTGTACACGTAACAGAGAGTGTTATACTAAATTCTTTCCGTGGATAGTAGATCCTCTTTTTACTGTTCATGGTTTTTAGCATGTTTCTTCATGTATCTGACAGTTTTGAACGACTTATCGCAAGCGGAACACTTGATCAGCCTAACATTAGTATGCCTAGCCATATGGTTCAACAACTCATATTTCCCGAATGTCTTCCAACCACATACTTCACAGACCGCGTTCTTTTCCTTAAAAAGTTTTATTACAACCATTGCGTTAACCATTTTGATACACCGACCAAATAACAAACGAAAAGTATGTTTTCTAATTGAGTTTTGAATGTTTTTGAAAACATGCTTGAGATTGGTTGGTCACTCAAAATGGCTAACGCCCATTGAGATTTTTGTCTCTATCATTTGTATAGGATTACGTAACAGAGCGTTATATTAATTTATTTGCGTGGGTAGACACTCTTTTTACTGTTCATGGTTTTTAGCATAATGTTTCTTCATGTATCTAACAGTTTTGAACGATTTATCGCAAGCGGAACACTTGATCAACCTAACATTAGTATGCCTAGCCATATGGTTCAACAACTCATACTTCCCGAATGTCTTCCAACCACAAACTTCACAGACCGCGTTCTTTTCCTTCAAATGATTCTCTCTCACATGCCTTCGCATAATACTTTTGAAAATAAACGTTTTGTTACAATAAGAGCATTTAAATTTATCTCTCCTGTTATGTACATCAGCCATATGAGTAGAACGTTTGTAATGGGTTGTGAAGAATTCAAAGCAACTCAAGCATTTGTATCTTCGCCCATGTTCTTCTTTCATATGTGCTCTCAAAACTCCGTAACTCAAGAACAAACCACATAGAGAACACTGTTCTTGATATTCATCTAAAACTTGGTTTTTAGCGTGATGGCAAAAATCTTCATACCCCTTAAACTGTCTACCGCATTTAGTACACACAGATTTGAAATAGTTCTTATGGAACTTATTCATATGTCCCAGTAACAATGCGAATGTTTTTAAGACGTTCGCACAGAAAAAACATTTGGGTCCGTCATCCAGTTTCATTGGAACCAAACTAATGCCAATTTCTCGATCAAAAGGGATTTCGTGCAGAACTATCAAATGGTCCACCAGTTGGAATACATCGTCCATATTAGCATAGCATAGTTTGCAACTGATATCTGTTACGTCCACGTGAAGAAGCGGTTCGCAGTAGTTCTTCATATTCTTCTCTAAGTCTTCTAAGCTATGAGTTTCTTGGTGTGATTTCAAGTCTTGGGGCTCCTCAAACATTTCGTAGCAGTAAAAGCATCTGAAGCAACTGCTCAACCATCTAAAGGGCATTATTGTGGACTTTTGTACGACTGCAATGATATTCTTCCGCATAATGTCTAAGTTTCTTTTGTTCTGATCCTCTAGTTCTTTCTTTTTGGTTATGGTCGCCATTTTATTTTTGCTGGGCAGTTCCCTGATTGGCTGTCTGTTGAGTATCCTGCCTGCAACCAAAACCTCTTCTTAGCTTCGTAATCTCTTAATAGTATAAAACAAAGTTTGGAATCCTCGTTTGTATGTGTATTCGTTTGTATAACTTCTACTTTTCTAAGTGGATTTCTAAATGTATATAAACATACCAATCACAACGCGTAGAGGCTTATCGAGAGTTTTACCTTTTCTATAATAACCTAACTGCAATATTAACTTGATTAGGGCACAATAATTGCTGTTGCAACCACTCAATCAAAAATCCTTGTACCTATATCAAATATTTGAAAAGAGCAACCGCCGAGTTTCTTGCTGGTTATTCTCGGTAGGAAAGGCATTCCGAACCAGTGGTAGATGCATCCGACTATTCGAAAGTACTTGTAAAAGTTTATTTGAATAAAAAATATTTTTATTTTTATTTATTCTATTTTAAATGGCGACCTAAACACAAAAAGAATTTAATAGTCGCTCGAGTCTCGAGTCGGGACGAGACTAGCTTAAAAACCACCAACCACCCGTATTTATACAATCGGCTCAAGATGGCTTCCCCGCAACAGATCACGTGAATTCCGTTCCAAAAGGCGGCAACTACAAGTGCGATAACATGCGAGTTTCCGCTATCATTTTGGACATACGAGAAAGATAAAACATGTCACGTCCAGATTATACATAGCGTAGTGTTCGACGATAAAGACAGAAGATACAAAACGCACGTGAGTAGACGAGATAGCACTCTACAAATGTGACCCAAGTGTCGTAGTTTTAAGTCATTACAGTATCCAGCAGGAAATATTGTACACTGTACAGTACATCGGCCTTTAGAATGACATTTCAGCTTTGTAGAGCGTTGTGTCTGTCACTCATACCTATATGACGTTTTTTCGGTCTCAACGATAGAGACAGTGCTCTACAAATCTCCTTCTAAAGGTCGATGTACATTACTTTCGGCCGCGTACAACTACTGTACATTGATCTTTAGAGAGAGAAATAGCGGTGCGCCATGGTTTGACGGCTTTTCTAAGCCTTTATTAATAAAGAAAGGTTCGTTAAATGCAATTTTTCTCTAGGTATTAAATAATACACTTGAATACATAAAATTGGTTTAATGTCATTGAGATAAAACAATAATTAATATCATTTAAAAAATACCTATTGCTATTTGTTTTACGAGATGTCCATAAATTTCAAATAATGTCTTTTGTTAAAATAAATATAATAAAATAGAAAAATTCACTTAAACATTATTAACTTTAAAATGAAATGTTATGATAAACAATTGCAAAGTTTAAATATATGAATTCTTAAATATTTCAATAGTTACCTACCTGAATCTAAATAGTATTTAATATTAATTCCCATGCTTTAAAAATAACTTAAAGCGCAAAAAACCCATGAGGTTAAGAACAAAAAAACCGGCCAAGTGCGAGTCAGGTTCGCACAGCGAGGGTTCCGTACAACAGTCGTATTTTTTCGACATTTTGCACGATAATTCAAAAACTATGATGAATAAAAATAAATAAAAATCTGTTTCAGAATGTACAAGTGAAGACCTTTCATATGATACCCCACTTGATATACTTATCTTACTTCGAAAATTGAAAATACAAATTATTAGTTTATGACCACAATTTTTTTTTTGTGTAATGTAACCACAAATTCACGGTTTTCAGATTTTTCCCCTAATGCCAGCTATAAGACCTACATACCTGCCAAATTTCATGATTCTAGGTCAACGGGAAGTACCCTGTAGGTTTCTTGACAGACAGACAGACAGACAGACAGACAACAAAGTGATCCTATAAGGGTTCCGTTTTTTCTTTTGAGGTACGGAACCCTAAAAATACGTATTTACTTCACGATTTTTGAAAATTCTACTGCCAAGAGTTAGTATGAAAGTCCGTCATTTTTCAAGTTGTTTCCATTAAAATTGATATTTGGGTTTACGGTTACAAAAGAAAATATATGTAGGTACTTATTACAGGATTTTTGAAAATTCTACTAAGTCAATGCTTCAAGTCAGCTAGTGTTGCACATAAGTATGTTCATAAGTGATCATAGACTGCTGCACCGCCTTATGCATCCTCGCAAAATGCGCTCGCATAATCTTCTTAGTGGTAAACGCTTTGTCACACGCTTCGCATTTGAAGTTCTTCTCCCCACTGTGCTTAAACATGTGGTTCTTCAGACGGTTGCTGTTGAACGCCTTCCAACCGCAGACCCCGCAAATGTGGTTCCGGACCTTCAAATGCGTGTCCCTTAAATGAGTCATCATCATGCTTCGGAAGACAAAAGTTTTGGGGCAGTGCAAGCATTTAATCTCCTGACGATTCTTATGTTCCGTTGCCATATGTCTGGACCTTTTGTAATGGCTTTGGAAAGTTTGAGAGCACACTAAACATTTATATTTCTTGTCGATATCATGCTGGTTCTTCTGATGCGTTTTCAACTTGGACCGCGTTTCGAATCGTTCCCCACATTCTGGGCAGAGCAACCCGCTGTTTTCGTGAACAGTTTTCACATGCAACCGCAATAGGTTCGCATCTTTGAAATGTTGTCCGCAGACATCGCATAAAATTGCTGAAGTCCCTTTATGGTCTTTATTCGTGTGATGTAATAAGGGTCCGAAAGTATAGAAACTAGCACCGCATGCTAAACAGTACACCGTGAAGTTGTCCAGCTTAAACGCAACCATGCAGATGCCAACATCTTTGTTATAGACAACTCCATGTTGAGCTATCAAGTGGTCTATCAACTCGTACAAATCTGTGATAACTTCAGGGCATAGTTTACATGTTAAATTGGAGATATCCACATAAACTACGGGGTCCCAGTAGTTGTTCATCGCTTGTTGCTTAACTTCGTCACCGATATGAACGTGTTGATGGTTTTTCAAGTCGGAGGATTCTTGGAAAATCTCGTAACAGTAAAAACACCTGTAGGAACTCTTCAACCATCGAAACGGCATGACTGTGGACTTGAGGAGCACTTGAAGAACGTTGTTCCTCATAATTTTCCTCTTGTCCTTCGGGGTGAGGACAGGTTTTGAAACCATCGCAGCCAGCTCCAGCCCGTCATCGGATTCTACTTGTTTGACAGCTCTCTGGCCACCTCTAGCTTCCCCTGCAAGTAGAAAACGCTTGCATTTGAATGTCTCCTAGAAATTTGTGACTAGAGGTAGCCAGCTAGCGTCTTTTTCATGCATTCCTGCAAATATTTGTGCAGTAATTCAATAAGCCGTGATAACCTAGTGGTTAAGACGTCAGTCTCGTAATGGGTGTCGGAGATTCGATCCCGCACACGCGCCTCTAACATTTCGGAGTTATGTGCGTTTTAAGCAATAAATTTTGCTTTAACGTGAAGGAAAACATCGTGAGGAAATCTGCATGCCTGATAATTCTCCATAATGTTCTCAAAGGTATGTGAAGTCTGCCAATTCGTACTTGGCCAGCGTAGTGAACTATGGCCAAACCTTTCTCATTCTGAGAGGAGATTAATGCTCAGTAGTGAGCCGGCGATGGGTTCATGATTAACAAACTAGTTATTCAGTAATGATTCTTATTTAGAGGTTAATATAGGTAGACCAGAATCTCCTGAAAAATACAGAAATGAAATTCCGAAGTTAGCAACACTGTAACTCTGTGAATATCCTATGTACATAGTACTCTGTGGTGAAGGTGGTTTGGTACATCCAGCCGCGAAAATTCAAATTTTAGTTATTTTTTCGAAAAGAGTAGACTAATCATACATCGAAGGCTTATGGTAATGAGTTTTGCGCGCATAACATTTATGCATCTACATGTTTTTCTATAAAACTTTGGTCAAAAATACTCATTTACTTCATATTTGTTCATAAAAGATAATTTTCTGAATTTTTCCAGATTTGCACAACTCATTACCATAAGCCTTCGATGTATGATAAGTCAACTATTTTCGAAAAACTAACTAAAATTTGAATTTTCGCGGCCGGATGTATCAAACCACCTGAATTATTAATATTCACCACAGAGTACTATGTATATAGGATTTTCACAGAGTACAGTGTTGCTCACTTTGCAATTTCATTTCATGAGTTTCTGTTCTAACTATAGTTTTAAAACTATGTAGTAGTATAATATCTTTGAGAACATAGAAATTGGTTTTGATAAAATAATAAAAGGTGATAACTTTAAATCAATTATTTATTTATATTATTTCACTTCATACTAATTATTCATTTAAGTGAATACAGCATATAATCAACATTGCCATTTCATGGCTAATTCTGATGTAAGTATACAAGTCTAAACTAAATTGACAGGTCTAAATATATTGCTATCCCTTTCATAATGCTTTCTGCAGAAAAGGATAGCACTAGATTTAGATCTGTCAATTTAGTTAGTTGCGTACTATATAAGTTGTGAATTAACCACAAAAGGTCTTAAAATTCATTAAAATAAAATTCAAAATAATTAAATAAATTAAGACTAGGTAAGTAATAATACTAATGAAAACTGAGATCAAAAACAACGTTTTCCATTCTTTGTAGTATTGTTCAATCAATCCATTTATGAGAGAATTTACTTATTTCATTTGGTCATTAAAAATCATCAAAAAATAATTATAAATCACACAAAGCAACTTTTTAAATTCAATAATTCATTTATTATTCATTCATTTGGATTTTCAAATTCAATCATCTATTATGGGCCAGAAGCATATTTGAATATCAACCAATCAAACTCAATGAAATTTTGTAGGTGCATGTTCTAAAAACAAATAGGTACTAGGGTTTGCTCAGAATAAGGACTGTTAGAAGTAGCCCTATTGTGAGACTTACTGTTAGAGCGAGATAGCTAAATGCATTTAAGCTCTTGTTAGAACGCGACAAAATGATTAAGTTTTGTCCTTATCACCGTGGCCACTTTTTTTTGTTTGTCAAAATGTATTTGTACGTGAGTATTTGACAAACAACGTGAAGTGTAGAAGGAATGACATTTCACAAGTAAGAAAATCTGCTTGAGCGAGAGGGACTGAGGGGGCCACGCTAGTTGCAAATCTGGACATATCTGTGAGGGTTTGTCAGATTTCCGTAAAAACATGTCTCGACTCTAGTATCATAAGGTCGGATGTGTACTTCCAACCAAACTCACTTTTTTACATGAAGGTAATGAGCATTTCGGGCTCTTTCTGCCAAGCTGACACCAGTATTTCTATCTCTTTTCGTTGCAAAGATAAATACGTGCATAATGTCGTATCTGAACACATTCTAAAAATTTGGAGAACCATAATTATATTTTTTGACTTGCGTATGTATGCACCAAAGCAATGGAGAAAAATGATAGATGTATTTTGAGCTCGACCATTATGCTACGAAATTAGTTTATTTGTAATACTAGCTGGTACTGCAGTTACGCACTTCTGCTTCTAAAATATGTAATAATTTTGTTAGGTAAAATCACAACAGATGTTATGCTTCGAATTTTTTGTATTAATATTTGGACTGTGAATCATTTAAGACTTTTTGCCTTGTAATATAAATAATTTTGCAATAAAATTCATGGAAGTAAGTTGAAATAAAGCTTTTTGTTTGTGACTACATTAAGGTTGATGTGATTAATAGGTAAGAGATCCATCCTATTTCACCAAAATTTTGGAATAAACTTCGGGAAAAAAGTAAAGAGCCAGAATAAAGCTGAAGACATTATGAAAATGTAGACTAGAAAATCTTTTAGGACCACGAAAATCACACCATGGAAATCTAAAACTATATTATAATAATACCCCACTAAGCAAAAAACCGTGCATTTATGGTGTTTTTTATGAATCATAGTTCAAATCATCAGTTCAAAAATTTATTGCCCTAGTTTTTAAGGTAGCCTTAAAAAATTAGAGTACCTAATCAATTTTTTCTTCTTTACCCGTCTTATAATCGACCGAATTTGATATTAATCGAGAGCAGAAATTATAAGTCACCTACAATATGTGATGATAGTGATTCTAACGAAACATACCTAATTATAGGAAGCTTTAGATTATGTTAATTTAAATATAAATGTAGTATAAATTAATTTATTAATTAAACAACTAATAAAAGTGAAAGTAAAAAAATAAAAAAAACTTAACTAAACACGAAAGAAACAGTTTAAAAAAGTATCTGTTAAAAAGAACAGTCGAAACAGAAGCAATGGAATTTTCAAGAAAGCAGAAAGTATTTTTTTTATTACAAAAGTGGCAATGCCGGATTCGACTAACAGTAAATCCTTATACCTGCGTAGTTTCTGCACCTTAAAAACGATTCATGATGCTACCAGCAGTGTTGCTACTTTAATGTGGTCTGAAAACATCAGCTGCAGCGGAAGGAATAAAACAGTATCTTGTCTTATTTCATTAATCTACTAGAGAAGAAACAAAGTATTCTCGAAATTGTTGAAGAATTGACTTTGTGGTCTGATAATTGTGTTCGTCATAATCGGAGCATGATAATCGTTATGGCTTACTTATGATTACTATAAGGATTACCACACTAAAAAGTGATAAATCACAAGCTTTATGCTAAAATGCAACATGTACCTACGTGGAGTAAGATGTAATCCATGCACAAATAGAAAAAAAGGGAACAGCTGAAAACAATGCAGATTACTAAACTAAGAGATTGGTCACAGTTTACAAGAACATGCGAAGGAAACAAAACTTTTTGATAAGTTTGATTTGGCACTACAACATATTTTTAAAGACCACATCCCTTTACAAAGGTGATATATCAGGACCGTTTGTTATATATATAAAAAAAAATTAATTAAATAAATAAACACCCGCAATAATGCTGGGTGTTATTATTTTATAAAAACTACTTTAAAGAAGACTTTTTTGTATTTCATTAGTATGTTATAGGTACATATAAACTTAAAATTCTTCCCCGCTTTCGCCCAATATACGACATAATGAGAAACCATTATCCACTGTAAAATATAACCAACTTTTGCAGTAGGTACCTGCTGACCTCCATTCTTACTTTACGTACCTAATCATTATAAGGAAAATCAGGCTATGTTGGCATGTTTTAGATTTCTATATTGATGTAACCGTCATGTATGCAATTCCACAAAAAATGTTTGGCCCACTGTAGGTTTCTAATTACTTTGTAATTTTTTTTTCAATTTTTGGCCGTTGTTTTTAATTAATGGGCTTTATTTGTGAATTTGTAAATTTTATTTTCATTCATTCAGAAGTCACAAGGTTTACACGGATGCAATGGTCAGACTATCGGGCGAATGCAATTATTATGTTTCAGATCTAACTAATCAGTTTCAGAAAAATCAGATAGGTACATTGTTGCTATCTCACAAAACTCCTAAATGATTTTTGTGAGATAACTACTGTGATCTTTTGTCCGAATATTACTTATGTATAATCAGTTAAGACGTATTATGAAATATTAAGTAATAGATCCGACTTTTATTTCAAATTTGTAATAGTAAAAATTGCAGCCATAAAGTCGGTTTACAACTTATGCACACAATTTTTTAGTACAGTTACGAATATTACCAGCATAAAGTCGCATATCGTCCATTTTGAAGAAATTGTGAGTTTATATTTTATTTATTAATGATAAAGTATTTCTAGTAATGGTTAATGATAGGTACAGTTAAGTGTTACATATTACAAAAACAACTGAAATTGTATCTCTAGTAGTTTAGAAATTATGACCCGATTTCCCTAGCATTTTTGTTTTGGCTCTCCTGAAAAGTAGCAAAAATCCACATCCGACCTTATGATACTAGAGTCGAGATGTATACTGTCCACTATAACTTTTCCCCTGACGTCATGTTGGCACGATTGCTTTGTTTGCTTTATTCCTTAGAGGTTAGGGTTTATTATTGTGTGATTTGCAATGGTGCCAAATATAACTCAAGAGGTAAAATAACTGTGAACGGACTGTAGTTTCAAAATTACACCAGCTCAAAGATTAGTAGATTTAAAATGATTTTATTTAAAAAAAAAACGCAAAATGACTTCATTTTTTTAAAATGATTTTAACTAAATTTTGTTTATACACATTTTAATTTTTAATTATCAACATGTTTTTATATGGGTCCCTGACCTGAAATAAAATGATTTTATTTTATTTATTTATTTATTAGTATAATCCATACAATACCTATGAGTTTTCACGCGCCATTTTAACTGTATATGTCAACAGCTGTCATGTCAAAAGTACCTACGGTTCATCTTTACAACAAGGGCTAAAATCGTATTTTGACTTTACACTTGACACAAAGTTAAAATGGCACATGAGAACTCATTTTGTACGCATTACATGCAAATCTTTGTGCCCATGTATCTTTAAAAGTACACATTTTTACGGAAACTTGGAAAACAACAGACCCAGATATTTGTTTTTAGAACGTGACTACATCATTGGGTTTGATTGGTTGATATTCAAATGAGAAACAAAACTACGTTTGTGTGGAAAGCGCTGGGGAGCACACTAACTGAGGTTACTTAAGTTGCTAACACATTACTGTGCGACAATCGTCGTTTTAGGTTGCTTTGTGATACACCAAAGGACAGTACGCGGCCGAAAGTACTGTTCATCGTCCTTTAGAAGGAGATAGCAGATTTGTAGAGCGTTGTCTCTGTCGTTGAGACCGACAAAACGTCATATAGGTATGAGTGACAGAGACAATGCTCTACAAAGAGGAAATGTCATTCTAAAGGCCGACTTTCGGCCGCGTACTATACAGAAATGCGTAAACAGCTTTACAAGTAGCCGGCAAGAAATATTGTACATCGACCTAGAATGAGATTTCGGCTTCGCAGAGCGTTGTCTCTGTCGCTCATACCTATGTGACGTTTTGTCGGTCTCAACGACAGAAAAAACTCTCAAGCGCTATCTTTTTCTAAAGGGCGATGTAAATATAATATTTCCTGCCAGCTACTATGTTTCCAATCTTGGTCATGGCTTAAGGCTACCAAATATTTAACTATACTGTTCATAATAGTGCAACTCCTTTTCATGTTTATTCAAACTGTCCAAATCTGTGAATCCGTGTCTGCACCAACGACAAACCCGTCCAAAGTTCCCAGTATGCACTTTCATATGCGCCCTTAAGTTACTAGACCTCCCAAACCTTCTATCGCATATACTACACACGTAATTCTTCTCCCCAAAATGTTTACGCTTGTGCAATTTTATCATCCATTTGATTCCTGCCTTGTAATCGCACATATCACACTCGAATCTCGCGTCGCAATGCAAAGATTGCACATGCAACATCATCGCCCCTTTCGTCGTACAAATTTTAGGACAATGTTCGCACTTGAGTCTATACTTCTCAACGTTGTGAACTTTACCCATATGGACTTTCAGTTGATACTGATTCATAAAAGAAGTACTACACAACTCGCATTCAATTGATTTTTGTATCCTATGTATCCTTTCCTTGTGTTTCTCTAATTGATTGAACGATTCGAAAATTTTCGCGCAGAATTTGCAGCGATGCCCGACATGAATGTTGCTTATGTGGCGTTTCAACCTCGCTTGGTCTATGTAACTCTGGCCACATACTTGGCAAATGTACATGTGTTCCATGTGCTTTTTGTGCATATGCCCCATCATTGAGGTGAAGTTATCATAATTTTCTTCACACAAAACACACTGGAGCAAGTCCTTGTTCAGAACGAACGGCATAGCGCATACGCCAACAGAATTATCGTATTCTTCCTCGTGTATACCCACTATATGTGCTATTAGATCTTCGATGGTCGTTAGGGGTACATCACAGATTCTACAGCCTAAATGTGTGACATCCATTTTTACTGGCACATCTTTTGATATGATACGTTGCGGGATAAACGTCTCTAAATCTACCACCTTATGGTTTATAACCGTGTGTTCTTTAAGCAAATCGCAGTCTCTCAATTCTTTCCCGCAATAGAAGCATCTGAAACCCCGCGTGCTCCAGTTAAAAGGTACGACGTTTCCATAATGCAGCAGCATCATAACATTTCTACGAACGGTTGCAAGGCGATGCAAGATCGACTCTTGGTATTCTTTCTTGATTGTTATTCCTGGAAAGAGATTATTCCAAGGTTTACCTTTTTTGATCAAACATTTTTTAGATTTCAGAATGTAAAGTGGATAACTACGCGATGGATTTGTTTAAGGTTTTATCCTGTAAATAAGCGAGATGTGTTTTATATATACGAGCATCAGAGGTAAATTGATAAAGAATAGAAATAAAAAATTAGAAGTACAGTTTAAAATACTATATTTAGTCAATATAAATTAGAAAAATTATTATTTACATGGTGCTAAGATAATAATATCATAATAATTGTTCCATATGATAATAACAAACGAATGTGTCTAAATTTTCAAGTCATTGATTTTATTCATATTAATCTTCAAATATTATATTTCTTTACATTTACTTTATTATATTAAATAAAACATTGCATTACTGAAATCCTTGTCCATTAGGTGAACACAAGGTAGTGTCTGAAAGGCATAGTGCAAGACATTTTTATCCCAAATTCTTAGATTATTAATTCCTTTGTAAGAATTTGCTACAAGTATATCACCTTTGCTTGCCTCAAACTAGTTTATTTTGTGCTCAGTCTCCCACAGTTTATAACACATTTTCTTTGCCAAATTCTACAAGTTTTTAAACAGTTTCCTCTACCGGTTCAAGTTCCCTGTCCAATTCTAATCTAGTAATTTCTACCAGCTCCCCATCATCTATATCATCAAGAACACTAATGCCTTGCTCAGTAACATATTGAGGATGACACGATCTGAAATGTATCCTCAGATTTGGCCTATGAGCGAACTCCTTCCCACAAATGGTGCAAATGTACTTCTTCTGTCCCGTATGAGTCAAAGTGTGCGAATTCAAATTGCTTTTCTTCGAGAATTTTTTTCCACAAACAGAGCAAACGAATTTTTTATCCCCATTATGTTTTAGCATGTGTAGTTTCACGTCGTACGGGCCGAAGAATTTGTCCCCACAAACTTGGCACTCCACATTTTTCTCTCTCAAATGCACCCTTCTCATATGACGGGACATTATACTTTCTTGGGGATAAACTTTGGGGCAATACGGGCATTTTATTTTCAACTCCTCGACGCCATGCACGTTCGCCAAGTGAAGCTTTTTGAAATACGGGCTTTTAAAAGTTTCCGGACAATGAGGACAAGTCGACAAATTCATCAAGTGCACATTCTTTTCGTGTAGCGTTTTTTTGGATAACGTAGCCAAACTAATACCACAATGTTCGCAAGTATATCCCCCTTCTCTATGGTAGTACCTGTTGTGCATTTTCAAATGATTCTCGCCTTGAAAGCTTGTGCCACACACATCACAAATGTAATCATGAGCCAAATGGTGTTTGTTCGCATGCCGGAGAAGATACTCGAAGAAAACGAAATCGATATTGCAAATGGGACACGAGGGTTGGTCCTTATTGAGTTTAAAGGGAAGTAGACAGTTCGGAACGCTCACATCGTATTCAGCGTCATGAGCTATTATCAAATGGTTGATTAGTTGTTCTAAACTGTTTACAGCTTGCGGGCAAAGTTTACAGCATATATCTGTCACGTCAATTTTGACTGCCGCGTCTCTGTTCCTATTGTTTTTCGTTCTGTCAAAAACTACTAGCTCCAAATTAGAAGTTTGGTGCATCACGGCCGTATGCTCCCTCAGAGTGACAGGGTCTTTCATAGGTTCTGCGCAATAGAAGCACCTATACTTCCCCTTGTACCACATGAAGGGTGTAGCGTTACTGTACTCCAAAACGTACTCGACGTTTCGTCGTTTCGCTAACAGTTTACGCACCATCTCTGTTTTCTTACATTTGTCCTCCATTGTGCACAATTTCGCACCTGCAAACAAATTTGGCTTTTACTAAATCAGTTTCATTTGATTTTTCTGCTTCAAAATGTCATATTGGTTAGTATTATGGTTTAAGACTTTTAGTGCTCCTTTTTGATGTGTGCTGAGATATATTTTAAATGGTTTTCTTTTTCTTCTAAATCATCCACCAGTAAATTCTTCTATATTGTTATTGCCTTTAGGATAAGTTCGAATAACATTATTACAATAGGCATTATTAAAATTGGGTATTGATAAAACATTTAAATAAACCTTATTTTTAACCGACTTCAAAAAAAGGAGGAGGTTCTCAATTCGTCGGAATCTTTATTAAGATTGATTGTAACTATTAGTACAGATAATATAAATGATTCCCTAAAGGAGTATTTTTTAATATTAATGTTTTTTTATATTTTGTTTATTTGAAAGTAATCAACAGCGTAAATACATAATTATTATTTAAATTTAAATCTAGGTATAACAGAAGGCCAAAAGAGATTACTTAAAATTATAATTAAAATTATTTTAACAGAACAGATTTAGAATAAATGTAGGTATATACAATAATTAAATTACAACAGTGTGTGTGTGTGTGCGTGTAAGTGGGAGTGTGTGATTGAAATGGCAAATCTATGGTACTTACATGGCAAAACATAATAAAGATTTTATTATATTTTAGAAATAAAGTAATTGTAGATTTAAATAGAGTATAATGTGGTATTTAAAGTATATAAATTTAGTAGAGTTTAAACTCTATTGACTCTATTGAATTTAATCTTTACATGGTATCACTATATTTTTATACAGAGGGTGGGAGTTAATCCCAGCCTATAAATGGCTCTGCTTTGACGGTAGAAATCATTAATTTTCCTATTTTTAAGAAGAAGCTGTGACATACCTACAGGTACGAATATTGTTGATTTTATATTTCTTTTGTTATACTATGTATGTTGTTTAATGTGTAATTTGTTATTCAACTGGTATTCCTTTGTAATAGTTTATGCTTATACCCGATGTGGGTTGGATATGTTATGGTAATACCATAGTTGTATCTATTTTTCAATAATTGTGAATAGACACCGCCGAGTTTTTTCTTGCCAGTTCTTTCTCTCGGTAGATCATGCATATTTAGATGTTAGCTACTTTTTTTTACGATGATAGTTCCTTAATTCCTTTTTTAATTTATTGTTTGATAGGTAAAATAAGTCAAACTCAGCGAACTGATTGTTATAAGTACGTACCAAGCGTGCAATTATAGAATCTATATATATATAATATGTTACTATCTAGTATACAGCATACTATTATAAAATCGTACAACTGTCGATTTTTAGAGTTAAGAAGCAGGCTTTAGTGTGCTAAGTTTGCTCAGTAGTCAGTATTGGTTAATGGCCTAAGAGCCAGCGCTTCCCCGACCTTCCTTATTTTATAAAAGCTGAAAGTTTCTCTGCGTGCCCCAACACTGGGAGGAACGTTTGTTCGGAAGTTTGTTTAAATCATAGTGGCTTTGGGAGATAACAGGTAATAAAGGTATAAAAAATCTTTTTTTTTAATTCTTTCTTCAGAAGAGTATTAGAAATCACGTCATGCATTGCTAGACACTTAGTAAGGTGGCAAAAACCCCCTGCCAGACATCTTTAAGGTTTAATAAATTATTAACGTTTAAAGGTGTCTGGCGGGGGTTCCCACGACACTTAAGTGTCTGGCAATGCATGACGTGATTTCTAATATCTACTACTCCGAAGAAAATATAAAAAAATATGGCTTTATACTTTGACGTAAGATTTTTTACACGTTTATTACCTGTTATCCCCCAAAGCCACCATGATCCAAACAAACATTCCTCCCAGTGTTGAGGACAATATGCAGAGAAAACTTTTAGCTTTTATAAAATATAGCTGACCCGCCCCGGCTTCGCTCGGGTGGAGTATTTCGGACTGGGAGTGTCATCGTGAAGCCGTTGCTTGATACCTAAAATTCAATTCACTATCAGAAATTCTAAAATCCCCACGATTTAGGACTAGTACTTTGCAGCATCAGGATTGAGGAGTTAGGATCCGAAGTTCAATCATGTAGCCTATGCTTGGTAAGTACCTAAATTAATTTTGCATCATCCGCAGTTACTGAAACATTATAGTTTAGGAGTGCTGTACCCTACATCATCAGGGTTGAGGAGTTGGGACTTGAAGTCTGAGAATAAAGTCGTTGCTTGGTACCTACAATATGAATTCACTATGAACACTTGCTGAATCTTGATAACTCAGGCGGGCAGTAACCCTGCAGCATCAGGATTAAGGAGTTGAATCCAGAATTTTTTATGTGAACTACGAAAACTTTTTTGTTGATTTAAAAAAAAAATTGCAAATCGGTCCAGAAACCTCGAAAAAATCGATGTAGAAAAAAGAACCACCTCCTTTTTGACAGTCGGTTAAAAACCGATGACCTTGAAATATTTACGGAACAATCTTTAAAATATCCCCTTTCTAACAAAAAAAGAATGAATGAAATCGGACTACGCGTTAATGAATTACAACTCAGTATACATTTTAATTTTCATCCCCTCTCCTACGGGAACCATGCTGAATTTCGGGATAAAAAGTATCCTATATTCTTCCTCATAGTATGACCTCAAATCGTACCAAGTTTCATTGGAATCCATTCAGTAGTTTCAGCGTGATGCGCGGCCGTGATACAGACAGACAGACAGACAGACAAAAATGAAAAAAATTACAGTTTTGGGTTCAGTATCGATTATAGAGTGCCCTCGAAAAAAAAATTCAAAATATCTTCAATGTACAGAATTTGACCTGTTACAGTTTTATTATAAGTATATATTGATTGATATAAGGTCTGGCACGCGCTGGCTCTCTCTCTCTCTCTCTCTAAAAGTATATCTAGTACTGGACAATTTGTGTAAATGAAACATAAAGTAGTTCTTAAATAATATGTTGTTTATTTATATCTTAATGCTTAAAATGATTACATTTTTCAATAATTACTAATTAATAATTAATTATTTATAGTCACGAGTATGGACAAATATAATTAACTGGCAAGTTTAAAAATCCGGTCGCGGCGAACTCGCACACGAAGGGTTCTATACCGTCGTATCCATACTAATATGATAAATGCGAAAGTCTGTCTGTTCGTTCAACCGATTTTGACGAAATTTGGTACAGCGATAGCTTGCATCCCGGGGAAGTCGCGGGCATCAGCTAGTTATAATAGTAATAATAATAATACATTATATGATGCCTGCTTGTGCGGTGTTGCTTATTTACAAACTTACTCGATAAGATAAAACAGTTTTCGATATAAAAAGTATAAAAAATTATACCATAAAAATAAAATCTATCAGTCAATAAACAAATTATAAATATGTAATAGTTTAAACAATACAATATTTAAATGCTTGTCGGCAATAATTACAAGAATGAGTCCCGAAAATTGCTAATGCGCGTGGCCGAGGCTAGACTGAAGTATCGAGATGATACAATATTTTTATTTCGGTTGAGGTCAAAATGACGTCATTTCGATGTTAATGAGACATAATTCAAGCGCAATAGCAATTTCCGAGACTTATATCTTATTATTTAAAGGATTCTTAAATAGCCAGCTTTTTGGCTTTGAGCCAGAATCGGTTTCTTATTTTTTTTTTTTTATTTGACTAACTAATTTAAGGATTTAATACGTTTTTAAGTATTATCGCCTTCAGTTCGTTCAGATAGTTTCAGTATCAGGCCATAGATCATAGTATGTATGTACATCCGCACAATCCCCGCGCTAACCCGGTGCGGGCGAGCGCGGGTGACATGCGGGTGTGCGGGGCATCCCCCCGACTATAACCACGATCAAATCGACTATGTACCTAAATTTTTTTTTACCGTTGCTCTAACTTAGGTAAATATGATGTCAATGTAATTATTAAATGAGTAATATTCAAACATGTGAAGCTGTGTAGCATTTGTGGGAAGCTGTGATAGCCTAGTGGTTAGAACGTCCGCCTTCTAATCGGAGGTCGGGGGTTTGATCCGGGGCACGCACCTCTAACTTTTCGGAGTTATGTTAATTAAATATCACTTGCTTCAACGATGAAGGAAAACATCGTGAGGAAACCTGCATACCTGAGAGTTTTCCATAATGTTCTCAAAGGTGTGTGGAGCGTACCAATCCGCACTTGGCCAGCGTGGTAGACTATGGCCAAACCCTTCTCACTCTGCGAGGAGACCCGTGCTCTGCAGTGAGCCGGCGATGGGTTGATCATGATCATGAATATTCAAACATGTCCATACTTCTTATGCATCTCCTTATGCGAATTCAAGTTACTCCGTCTCAGGAAAGCTTTCCCACAAACTTCACAGCTAAAATTCCTCTCACCCTTATGCTTAACCATGTGCAGCCTCAACAGATAATTGTCAAAGAACTTCTCATTGCAAACCGAGCATGGAACATTTTTTTCCTTCAAATGAGTCCGTCTTATATGATCTTTCATGAAAGAGTTTCTGGTGAACATTTTCCCACAATACGTACACTTGTGTCCAATTTCGTGCGCTTTGATCATGTGTTTTTGTTTATGATATTGTGATTGGAAACGCTCGTCGCATTTACTGCATTGGAAATCCTTAGCGTTGTGACTTTTTGCCTTGTGCCGCCCTAAACACCACTGGTTTTTATATTTCACACCGCATACTTCGCATTCGCAAGCTCCCGTATGAGCGTAAGTAATATGTACATTCAAATTGGCAACGTTTTTAAAACTACGCCCACAATAATCGCAAATCTTATTATTGTTGCTGTGTTCAGAGTTTATATGCCGTAAAAGACTGCTGAAATATCGGAAAACGTTAGAGCAAATGTTACAAGGTATGTTGTCTTTGATTATCTTGAACGCATCGAAACACTCCGTTATAGATTTGTCGTATGACGCGTTGTGTTTGGTAATCAAATGATCTATTAAATCATCCAAATTATCCAAACGCTCGTAACACAATTTGCAGGACAACGCAGAAATATCAATTTTGACTGTTATCCGTTCGCCTTTGCATTTCTTCATGCTTTTATCTTTCAAATCGCAAACGGGATGTTCGGTCACGACGTGTGATTTCAGATCGTCAAATTCGACGAAGTTTTTCGAGCAATGGAAACAGGAGAATCTCGAAAAAAACCTGAACGGTATCGCCGTCGACATATTCAAAATGCATTGGATGTTCTTTCTAATTTGCATTATGTCTCTTTTCTTCTTCGGCTGCACGGTTTCTTCCGGGAACGCTGGAATGGTCACTTTAAAATTTTTCGTCTTGCAGTTCCTCAAATGTTGTTTCAAGCTGGCTGTACTTTTGCATTGTTTAGAACAATAGTGGCAGAGACTTTGACTCCCGTCGTCTGGATGGTCGCGTTCTTTATGCTTCTGTAATAGTGTGTAAGATGGAAAACGTGCATCGCATAGCTTGCATCTTCGAAAATGGAAATTATTCTTATGTCCAGTCAAAAGCAAACTAGTAGGGAAGACCTCTGAGCACTCTTCGCAACGATATCCTCCATCTCTATGGTAATTTCTTAAATGAAAAGCCAAGTCTCTCTTCTTGTTAAACTTTAACCCACAATTATCGCAAATTAAGTTGTTTTTCGGATGTGCAATATTAGTGTGTGTTATTAGATTCCCGAAATACGTGAACTGTTGCTCGCATAAATGGCATCTATTGTCAGCCAGCCTGTATTCTTGGAATGGTGTGTCTACAGTTTTATCGTATTCTAAACCGTGCTTGCCTGTCAAATGGTCGATTATTTCGTTGAAATTTGGGAACGGTTCGTAACAGACTTCGCACTCGATTTCCGATATGTCGATTTTTAATTCTATATGGTTTCCCTTGATGAGTTTTAAAGAGTTATCGCTCGTGCTGCACAGGCCGTGGGATTTCGTATGTTTCCTAAACTCAGGGTATTCGGAGTACGTCAAGCCGCAATAAAAGCACTGGTACTTTCCGCGCCATTTGAAAGGCAATATCGTGGTGTTGTTGAACAGAGTTTGCAAATTTTTCCGTCTCCGCACAGATGTGCAGTGCTCGTACGGGCCTTCATCTGTAAAGAAATTTTTCTCGCTTCAGAATCCTCTTTTGGAAAAGTTACATAGCATCTTGCAAGCGTAATTCTTATTTATATTAGTAGATTTCATCTCATCAAACAATTAAACCTCTGATGACAACCATTGCATCATAACTCAGTAATTTCAGTATCACTAGATGTCGCTGCACGCAGTTCTATCACGCTATAAAAGTTTTAAAGTCGCGATATATAAAGAAAAGATGTGCTTTGCGTACATCACTAGCTCTGTATGTTTGAAACTTTATGTCGGATAATGGTTGTTTTTGACATGTGACGTCATGTGGCCCTTCAAATTTTTCTTCCATAAAAACTTTTTTCCACACACATCGCAATGGAAGTTCCGTTCTCCATAATGTTTGACCATGTGCACTTTCAGGCGTTGGGCGTCGAAAAACTTTTCCTGGCAAACAGCGCACTGGACATTCTTCTCTTTCAAATGTGTCCGTCGTATGTGATTGACCATGAACGAGTTTCTCGTGAACAGTTTGTGGCAATACGTGCATTTATGTCCTGAACTGTGCGCGTCGATTTTATGCCTCTGCATCTCATATACCGAAGTAAACTTTCCTCTACATTCAGAACATTCTACGACTTTATTCCCGTGAATACGACCTAAATGAGTTTGCAAATAGTTATTGGATGTAAATTGCAAATCACAAAAGTCACATTTGAAGTTAGCAACTTTGTGGAGACGTGCAATATGCGCTCTCAAATTTGGCAAATTCCTAAACGCTAATCCGCAGTGAACACAAATGTTCTTATTATCCGTATGCCTCTTGCCTACATGGTTTAACAATGTTCTGAAATACCTATAAACTTCCCCACAAAATGGACACGAAAAATTGTCTTTAGCTAGTTTGTAAGGTTGTAGATTGACTGATACAGACTTGTCGTAATTTATTTTATGCTCACAAATCAAGTGATCTACCAAAGTGTCTAAGTCTTGTAAATTTTCAAAGCATATTTTGCAAGACAAAGATGATGTATCGACTTTTATGCCACCATCATGTCTGTTGCGAAGTTTCATAGATTTCAATTTAGTATCGCAAAGAGGGTGCTCGATTATAGTGTGCTGTTTAAGATCGTCGCATTCGTTGAAATCTTTAGGGCAGTAGAAACATCTAAACCTACTCATGAAATACTTGAACGGTACAACAGTCGACATGTTTAAAATACATGCTATATTATCCCTAATTAGTTTCACTGATGGCTTTTTGTCGTCATCAGGTACAACTACTTCGTTTAAATCTTTGAAATCAGCGTTGCATTTGGCAGCATGATCCAGAAATGTTTTCAAATTACTAGATTTAGAACAAAAACCACATTTAAGAACCGCATCTGTATGACTCGTTTTTATATGTTGTAAACGTTTTTTAAGCGAAGCGAAAGGTTTGAAACAAATATTGCACAGAACAGGATGCGAATTGCTTTTGTGGCTCAAAAGTTCAGAGTTTGTAGAAAAAGATATAGAACACTTCGTACATGTATAAAGACTTCTGTGTTTAGTTCGAACATGAGCGTCGAGGTCTCTCTTCTTATTAAACTTCTGTTTACATTGAATGCAGACAAGACAATCATTTGGATGATCCGTATTTACATGCGAAACTAATTTGCTTAGATAGCTAAATTTCTGATCACATAAAAGGCAATTTAAATCCGACAATCTATATGGTGCTATAGGTAACTTAACATCTTTGTCGTATGATATGTTATGTTTTATCATCAAATGGTCAATTGTATTATCAAAATTGGGTAAATCTTCATAGCATAGATTACAAGTTATTTCTGATACATCAATTTTGACTTCAGCGTCTGCTGCTTTAACAAGTTTAAGAGCATGATTGTCATCTGAACATGGACCATGGTCTCTTGTATGTTGCCTTAATACATCGTATTCTTTAACATCTTCTCCACAGTAAAAACATATGTATTTTCCGCGCCATTTAAATGGAATTATGGATGTATTGTTGAATAATATCTGAAGATTTGATCTCCGTAGCTTATTGGCGCTACATTTCTTGGCTGGTCTGTTACATGGTACATCTGTAAAGAAAAGTTCCCATGTTTCAAATGTATTCAAACTCCTGCTTATTCAGTTTATATGGGACGTTAGGACTTAGGATCCTATAAACATTTTCTTTAAATAGATATTGAAGGAGCTTTAATAAAACTTGGCACCATTTGGGGTTTTTTTATTGTCTTCTATGACCGCTCAAAATGTTCCTGGAACATTTTACCCAAGCTCTATTTCATATTGAAGTTTTTTCAGGACATATTTCTTATTAAGCGTTTTTATATTTAGCCTGTTCAAATAACTAAATAGACACATCAAGGTTAGAACTCCTAATATGCAAGGACATGTGGCCCCTCAAATTTTTCTTCCACAGAAATTTCTTTCCACAAACATCGCAATGAAAATTCCTTTCTCCATTATGTTTGACCATGTGCGTTTTCAGGCGTTGAGAATCGAAGAATCTCTCGTAACAGATGTGACATTCGACATTTTTCTCCTTCATGTGCGTCCTTTTGACGTGGTCGATCATAAAACAATTGGAAGTGAACAATTTGTTGCAGTAGGCGCATTTATGACCGGAACTATGCAAATTGATCATATGCCTTTGCATCGCGTAATTTGACGTAAACTTGTCACTACATTCCGGGCACTTGAAAACTTTTAACTCGTGCGCTCTCCCTAAATGCGTCTGTAAATATTTATTTGACGGAAATTCTAAACTGCATGTATTACATTTATAACTACCAGTCGTTTTATGATGGTTAGAGATATGAACACGTAAGTTTGGTAAATTCCGAAACGATTTTCCGCAGTGCATACAAATGTTTTTATTGTCAGTATGAATTTGTCCCACGTGTTTCAATAATGTACTGAAGTGTGTGTACACGTCACCACAAATTGGACAAGGATAGTTATCTTTGACTAGTTTGTAAGGTTGTATATTACTATCTATACTATTATCGTATTGTGCTTTATGTTCAAATATTAGATGTTCTATTAAAGTTTCTAAGTTTGGCATATTTTTGTAGCACACTTTACAAGAAAGAACAGATATATCAATTTTAACGCAGCCTTCTTGTCTGTTGCGTAGTCTCATACATTTGAAATTGGTATCGCAAATCGGGTGTTCAATAACAGTATGTTCCCGAAGTTCCAGACAATCTGTAAAATCTTTTGGGCAATAGAAACATCTGAATCTACTCATGAAGTACTTAAACGGTATAACCGTTGACATATTTAGTATGCAAGCTATGTTTTTCCTAATTTGTATAACAGCTGGCTTTTTATCATCATCATCGTTAACCAATGTTTCGTTACAAATATCTTCGATTCCTTTATCGGTACACTTAGCAGCGTGTCGAAGGAACCCAAGTTGAGTACTCATAGATTTAAGACAGAATCCACATTTTAAAGCTTCACCGATATGCTCGGTTTTCATATGTTTTAACCTCTTTTTTTGGGTAGAAAACCGTGTGAAGCAAATATTGCAAACTGCAACGTGCGCTTTGATTTTGTGTTCTTGATATTCTGAGTGTGAGGAGAAAATCTTTGGGCATTTCAGACATTTGTAATCATTTTTATGTTTCACTCTCATATGGGCATCTAAATAACCTTTTCTTATAAATTTCTGATGGCACACATTACAATCTATACTTTGACTGGGGTGTTCACAATTTACGTGAATCACTAGTTCGCTGACTTGACTTAATTTCTTTTCACACAGTAAACATTGCAAATCGATTAATCTATACGTCATTATAAGTAACTTAACATTTCTATCGTAAGGAAGTTTATGTTTAGTTTTCAAATGTGTTACGATTTCGTCTAAATTTGTAAATGGTTCGTTACATATTTCACAGGTTACATCCGATACATCTATTTTGACTTCTGCGTCATCTGTTTTCACTAGCTTTATTGAGCGATCTGTTTCCGAACAAGGTCCGTGAGATTTCGTATGTTTTCTTAGTTCATCGTAAATAGGTATTTCATCCCCGCAATAAAAGCATCTACATTTTCCGCGGCATTTGAAAGGAATTATTGAAGTATTGTTGAATAGTATCAGTAGATTCCTCCGCCTCAGCGTATTAGGACTTAGCGTCTTTGAAGTGCCGTTTAAATCTGAAAAGAAATTTTCTTCAATGTAAAATGTACCCTTAATGATTTTACATTCTTAAATATAAAATTAATCTTTTCTTACATCTCTAATAGTTTAAATATCGTTGAGGGTACTTTTACATATTCCTAAAACCGAGGAGACGTTCTAAATTCAAAACTATTATAAGTTTTCATCTCAACTATTTCGTTCGTGCGATGCCATATGTCCTCTCAAATTCTTCTTCCACAAGAATTTCTTACCACATACATCACAATGATAATTCCTTTCGCCTATATGCTTAACCATATGTAAATTTAAAAGGGCTCGGTCAAAGAACTTTTCCTTACAAACATTGCATTCAACATTCTTTTCCTTCAAATGCAATCTTCTCACGTGATTCTTCATATGGGAATTCCGCGTGAATAGTTTATTGCAATATGAGCATTTGTGTCCAAACCCGTGAGCAACTATTTGATGTCTCCTCATCGTATAATTTGAGATAAAATTCTCAACACATTGTGGACACTTGAACTTCTTAGTGCCATGTACATTTGCGCGATGTCGTGCCAATTTTCCCAGGTTCCAAAATTCCAGATTACAATCGGGGCATTTGCATGCTCGAGTTCTATGGTAACGCGACATATGAGCTCGGTAATTGGGATGCCCTCTAAAAGTAATACCGCAATGAGCGCAGACTATGTTGTTATCTGAATGCATTTCGTTCATATGCTCGAGAAGCTTTTTAAAGTACCTAAAACCGGCATCTGGGCAAAGAGGGCATTGCATATTATCCTTCACAATTCTAAAAGGTTGGAGACATTCTATAGACGTATCATAACTAGCTCCATGATTAGAAGTTAAATGATTGATAAGATCGCTTAAATCTACGAAATTTTCAAAACATAATTTACACGTGAGATTCAGTACGTCAATTTTTACTCTCACTTCTCTACCTTTAATCTTTTTCATGACTTTAGATTCGTCGTTGAAATTCGAGTGATCAGTCACAGTGTGGTCTTTTAATAAATCAAAATCAGCGTAATCTTTGGAACAATAGAAGCAGCGAAATTGGTTTTTGAAAAACTTAAAAGGTATCGCTGTAGACATGCTAATAATAGAAGCAATATTTTGTCTAACTTTAAGCGATTTAGTATTTCTTCCTGGAACTACAGTGGGTTCTTTGTTAGGAGCGCACTTATTTAAATGCAACTGATAACCTAATTTAGAAGTTAGTACTTTAAAGCATTTTGGACAATCTAGACTGTACTTCTTTTTATCACTTAAATTATTTACATTTGATTTAGAATTTAAATTTTTAGTAACTTTATTATTTCGAGTTGAATTAAAATCGTTATTGCTATTTGTATGCATTTCATGTATATGACGTTCTAAAACATAATAATTTATAAATCGCTTATCGCATTCTAAACAACGTATATCTATCAATCTAAACCTTCTAATATCGACGTAAGTAGTTACGTCTTTCAGATCATGGGTGATCGTTACATGTTCAATAAAACTACCAAATTCTTCGAAAGTTAAATCGCAGATATCACAATTTACTTCGGAAACATCAACATTAATGATCCGAGAACTTAAATCGGAGAAAACTTTAGTGATAGTAGAAGAATCATGGGATTTTGTATGATTTTTCAAATTGCAGTGTTGAGAAATGTGATTGCCACAGAAGAAGCAAGACAATCCGTTATTGCATAGGAAAGGTATGACACTCGTGTTGGTAAAGAATTTTTGAAGATTTTGACGCTGCGTCGCCGTAAGTCCGGTTGAGTCGGATTGGATTTTACAATCTGAAAACAAATTTCTATACTGTATGCTCCAATTCAAAATGTGTACAAATAGGGTAACTATATTAAACGTAGTACAAAGGGATCATTATTTTGGAATATATTATATTCCCAGAGAAGTGGGGATAGCAAGTTTTTACAAAAAATAGACAAAGGACAAATAGTCAATATCGACATATCAAGAATTTTTCTTATATTTTCAAGAAACATGGATTTAGGTGAAAATTTAAAATTAACACTTATTAATAAGATTAAGTACGTAATTTAAATGAGCGGAATGTATTTTTCAGGAATAGTAAATGCCTGATATAAATTTTCTTACAGCGACTATGATTATAAAATATTTTGGTTTTTTCTTAGTGCTTAAAAATAAAACTGGTTTTATTAGATGAACTAGTGTGCACATTGAAAACAAAAATGGCAGTACCAAAAAAATTGTTACAACTAAATCAGCTATAATTCTGCGACAGAAAACAAGTCCGTTGTAAAGATTCTTGTCTCGGGAACTTCTATTCTTTTCGCTAGATGCCACTAGTGTCACTTTGTGCTTTGTCGTTTTAAGCTCAAATGCTAAATGCATCTTTAAATGGCCATATTGAAAAATGGACATTTTGGATAGGGTCAGTTTTGTTTTTAAAATGCGATTTATATAAACAATAATCTTTGGTACAGTAAAACTCAAAATCAACCCTAATGGCTACTACATCTTAAAATATTATACATATAGGATTACATAGGACTTATTTGCTTATTATGTTTAGCCATATGCGTACGCAAACTCTTACGCCAGTAAAACCTTTCTCCACACATTTCACAGTGAAAATTCTTTTCTCCACTGTGCTTCACCATGTGACGACGCAAGAGTATATTGTTAAAGAACTTCATGCAACAAATCGAACACTCAACATTCTTCTCTTTCAAATGTGTCCGTCTGATATGATCCCTCATGAACGAATTTCTAGTGAACAACTTCCCGCAGTAACTACATTTATGTCCTGAATCATGAGCGTCTATCAAATGTTTCTGACGTAAATATTGGGTTGCAAAACTTTCCGGACATTTCGGGCATTTAGCCGCTTTCACTCCATGAGCTTTCGCCATATGCATGTACAATCTTGACGGTATATTGCATTCGGCATTGCAAATTGAACATTTGAACCTCCCGTCTCTATGATGCCTCCATATATGAACTCTTAAATTTTGATCGCGTCTGAAAGTCTGTCCACAATAAACACAAATGATATTATTATTTGTATGCTCATTATTCATGTGTTTCAGTAAAGTCCCGAAAAATCTAAAAACTTCATTAGGACAATTAGGACATGCCATATGATCTTTTATCAATTTGTATGGCTGCAGACATGTCGTTATCGACTTGTCATAATTAGCCTGATGTTTTAAAATAAGGTGATCGAGAAGTTTGTCTAAATCGCCCATCGATTCGAAACAAATCTTGCAAGCTAAGGACGAAATGTCGATTTTAACGCATGCAACCGATTCTCGGCATTTTCTAATGCACTTTGCTTTAACGTCACACACTGGATGTTCAATTAAAGTATGTTCTCTCATGGAATCTGAATCGGCAAAATCTTGGGAGCAGTAGAAACAGTTGAATTTATTCTTGTAGAAATTAAACGGTATGGCTGTGGACATGTTTATGACTATGACAATATTCTCGCGAATTTGTTTCACGCTAGGTTTTTTGGTACCCTCGTAATTGTTATCTAAATCCATATCATATTCTTCTTTCTTCACACCGATTTTGAAAATGTCTCCTTTACATTTACGTAAATGCATTTTTAGACCCTGTTTCGTGTGAAAGTCTTTGTAACAAATATCACATTGCAAGGAATCGTCGTCCGGATGTTCTATTGCCATATGTTTTTGTTTCAAAACAGCTGAGGGTAGTCGTAAAAAACAAATGCTGCATCTAGTCATATGTCTATTAGTCCTATGTTTTCTCAGTATGTTTAGGGAACTGAAACTTTGCGGGCATAGATCGCATATGTATCCCCCGTCTCTATGGTAATTTTTTATATGCGAAAACAAATCTCTTTTTTTATTAAACTTTTGATTACATTTGTCGCAGATGAGACAGTTCTTCGGATGGTTACTATTTACGTGTGAAACTAAATAACCGAAATACGTGAATTTTTCGTCACAGACTAAGCAACTGAGATCAACTAATTTGTATTCCTCCAAAGCCATTTCGACATCTCTATCATATTCTAATTTGTGTTTGATTAGTAAATGATTGATTATATTATCAAAGTTAGGAAATTCTTCGCTACAAATTTCACAATTAATTTCGGATATATCTATCTTAATTTCCATATTCTGTCCACCCTTGAGGACTTTCAGAGAGTGATCCATAGTAGAGCAGTTGCCGTGCGATTTGGTATGTTTCTTTAATTCGTTATACTCCGATATATCCTTGCTGCAATAGAAGCATAGATATCTGCCTCGCCATTTGAACGGTATAATCGTTGTATTATTGAATAGCAACTGTAGATTTTTCCTTCTACGCATGGATGACGATTCGCTGGCTTTGCGTTTCCGAGGTTTTACATCTGAAAAGATATTTTCAACTGTAAATGTACCCTCGTAAAGTCGAAATTTGAATACAGATATAACAAAAAAAGCTAATATAAATTTGGCGTTACATTGCACATTATTTAGGGTACATTTAAAGTCATGCTTAAATCTAGAATCTAGGTCTAGTTTATAACAAATATACATGATATATCGACATACATACAATGCTTAAAAATATTGGATTTTACTTCTAATTTCTAGCATTTTATCTGAATAAATTGTTATAATTATCGCAAATATAAAAATATTATCCCTAGTATACCTGATAATAATAGATGACAAAATACTGAATCGTAATTAATGGCATTTGATAGCGATAGTTTTCATTTATATCAGGCAATGTGACTAATTCTGTAGTATACAATCTCTTAACTAAATTAAATTGACGTGCCTAAATCTAGTGCTATCCTTTTCCGCACAGAAGATTATGAAAGAGATAGCCATACATTTAGATCTGTCATTTTAGTTAAATTAATAGATGTGTACCCACAAAATAATTGACCACTTTGGCCACTTATTACTTTTGGCCACAATAAGTTATTTTTAATGTAAACAAATATTTATGACAGAATTCCATCAAATTGGGTTCAAAGATTTAGCCCTAAAAAGGTGTCAAATAGACATCTGCTCGCATTTATAATATTACTGTTGATCTACGGAATCTGGGTGATGTGCCCTCACATGCAACTGCAAACTGTTATTTTGCACAAACCCCTGACTGCAAATCGAGCATATGAATCGCCTATCATTACTATGTATACGCATATGGTCTCTCAAAGTTTGTTTCCTTGCATACGACTTCTTGCAAGTCTCACATTGGTGAATTTTCTCCCCAACATGCTTTATCATGTGTTTCTGTACCTGAGTTTTCGAGAAAAACTTATGATCGCATAAAGAACAAGAGAAATTCTTTTCTCTAACATGTACTTCTTTCATATGAGCCCACATTTTGCTTTTGATATGAAAGGATTTGTTGCAAACTGGACAGTTGGAGACATCAGTTTCAATATTGTGAGTTAAATTATGATGTTTCTTACGTAACACATAATTTTGGAATAATTCCGGACAGAAAAAGCATTTTATTAATCTTTTTTTGTTGTGTACCGCTAACTCGTGGTTAGATTTCTGAGTTAGCGAATCGAAAATTTCAGGACAAAGCTTACAATGAAATCCGGAACCGTGACTTAGGGTGTGACAACGCAATCTATCTTGACTCAAAAACGATTTACCGCATAACTCACAAACATAGTTCCCGTAATGTTCGTTCATATGTTGATTTAGTTTGATGAAGTATTCGAAATCTTTTCTACATAACGCACATTGGTGTCCATTATCGCTTAGTATGTACGGTACGACACCAGAATCACTATCTTCATTGAAGATTACTTCATGATTAGTTTTAAGATGCTCTGTAAGTGTATTAATATTTTCGAAATTTTCGTCACAAATTCGACAGTTAACTTTTGAAACGTCAATTTTGACTTTTTCGTCCCTTTTGAGGTACGACACAGCAGATTTTACACTGGAAGTTTTATGTTCGTTGGTGGTATGTTCTTTCAATGGTGTTAAAGTTTTAAAAGTCCGATGGCAGAAGAAGCACAAGTAGTTGTGGCGATGCCATTTGAATGGTACCACTGTGGAAGATTCCAGAACGATTATTGCGTTCTTTTTCATCAGGCGGTTTCGTTTAGTCGCTGACATTTGGGTCTGTGAGGACTTACTCAGCGCCTCAGTGGCCGTTTCTTGGCGATTTTGACCTAAAAACCAAATTTTTCCATGTAAATATTCACTTGTCTGCTTTTTTGGAGATTGTTACTGAAGCGTTTTTTGCCCGACTACGACAAAGCCTTTTGGCTTATGAAGGGTTTTGATTTTAGCAGTCTATATGTATTTTTGTTTAGGTTAAAATCCGACATCACAAATACGATTTAATAAAAATCTTTTTCTTGTTTCTGTTATAAATTTATGTAAATTTCTCGATGGACGTTAAAAATAGGTTTTTCAAAATGTAAGTAAGCGATGATAGCCTAGTGGTTAAGACGTTAGCTTCTGATTCGCGGGGTCGGGGGTTCGATTCCGGCAACGCATAACTTTCGGAGTTATATGTTTTAAGCAATTAAATATCACTTGATTTAACAAGAAAGGAAAACGTCGTGAGGAAACGTGCATACGTATCCATAATATTCTCAAAAGTATGTGAAGTCTACCAATCTGCACTTGGCCAGTGTGGTGTATTCAAAAGCCTTCTCATTCAGAGAGCAGTTCTCAGTAGTGACTGGGAATGGATTGATCATGATGAATGTTGTGTGCTGGTAATCAGCATCAGTTATAGTCCAGTCAAATTAAATCAAAATATAGGGGTGAGGTTGCACTTGGCTGAAAATTGGTAGGATTGTTCAAAACACTATTATAAATGAAATGTGAAAAGTCCTCATAGATCAGACGCCTGGAAAAAAATTTACTGTTTCAAAGGTCGCGTTTTTCACAAAAACGGGTTTTTCGCGATTATCAGCAAAACGGTAAGTTTATCATAAAAATTTAAGATGTGATTGTTTTAATACAGGGTGTATCCAGAACGCTGGCAAAAATAAAGACAGGTGATAGTGCTGATGATTACTGATATGATACCACAAAAAAACGCATAAAAAAAAATTCCTATAATTTTGTAAGAGTTTACGGTATATTGCAAATAAAACATCTGACTGACGCTAGAGGTCAACGAACGTTGCGTAAGAAGGCAACTCGGAGTCAACGCCGCGTCGTAGGCGTGGCATTGACTCAAGTTTTGCACGCTATACATTGCGGGTTTGAAAAATACTAAAACTACAAAATGAGGCAAATGGTTATTAGTATTGGATTGTGTTTAGGTAGTATAACAATAACGCTAAGTTTTTGTTAGCGTTCTGGTTACACCCTCTATACTTTTTATTCTTCAGAGTTTAGTTTAAATGCATGACCTAACTTTATATCTTATGGTGTTAACATAATGGAGAAGTGCCTGAAAATATCAGATAATGCCTAATGAATAGAGGATAATAAAATTATTACTATGGTATCATTCGATCTCACTTACACAGTGTATCTGTGCATAGTGTATGAGCGAGATGGAACGCTCAGCGCAGCTTCGTTTCGATTAGTTTCTTCATTGGCACGTGTGACACGTACAATAAAATAAGAAAATTCTTTATAATAGACTCGCCTGTTACAGTGCGACAAGGCTATCTTGGCGCGTGGCGAAAATCAGAACTAACGTTGTCGTCAAGTGTCCCCTTTGTTCTTATTTGAATAGTCTAAGCCTTTGTTCTCCAACAGCGCCCCCCTGTCAATGTCATTCAAGTGCCAAGAGAGCCTTGTCGCACTGTATTAGTGCATTCAAATTAGCAGCAATGTGGTTTATTTTTAAATTAAAACTGCATTAATTTCTGTAAATGTAAAAAAAAAAAAAAATTACTAGCAGATGCCCGCGATTTCGTCCGCATGGATTTAAGTTTTTAAAAATCCCGTGGAAACTCTTTGATTTTTCGAGATAAAAAGCTTATGTCCTTCCTCGGGATATAAGCTAACTCTGTACCAAATTTCATCAAAATCGGTTGAACGGTTGGGCCGTGAAAAGCTATCAGACAGACAGACAGAGAGACAGACAGACAGTCACACTTTCGCATTTATAATATTAGTATGGATTACTAGCAGATGCCCGCATGGATTTAGGGTTTTAAAAATCCCGTGGAAACTCTGTGACTTTCCAGGAACTTTTATCCCAGAAAACTACTGGATTTTTAAAAACCTAAATCCACGCGGACGAAGTCGCGGGCATCATCTAGTAAAAATAAATAAAAAAAGACATCTGCACCTAATTCCGCTTTGGTGAATACTGGGCCTTATTCTAATTGACGCATTGCTGTAGAGCAACACTCGCACAACACATTGCGACTAATTCAAATGCACTGTACAAAAATAAAAAAATGAAGCCTACCTTTAGCAATCTTGGTTTTGGGTTTCTCCTCCGATTTGGGCTTTTTCTTCTCCGGTTTGACTAGGGTCTTTTTGGGCCGTCCCCGTTTGCCCTTAACGGCTAATGCTGTTACTGTTACGTCTTCTGAAACTGTCGGTTCTGGGTCCTCTTTGCTGCCATCTGAAATTCGGACATTGAAATTTTGAAATTCATCTATCATCACCAACATCAACCTCATCATCATATTAAGAAATAAGAGCCTCAATAGCTCAACTGGTAAAGGAGTGGACTGAAAACCGAAAAGTCAACGGTTCAAACCCCGCCCGTTGCACTATTGTCGTACCTACTCCTTGCACAAGCTTTACGCTTAGTTGGAAAGGAAAGGGGAATATTAGTCATTTAACATGGCTAATATTCTTTTTAAAAATATATGTAGCCCACGAAGGCTAGGTTTATCTATGACGTTGTGATCCTAACACCTACATCAGAAGTGGTATAGCAGTTTAGTCATTTCAATATTTATCTTACTGATTCTCCCTCATATATATTAATTCGGAGGCTGTGAAGCTTCTAAATAACATGGCTCAAAAGAACCAAGCCATTCGAATTAGTGTTAAAAAGTGCATAAGTGCAGCGTTTGTGCTACTTTATTTTTATCTAGGTCACAAGAACATAAAAATTAGATTTAGAAATCCATACTAATATTATAGCAGCAGCTAAAATGCTCTTACCATCATAATCCATGTCATCATCTAGGTATTCTACTTCCGTTTCCTCGACTGTCTGCAGGTCTAACATCATTTCTGACTTCATAGGCTCCGTGTATGCTATCGCTGCAACCAGATATACAATGACCTTTTTTACAACATCTCAAACCTTCATTGGTCCACTACAGCATGGGTCTCCTCTTAGAACGAGAAGTGGTTAGGGTTAGACCATACTCCACACTCTGGCCAATAGGGTCTTTGTCTGTAGTAATAAAATGAAGAGATTTTTTGTATTATTGACTGCAGTCTCACCTGGTGGTAATAGATGATGCAATCTAAAACGGATGCAGGCTAACCTGGAAGTCTTAACATATCATAGTGGCAAATGCTGTCCTACATGAAACAAATAAATTCATTTCAAATTGCAATATTTTTATAGATATTTTAGGACACTTACTGGCATATGAAAAGAGCAACCGCCGAGTTTCTTGCTGGTTCTTCTCGGTAGGAAAGGCATTCCGAACCAGTGGTAGATGCATCCGACTATTCGGTACTTGTAAAAGTTTATTCGAATAATAAAGATTTTTATTTTTATTTTGATTTTATATAAAATCAGTATTTAGCTGAAGGAAACAAGGCTTTCCTTCATCCTGTAAAGTTTTTAAACTGAGATAGTACATATTAGTGATGTAACGAATGTCATATTTTGGACATACTTTTTATTACTTTAAAAAACATAAGAAATTAATGGATTTTGTTTTATTAACCATAGTTGGTTACATCACAAAAATATTTTTTAATATTCGCAAAACATTCACAGTAATTTCGCGGAATGTGAATGCGAATATGCAAAAATATGCGAATATTCGTAACATCACTAGCACCTGTTACCATTACCAGTTCACTAAATATATCACTGTCATAGCTCACCTCTAGCCTTGAACTCCCCTCTCCCCACCATGTCAACAAACTTCTTCTCCGACTCCAGGACTTGCTTCTTGAAGTTACAAGCATCGCGTAGCCGTGTGATGCACACCTCGCAGATCAGCCGGTTTGGCCCATTGGGCCCTTCCATGTGTTGGGATATCTGTTAATAAAGACTTTTGATGCAGGCTTTCGCTTATTGTATCCTAGATGATGCCCTTTAAAACCCCACAAGAACCATGGATTTATCTAAATATTTAAAAGGAAAAGGATTGACTGACTGACTGATCTATCAACACACAGTTCAAACTACTGGACGGATCGGGCTGAAATTTGGCATGCAGAGCTATTATGACGTTGGCATCTGCTAAGAAAGGATTTTTGAAAATTCAACCCCTAAAGGGGTGAAATAGGGGTTTGAAATTTGTGTAGTCCACGCGGAAGTCGCGAGCATAGTACAAGATAAAAAGTAGCCTATCCAAATTTCAGTCAAATCCGCCTGGTGGTTTTAGCGTGAAAGAGTAACAAACATACACTCATTAAAACTTTTAAGAGTGTATGCCCAGTGTGCCCTGTAGGGATATAGGGTTTTTAAACCGCGCGAGAACTCTTTGATACAAATATATCCAGGATGCAAAATATTTCTGTGCACAATTTCGTCAAAATCGGTAAAGCGGATAAGTCTTATAAAGGTAAGATAGTTAGACACACTTTCTTACTGTATTGATTTAGCTAATCTAAGCTCTGTTGGAAAATGATTCAATGATCGAAAATGCATCCTCACAGATCCTTGGATAAAACAGAATAATAAAGCCTCTAAGCACCTATGAACTAAGTATATGCCAAAAATAGAATTTGTACCTACTAAACGTCTTAAATACTAGTTTATTCAGTTACTTACGCTAATATCAAAGCATTCCAATAGCATATCGGCATAAATTTCTTGTTCTTCCATCCAAGTGTATTCGGTGCTCAAATCCTTGTAACACCCCTCGGACAGGCAGCACCGGCACAACCCTGGGGTCTCTTTTACCACAATTTCGTCAAACTCCATGTTTGTTACAGTTATTTAATACATCACATATAAATAAAGCAATATTTTCAATCTCAAATCGAAACAACGCTCAGCGTCAGTTTTGCTTGATACACGCCATTTTGGTTTCTGAATCTGAAATTCTTAAGAAAATCGAAATGCCAACTTAATATTTTGTATACCTACTTAAATAATTTTCTATTTAAGTAATAATTATGTTATTTAGATTTTATTATAAACAAAAGTAATTATTTTAAGGCTTGTTAATTAGACTTTTCTGAACTAAAAGAAATAAGGATATCAAAAACTCAATAAATAACCGGATATCACAAATACTACGAATCCAGAGCTCCTACAAAAAGATATAAATCAATAAATTATCCATGTTTAGTTCACAGTATAGATCGACCGAAATGAGTCTAAATTATATGGGAGCGCAACTTTCGTTCTTGTGGTAACACCATATATTGCAACCAAAACAGTATTGATAGAAAATAGTGTCAGCACCATTTCAGATTACCCCGACAAAATCCTACATTTTGTGATGTAAGGAAAACAATAATTTAATTGTAGTTTTCAGCATAGGTCTATTTATTTTAAAATGAATCTACCACCCATTTCGCTCGCCCAAGGTGTTTAGTCGTAGAGAAGAAGGGCAAGAAACTCTACGACACACATCTTTTAAAAACATTACAATTACCATTACATAGTATACAGTACCTTAAACGTATCTGGTACTCAGTTATAACAATCACAAGTAGACTATAAAAAGCAAATGATTACATGCTAATAAAATATAAGAATACTTAACTTTAGTATAGGCCACCGTCCTTGTTTGCGCTGGGCTGAAGAACCTCACAGATCGGATCACGACAATCAACTGTCCCCTCCCTGTCGAGGTAGGGTACTTTTATAACACTGCCATCGCAAACAAGGCGGATGGCGACTATCGCATGATCTTAATATTAATCATTATTTATTTTAGGTTTGTTGACAAAAGGCATGTTGACACACCCAATTTACAATAATCAAATCAGTAACATTTATTAACATTCTTCCTGATGCTTATCATAGACCTATTACACAGAAGTTGTATTTAACGAGTAATCTAACCAGTGTTGCTGACAATAGGTACTTATTTTACATTCTATTCGTCGTCAGCCTATTCTTCCAGAGTAAGATGTTTCAGTATGTGTCACATACATGTACCTACAGTGTAAACTACCTTTAACAATAAAAAAATCCTGTATCCCAGTAACCACAAATTATTTGTTTAAAAGTTTAAGTGCTAAAAAAATATTTTATATCAATAATTTCATGGATTTTCAATATGGCGTCTAATATACAAACTACAATGTTTTGCTGATACTGCCCCAGCCCCCATACATTCTCGAAATATCTCCTTTAAAAGCCAAATCTGCCCAAATGTTAGGAATCTGCCACAAATGGGCACACTGACCTGCTCTAAGCGGTAGCACTGTAACTGTAACAGAGAGAGGAAAACCGGAAAGAAACACAGAGTAGTTTAAGCACAGAGCTTACAAAATTATGAAACTCATTGATATCTGGAATCCAGAGTTGTATTCTTAGAAAAAAAATAACATAATTATTTGGTTTTGGTCTGTGGTTCGATTTTCAGGTTATTCATCTGTGGCTGTGAGAATTTTGGAAATTGAAATTGTTTATTTATTAAAAAATACACAATATAAAAATCAATTAATTAGCTTGAAAAATGGATACGTCTAAAATCTGTCGTTGCTGTCTCGCCAAAGGAGCTACAAGAGATTTGAGCACCAGTTACAGTTTGTTTGAAAAAAAGGAAGTTTATTCAGAAATGTTGCAAGAATGTTTTAACATTGTTGTGAGTTTATTTCCCTGTGCCTATTAATAGCTCATTGCTTGGAGTGTCATCCCTTTCCATTAATCATTTACTAGTAGAGTTCTCTTGGGATTGTAAAGCGATGGTGGATTCTTAGAACCTCTTTATTTTTATTTATTCAGATACAAGTTACCCCTTGACTGCATACTCACTTGGTGGTAAGTGATGATGCAGTTAGCCCGCTTCAATCTTAGACTGCATCATCACTTACCACCAGGTGAGATTGCAGTCAAGGGCTAACTTATCATCATCATGCGCGCCGGCTCACTACAGAGCAGGGGTCTCCTCTCAGAGTGAGAAGGGTTTTGGCTATAGTCTACCACGCTGATGGCCAGCGGATCGGATATGCGGATTGGTAGACTTCACACACTTTTGAGAACATTATGGAGAACTCTTAGGCATGCAGGTTTCCTCACGACGTTTTCCTTCACCGTTAAAGCAAGTGATATTTAATTAATTAAAACGCACATAACTCCGAAAAGCGGCTTACTTATATTTGAATAAAAAAAACAACTGCCAATCTGTACTTAGCCAGCGTAGCAGACTATGGCCTATTCTGCAAGTACACCCGTGCTCAGCAGCGAGCCTGCGTTGGGTTCCTCATGATAATGCAAGTAATGTAACTATTATATTTGCAGTTAGTGCCAAGTGCCAACAACAACGGTATATGTGAAGCATGCGTAAAGAACCTCCGAGAATCCTTCTGCTTCAAGCAGCAGGTGATCAGAGCAGAGGACGCCTTCCTCAACAGCCTCACTTATGAAGAACTAGGTTTGTGACTGCTATTCTCCACATAGCTTCTCTATTACATTCATCATCAACCAATAGACGTCCACTGCTGGACATAGGTCTCTTGTAGGGACTTCCACACCCCACGGTCTTTCGCTGCCTGCATCCAGCGGCTCCCTGCGACTCATCTGATGTCGTCCGTCCACCTAGTCTATTACATTATTATTATATTATTATAATAATGTGGCGTGCAGGTTATAGAGACATAAATGCACTGCTTACCCTAGTGACCCTAGCCCTAACAACTCTATGCTTATTTTTCATTATGACTGAATAGGTTCATACCTTACTGCCTACCCAGGCTTGAATACCTGTGCATGCCACTGGTAAGCATTGTGGTCTTGTTGACATTTTTTAGGGTTCTGTACCTCAAAAGGAAAAACGGAACCCTTATAGGATCACTTTGTTGTCTGTCTGTCTGTCAAAAAACCTACAGGGTACTTCCCGTTGCCCTAGAATCATGAAATTTGGCAGGTAGGTAGGTCTTATAGCTGGCATTAGGGGAAAAATCTGAAAACCGTGAATTTAGGGTTAGATCACACAAAAAAAATTAAATTGTGGTCATGAACTAATAATTAGTATTTCCAATTTTCGAAGTAAGATAACTATATCAAGTGGGGTATCATATGAAAGGTCTTCACCTGTACATTCTAAAACAGATTTTTATTTATTTTTATGCATCACAGTTTTTGAATTATCGTGCAAAATGTCGAAAAAATACGACTGTAGTACGGAACCCTCGTTGCGCGAGCCTGACTCGCACTTGGCCGGTTTTTGATTGCTTATTGTTCATACATTTTTAGATTTTTTTCTCGCTTGGCGTAAAACACTGTATTGTATTGCTAATTCTTTACTCTGTTGTTTCCAGATACAAAACCATTAGTGAAGACAGAACCTGAACAGAGTGACTGTGATTCTGATAACTTTGTTGACACCAGTGAGTATCTGTTAATCATTTATATCATCATCATCATCGTCATAATCATCATCATCATCATCGCGGGCGTCAGCTAGTTAAGTATATGTAATAGTTAGGAGAGCACAGTCTGGTGTCCACGCTACATAACGCGTCGCCGTGGCAGGCCCCGCACGCGCTGGCGCGCAGATCTGGAGGATTTTGATGGCCTTGGTGCGCTCTGGACGCGTCTGATCGCTAACAGGGATACCTGGAAGAAAAAGGGGGAGGCCTTTGCCCGCGTTTGGGATGACCTCTGAAAAAAAAAAAAAAAAAAAAAAAAAGGTACTAATAATTAAAAAAAAAAAAAAAAAAAAAATCCTAATAATTTGAAAAAAAAGTATATTAAAAAAAAAAAAAAAAAAAAAAAAAAAAAATTTAGAGGTAGGCTTATTTATTAATAGTTTTTCTAACTAAATGAACAACCCAGCTATGGTAAACTTCATAAATCTCTTATTGATCTGATCTGATTCAAAACTAGCTGCCCCGGCGACAGTCGATTAATTTTTTTTTTAATTTTTCTCTCCGTAAGAACCATCCTCGTACTTCAATATAAATTCTCTATAAACAATATAAACTCGGAATATTATAAAAAAAGAATTAACGAAATCGGTTCAGCTGTTCTCGAGATTCGCGATCAGCAACAAATTTAGCGATTCATTTTTATATATAGAGACCGAGAGACCGATAGACGTCCACTGCTGGACATAGGTCTCTTTTAGGGACTTCCACACGCCATGGTCTTACGCCCTGAATCCAGCGGCTCCCTGCGACTCGTCTGATGTCGTCTGTCCACCTAGTAGGGTGCGAAAGTGTGTTTGTTTGTTGGTTTGTCCTTCAATCACGTCACAACGATGCAACGGGTCCACATGAGTTTTTGCATGGGTATAGTTAAAGACCTAGAAAGTGACATAGGATACTTTTTATCCCGGAAAATCAAACAGTTCACACGGGATGTTCTAAAACCTAAATCCACGCGATCGAAGTCGCGGGCATCAGCTAGTTTCAAATAAAACAAGTAAGCCTAGTGGTTAGGACGTCCGCCTTCTAATCGGAGGTCGGGGGTTCGATCCCGGGCACGCACCTCTAACTTTTCGGAGTTATGTGCGTTTTAAATAAATAAATATCACTTGCTTTAACGGTGAAGGAAACATCGTGAGGAAACCTGCATGCCTGAGAGTTCTCCATAACGTTCTCAAAGGTGTGTGAAGTCTACCAATCCGCACATGGCCAGCGTGGTAGACTATGGCCAAAACCCTTCTCACTCTGGGAGGAGACCCGTGCTCTGTAGTGAGCCGGCGATGGGTTGATCATCATGATGATATGAACCTGATGTTTTATTTCAGTCAAAGAGGAATCGCCTTCAAGAGCTGATACAGACATTATAGCTAAAATCGAGCGGCCGAGGAGAAAAACCAGAAGTAGAAGTCAAAAAACTGAGCAGAACCACAAGAAAATAGCTAACTTTGTCACTAAGTTGAATATAAGTAAGTATAGTTTTGTCTGGTGGGAGGCTTCGGCCGTGGCTAGTTACCACCCTACCGGCAAGGCCGTGCCGCCAAGCGATTTAGCGTTCCGGTACGATGCCGTGTAGAAACCAAAGGGGTATGTGTTTAATAAAAACTGCCATACCCCTTCCAGGTTAGCCAGCTATCATCTTAGACTGCATCATCACTTAACACCAGGTGAGCTTGCAGTCAAGGGCTAACTTGTATCTGAATAAAAAAAAAAAAAAAAGTTTTGTCTAGATATAAAAAGTATATTTCTCTATATATAAATACTAGCTGATCTGATTTAGGTTTTTAAAGATCCCGTATAGCCTATGTCAGTCAGGAATAATGTAGCTCTGGTGAAAGAATTTTCAAAATCGGTTCAGTAGTTCCAAAGATTACCCCCTACAAACAAACTTAACGACATTACCTCTTTATAATATTAGTATAGATATGCGAAAGTGTGTGTTGCTTGTTGGTTTGTCCTTCAATCACGTCGCAACGGTGCAACGGATTGACGTGATTTTTTGCATGGGTATAGATAAAGACCCGGAGAGTGACATAGGCTACTTTTTATCCCGGAAAATCAAAGGGTTCCCACGGGGTTTTTAGAAAACCTAATTCCATGCGGACGTAGTCGCGGGCATCAGCTAGTATTTTATATTTAGACATAAATCATATTTTTTGTTAGTACCTACGGATTTATATGTTTTACAAGCTAATGCCCGCGACTTCGTCCGCGTTGAATGAGGTTTTTAAAAAATCCCGTGGGAACTCTTTGATTTTCCTTGATAAAAAGAAGCCTATGTCACTCTCCAGGTCTTTATCTATACCCATGCAAAAAATTACGTCAATCCGTTGCACCGTTGTGACGTGATTGAAGGACAAACCAACAAACCATCAATCAAACACACTTTCGCATTTATAATAAGGGTACTGATTTTATACTTCAAGATTCCGGAAAACTACAAATGAAGACGTCGAAACAACAGAAAAGTAGCACCAAGAAGAAGAAAGAGAAACAGAACTCAATAGATCTGACGTGGACAAAGAAATCCGTCGCAGACAAACGGAAACACAGAGACAACTTACTGACTATACTGAAATATTCCAATGTCATACCGTTCAAACACAAGAATTTACTCGGCTTTGTCTGCGGTTACTGTGATGCGACCTATCCAGACCCTCTAGACTTGAGGTCTCATACTGAAAAAGATCACGAACAAGAAAGATTCGACTTCAAATCATCATTCGATATGGCCGAATACAGCGTTAAGTTAGACATAACGGACCTAATATGCAAGATTTGTACCACAAAAATGGATAACTTAACCAAATTAAAAGACCATTTAGTTAAAAACCACAATAAAATCGTTTACAACGATATTAAAGATCACATAATGCAGTTTAAGTTAAAAAAAGGTGATGTTTTTGACTGTGTGATGTGTCCATCGACATACGAAACTTTCAAAATGTTAAAACAGCATATGAATAAACATTATGGGAACTACAGTTGTACTAAGTGCGAGAATTCGTTCGCTACTAAGAGGTCTTTAAACGCGCACCAAGGGACCCATCAAGATGGGAGCTTTAAATGTGATTTGTGTGAAAAAGTGTTTTCGAGTCGGACTAAAAAGCAATATCATGAGAAAACCAAACATCTGGGCACGAGGAATATCAGCAATTGTTTGCTATGTGACGTTCCGTTCCGTTCCTACTACCAACGGAACCAACACATGGTCAAGGTCCATAATTCGGAGGCCCAATATAAATGCAACGTATGTAGTAAAGGTTATGTGTTGAAGTCGTTACTCATGTGTCATATAAAGAAGAATCATTTGATGGAAAGGAACTGTCAGTGTACGGAGTGTGGTTATAGGTTCTTCAGTAATAAAGCGTTGAAAGCGCATATGGTGAAACATACAGGCGAGAGGAAGTATGCATGCGAGGTGTGCCACAAGTCGTATGCGAGGAAGTACACTCTGAGGGAGCATATGCGTATCCACAACAACGACAGGCGGTTCAAGTGTGAGGTGTGTGCGACGTCGTTCGTACAGAAGTGCAGTCTCAAGAGTCACCTGCTGTCACATCACGGGATCAGCCTGGCTGCCAGCGATATCAGTTCCAGATCTTGAATTGGTTTTTTTTTAAATCCCGTGGGAATTGTCTGATTTTCATGGATAAAAAGTAGCCTATGCCACTCTCCAGGTCTTTAAATACACTCATGCAAAAAATCACGTTGCACCGTTGCTCCAATGCAAGGTGATTGAAGGACAAACTAACAAACAAATTTACTACTACAATTTACACTAACTACTCATTTATTAAAAATTTGCATTTATAATAATGAGTAGTGATTAAACGATTCGAACGAACGTGTAGAAAGTACTTCTAGTAAAGAATATCTTTAATTTTAATAATTAAAAAAAAAAACAGATTTGTAGTTTTTGAGGCCCAAACTTGATTCTCAAAGAATCTCATCTCATCCGAATGTGCCTCAACACCGCTTTTGAGACACATATCGCCTTAAAATTTTTCAGGGTGATTTTGCATGTATAATAAAAAAAAATTACAAAAAAAATAAAAACTGACTTTGTTACATAAACACTAAAAATTGAAAAATAATTTAATTTATTACCGAATATATTATGTATACAAGAGTTAATATAGTTCCATAATAATACTTTTTGGTGCCGGTGCCAATTAGCTTTAGCTGCGCGAATCGTCTAGACTTCATATTTTTATGAGACTCCACAATGGCACCTCATTGGCACCGACCCCAAAAGATATTATTATGGAACTATATTAACTCCTGTATACATAATATATTCGGTAATAAATTAAATTATTTTTCAATTTTTAGTGTTTATGTAACGAAGTCGGTTTTTATTTTTTTTGTAAAAAAATTTTATTTCACAATTTTTAGTGGCCCCATGGAATTATGCTATGACTGGTTAAAAATCTACTGTTTACTAAGCTATTACACTGATCGCAAGCAATTTACTCTTATCCGTTGAGGAGTTCTAGTATCTATCTTCGAAGATGTTCATCAGATCTTCACCAAATTGAAATGGGACCAACTTTGAAGTATACCCTTTCAAACAAAAAAAGAATTTTCAAAATCGGTCCAGGCGTTTTTGAGTAATCGGGGAACATACATAAAAAAAAAGTATATAAAAAAAAAAAGATTCCGACGAATTGAGAACCTCCTCCTTTTTTTGAAGTCGGTTAAAAAGGCTTTTGACGATATTTTTCACATGCTACCTGTCAATCGCCCAACAGTCGCTAAAAAACGTGGGAAAAGTTTAGAAATATGTTATATGCTCGTGGGCCCAAAATCCAAATTGCCTTGGTTTTACCACAGAATATTATAATAGGTAACCTGCTCATGTTGTATTTTTTAGAAACATCCGTTTTTGAAAATGCCCACGTTTTTTGGCGAAATCTCAACGAGTGAATCTCAAAACTATCACAATTTTTGTAAATGCCTTTTGTATATTAAAATAAAATTAGTATTAGGTAAATAAGTTATAGGCGGAGGATCGTGTGTGGTGGCGTGCTCTTGGGAAGGCCTATGTCCAGCAGTGGACGCAAATAGGCTGATTGATTGATTGATTGATTGAAGTATTAGAAAAATCTTGTATTGAAATTCAAAAGTTTACGTTTTTAATTTATTTTAAAATAAAAATATTTTTTTTGAGAGTTAGGTGTATACCTTATATTATTTAGTAAAATTATTATTTTTGCTTTTTGTACAATGTGCTAAATGTGATATTTTAAAATCAACAAATACCTGCATAATAAAATTTATAATATTATTATTTTAATGGCATGTTTTATTTTCCACACAATATGCTTTATGTAGTGCTCCGTAGTGAGCCGGCGGTGGGTTGATCATGATGATGATGATGATGCTTTATGGGACCAGAGGCTCTAGTGTAATATGTCCAGTTAAAAGTTCCGCAAATTGCTATTGCGCTGGAACCATGTCTCATTAAAATCGAAATGACGTCATTTAACGTAGGTATATTTAAGTAAAACTATACCATCAACACGGAACTTTAGTCTAGTGCTGACATCACTAAAATGGCAGCCACGCGCATTAGCAATTTGCGGGACTTATAATATCCACGATCATATAAATCTATAATTCGCTCACTACCTACTGCACGGGTCTCCTCTCAGAATAAGAAGCGGTTTCTTTACACATATTTAGACTTCTCAGGCATGCCGGTTTCCTCATGATGTCTTTCAAAGGGTTATTCCCGTTGAGTCACACCCCCGTGTGTAACACTGTGACACAAGGTATCAAAAATTTCAAAACATTCCCGTTGAGTAACACTGTTACACAACGGGAATTTTTTGAACTTGTTGGCACCTTGTGTCACACCTACATAAATACATATTATTGCGCGTGTATCAAGTATTAACTGATTGTGCACTTTTCCGGGGTGTTATTTATTTATAAATCCAAGATGGCGGATATGAATTTTTTTTTTCAAAAAATTGACATGGGTGTCGTTTTCAGGGTTTTCGAGGGTGCTGAATTTGATGATGACATTTATTCTGAAATCCAAGATGGCGGACATGATTTTTTTTTCAAAAATTGACATGGGTGTCGTTTTCAGGGTTTCGAGGGTGCTGAATTTGATGATGACATTTATTCTGAAATCCAAGATGGCGGACATGATTTTTTTTTTCAAAAAATTGACATGGGTGTCGTTTTCAGGGTTTTCGAGGGTGCTGAATTTGATGATGACATTTATTCTGAAATCCAAGATGGCGGACATGATTTTTTTTTCAAAAAATTGACATGGGTGTCGTTTTCAGGGTTTTCGAGGGTGCTGAATTTGATGATGACATTTATTCTGAAATCCAAGATGGCGGACATGATTTTTTTTTCAAAAAATTGATATGGGTGTCGTTTTCAGGGTTTTCGAGGGTGCTGAATTTGATGATGACATTTATTCTGAAATCCAAGATGGCGGACATGATTTTTTTTTCAAAAAATTGACATGGGTGTCGTTTTCAGGGTTTTCGAGGGTGCTGAATTTGATGATGACATTTATTCTGAAATCCAAGATGGCGGACATGATTTTATTTCAAAAAATTGACATGGGTGTCGTTTTCAGGGTTTTCGAGGGTGCTGAATTTGATGATGACATTTATTCTGAAATCCAAGATGGCGGACATGATTTTTTTTTCAAAAAATTGACATGGGTGTCGTTTTCAGGGTTTTCGAGGGTGCTGAATTTGATGATGACATTTATTCTGAAATCCAAGATGGCGGACATGATTTTTTTTTCAAAAAATTGACATGGGTGTCGTTTTCAGGGTTTTCGAGGGTGCTGAATTTGATGATGACATTTATTCTGAAATCCAAGATGGCGGACATGATTTTTTTTTCAAAAAATTGACATGGGTGTCGTTTTCAGGGTTTTCGAGGGTGCTGAATTTGATGATGACATTTATTCTGAAATCCAAGATGGCGGACATGATTTTTTTTTTCAAAAAATTGACATGGGTGTCGTTTTCAGGGTTTTCGAGGGTGCTGAATTTGATGATGACATTTATTCTGAAATCCAAGATGGCGGACATGATTTTTTTTTCAAAAATTGACATGGGTGTCGTTTTCAGGGTTTTCGAGGGTGCTGAATTTGATGATGACATTTATTCTGAAATCCAAGATGGCGGACATGATTTTTTTTTCAAAAAATTGACATGGGTGTCGTTTTCAGGGTTTTCGAGGGTGCTGAATTTGATGATGACATTTATTCTGAAATCCAAGATGGCGGACATGATTTTTTTTTCAAAAAATTGACATGGGTGTCGTTTTCAGGGTTTTCGAGGGTGCTGAATTTGATGATGACATTTATTCTGAAATCCAAGATGGCGGACATGATTTTTTTTTCAAAAAATTGACATGGGTGTCGTTTTCAGGGTTTTCGAGGGTGCTGAATTTGATGATGACATTTATTCTGAAATCCAAGATGGCGGACATGATTTTTTTTTCAAAAAATTGACATGGGTGTCGTTTTCAGGGTTTTCGAGGGTGCTGAATTTGATGATGACATTTATTCTGAAATCCAAGATGGCGGACATGATTTTTTTTTTCAAAAAATTGACATGGGTGTCGTTTTCAGGGTTTTCGAGGGTGCTGAATTTGATGATGACATTTATTCTGAAATCCAAGATGGCGGACATGATTTTTTTTTCAAAAAATTGACATGGGTGTCGGCTTCAGGGTTTTCGAGGGTGCTGAATTTGATGATGACATTTATTCTGAAATCCAAGATGGCGGACATGATTTTTTTTTCAAAAAATTGACATGGGTGTCGTTTTCAGGGTTTTCGAGGGTGCTGAATTTGATGATGACATATATTCTGAAATCCAAGATGGCGGACATGATTTTTTTTTCAAAAAATTGACATGGGTGTCGTTTTCAGGGTTTTCGAGGGTGCTGAATTTGATGATGACATTTATTCTGAAATCCAATATGGCGGACATGATTTTTTTTCAAAAAATTGACATGGGTCTCGTTTTCAGGGTTTTCGAGGGTGCTGAATTTGATGATGACATTTATTCTGAAATCCAAGATGGCGGACATGATTTTTTTTTCAAAAAATTGACATGGGTGTCGTTTTCAGGGTTTTCGAGGGTGCTGAATTTGATGATGACATTTATTCTGAAATCCAAGATGGCGGACATGATTTTTTTTTCAAAAAATTGACATGGGTGTCGTTTTCAGGGTTTTCGAGGCTGCTGAATTTGATGATGACATTTATTCTGAAATCCAAGATGGCGGACATGAATTTTTTTCAAAAAATTGACATGGGTGTCGTTTTCAGGGTTTTCGAGGGTGCTGAATTTGATGATGACATTTATTCTGAAATCCAAGACGGCGGACATGAATTTTTTTTCAAAAAATTGACATGGGTGCCGTTTTCAGGGTTTTCGAGGGTGCTGAATTTGATGATGACATTTATTCTGAAATCCAAGATGGCGGACATGATTTTTTTTGACCCTGAAAACGACACCCATGTCAATTTTTTTTAAAAAAAAATCATGTCCGCCATCTTGGATTTATAAATAAATAACTTCCCGGAAAAGTGCACAGTCAGTTAATACTTGATACACGCGCAATAATATGTATTTATGTAGGTGTGACACAAGGTGTCATGTCCGCCATCTTGGATTTCAGAATAAATGTCATCATCAAATTCAGCACCCTCGAAAACCCTGAAAACGACACCCATGTCAATTTTTTGAAAAAAATATCATGTCTGCCATCTTGGATTTCAGAATAAATGTCATCATCAAATTCAGCACCCTCGAAAACCCTGAAAACGACACCCATGTCAAATTTTTGAAAAAAAAAATCATGTCCGCCATCTTGGATTTCAGAATAAATGTCATCATCAAATACAGCACCCTCGAAAACCCTGAAAACGACACCCATGTCAATTTTTTGAAAAAAAAAATCATGTCCGCCATCTTGGATTTCAGAATAAATGTCATCATCAAATTCAGCACCCTCGAAAACCCTGAAAACGACACCCATGTCAATTTTTTGAAAAAAAAAATCATGTCCGCCATCTTGGATTTCAGAATAAATGTCATCATCAAATTCAGCACCCTCGAAAACCCTGAAAACGACACCCATGTCAATTTTTGAAAAAAAAAATCATGTCCGCCATCTTGGATTTCAGAATAAATGTCATCATCAAATTCAGCACCCTCGAAAACCCTGAAAACGACACCCATGTCAATTTTTTGAAAAAAAAAAATCATGTCCGCCATCTTGGATTTCAGAATAAATGTCATCATCAAATTCAGCACCCTCGAAAACCCTGAAAACGACACCCATGTCAATTTTTGAAAAAAAAATCATGTCCGCCATCTTGGATTTCAGAATAAATGTCATCATCAAATACAGCACCCTCGAAAACCCTGAAAACGACACCCATGTCAATTTTTTGAAAAATAAATCATGTCTGCCATCTTGGATTTCAGAATAAATGTCATCATCAAATTCAGCACCCTCGAAAACCCTGAAAACGACACCCATGTCAATTATTTGAAAAAAAAATCATGTCCGCCATCTTGGATTTCAGAATAAATGTCATCATCAAATTCAGCACCCTCGAAAACCCTGAAAACGACACCCATGTCAATTTTTTGAAAAAAAAATCATGTCCGCCATCTTGGATTTCAGAATAAATGTCATCATCAAATTCAGCACCCTCGAAAACCCTGAAAACGACACCCATGTCAATTTTTTGAAAAAAAAAAATCATGTCCGCCATCTTGGATTTCAGAATAAATGTCATCATCAAATTCAGCACCCTCGAAAACCCTGAAAACGACACCCATGTCAATTTTTTGAAAAAAAAAATTCATGTCCGCCATCTTGGATTTATAAATAAATAACACCCCGGAAAAGTGCACAATCAGTTAATACTTGATACACGCGCAATAATATGTATTTATGTAGGTGTGACACAAGGTGCCAACAAGTTCAAAAAATTCCCGTTGTGTAACAGTGTTACTCAACGGGAATGTTTTGAAATTTTTAATACCTTGTGTCACAGTGTTACACACGGGGGTGTGACTCAACGGGAATAACCCTTCATAAAGAACTCTAGGCTGAGATCTATAAAGCGCACTTTGACTTTGCTCAGACTTAAGATTGTGTTAAAACGAAACGGCTTTATGCCAACGATATAACGCTGTCTCGTTTTAACAGTGTCTTAAGTCTAAGCAAAGTCAAAGCAAGCTCTATATATCTCACCCTCGCACTTACGATGCCTTCACAATTAAAGTGACCAGTTGATCTCTTATGGGGGTAAAGTTGAAAGTGTCCACTACAAACCGTAATTAATATTACAAATAACTAGCTTATGCTTGCGACTTCGTCCGCGTGGACTACACAAATTTGGAACCCCTATTTCACCCCCTTAGGGGTTGAATTTTCAATCCTTTCTTAGCGGATGCCTACGTCATAATAGCTATCCGCATGCCAAATTTCAGCCAGATTCCTCCAGTAGTTTGAGCTGTGCGTTGATAGATCAGTCAGTCAGTCACCTTTTCGTTTTATATATTTATAAGAGATATCTGTCCCGGCTTTACTTACGTGTTTAGTCGACGTTAGCCCGATCGGTACTAGCACAGGGTACTAGGTAGGTAATTCTAGTTTTTCTTGTTTTTTTTTAATCTGTTATTTTGTAAGGGGGCTTTTACAGATAATCTATATGCCAGCCCCATCGTTACAAACTAAATTAAAATCAAACTACATAATTAAACCTAAAACTATATCAATTTGAGAGAATCACTAACAAATTTATACACTTTCATTGCCGAAATGCTCGAAGGTTTGTTCAAAATACAGTTAAAAATACCAATATTCATAAAATTAATTCTAGTTCTCGTCTACTAGAACGCGGCAGAAAGATGTACATTGGCCATTAGAATGACATTTCGGCTTTGTAGAGCGTTGTCTCTGTCACTCATACCTGACGTTTTGTCGGTCTCAACAACAGGGACAACGCTCTATAATTCTGCTATCTCCTTCTAAAGGTCGATGTACATTACTTTCGGCTGTACTGTAAACTTTTTAGTTGGTCAGTTAGCGAACGAAGAACCACTTTATTTTGCTGGTCGTTACTTGTTCCGCAAATGCGGAACATCCGCTTCAATGAATGCGAATGTTACGCATTTGCGGATGCGAATATCCGTAACACCCCTGGTCACCTGGTAACCACTAGGATGTTAGCGTTTTTAACCGACTTCAAAAAAAGGAGGAGGTTCTCATTAGATTTTAGGAATTATTTCAAGACAGAGTAGATAAAGAAATGAGAAAAACTTGGATATAAATAAATTCTTTATTACAAATAGTAACAAAATTATAACATTAACCGTTAAGTTTGATAATATAACGTTTATAATTAATTAAGCATTTTAATCGGAAGAATAAACTGTTTATAGTGTAGTATACCTATCCTAATTAATTCTAGAAATTACTTAACATGCGAAAATGTGTCTGTCTGTCTGCTAGCTTTTCATGCCCCGTCCGTTTGATCGATTTTGATGAAATTTGATACAGAGATAACTTGCATCCCGGGGAAAGACATACATTACTTTTGTCCTGGATAATCAAAAGTTCCCACTGGTTAGCGTCAGATAAAATAATAATAAAAGCGATCACGCACTCATCCGATCCGAATCCGTGAAAATACGGATATAAAAAATATCTACGTCGTATTGTCATGAGCTACCATACAAATAGTTCTAATGACTACTTCGGAACGTATTTTCACGGACTCGGATCGGATGAGTGTGTTGTGGTTAAATGAAACTCGTGATGGCGATTAATCAGAAGGTAAGAATTGGAACTTCTATATAAAGTCCAGATTGAAGAACACTCTGTTGGTGCGAGTACTGTCGGCGGTACATTTGTTCGGGACTACGTCATCGATTGAACAGCGCCATCTAGTTTCTATTGTGGCAACCGCCACAAGTGCGTCACCGCCGTAACAAGACATAAAATAAAAAACCAGAACTGCAGCGCCCCCCTGGTGGCCCATAACTTCTTAAAAAATAATACATAATATTATGAAATAAGTACGTAAACTATATTGCTTTTATTTACATAAATCTTAATATAAACTAATGTTTATATATTACAAGTTAAGTATAACTTTGAAATAAAAACTCTGAATAACTCGACAACCATAATTTTGTGACATTTATTTAAACAATTTATTAATTACATTAGGTAGCATTACTTTTATTAATTTAGAAGCCTAAATAGCGAGATCTTAGATCATTTACACTTCACTTAGATCACTATGGTTTTACCCTAGGGTAAAACCATAGTGATCTAAGTAACATTTTACTCAAAATAAAGATCGTTTAAGATAAGTTTAAACGCCAAAATAAAGATTTTGATACGAAGGTGCAAAAAATTCCATACTGATCCGAGTGCTTTTAATTATTACTTGAAAACATCCAAACTAGTTTTCCTTAGGTCTCAAAAAGTTAAAAAATAACTTGGATCACTATGGTTCCTGCCATCGCCAAATACTCTAAATATACAGACATGCTAGCTTGTCTGTTCTGTCTCAGATAATCCCAAATAATCATAGACAAATATTAGTGATTTAACCCCTGATGTCAGGGGTCTCATTGGAATCATGTTCTCAGATGATTTTTGACCTATATTTAAGCTTTTAGCATTCTCATACGCCGTGTACCGGACTATTTAGCTCACTTTTAGCATTTTCATACTCCGCAAGCGTGAGACCATGGTTGGAAAGCATATAAGCTTTTGAGACTACACTTCTGCACAAACGCCAGACCGCATGCGCCGCACTTAAACCTCCTATCATTATCATGAATATATGCTTGACGACTTTTTCGCAAAAATTGCACTAAAAACTCCCGATTTCGAGCGTTCTTTGATGGTTTTTTTACCTATGTGTAAGCTTTTAGCATTCTCATACCCCGTGTACCGGACTATTTAGCTCACTTTTAGCATTTTCATACTCCGCAAGCGTGAGACCATGGTTGGAAAGCATATGGCTTTTGAGACTACATTTCTGCACAAACGCCAGACCGCATGCACCACACTTAAACCTCCTATCATTATTATGAATTCGCATATGCTCTCGCAAAGTTTTCTTCCTCGCATATGCTTTACTACAAACTGTACATTTAAACACCCTTTCCCCATTATGTTTAACCATATGTTCGTCTAACGACTGTTTGATGAAGAATCCTTGCCCACATTCGGGACAGATATGATTTCGTTCCATTAAATGTACTTTTTTTATATGAGACGTCAATTTCGATTTTAATATAAACGATTTGTCACATATGTTGCATTTGTATGTCGCAGCAGCTATGTTATGTTCTTTAAACATATGTCTGTTTCGTTGATAGTAACTAGTGAACGATTGGTCGCAATGGGGACAGTTTGTCGTGTATCTAGCGTTTGTGTTATGCGTGTACTTTTCGTGACAAACTTTTCTGACGCGTGTACTGAAGACTTTTTCGCAAAAATTGCACTTGAAATTCCCGATTTCGTGAGTCCTTTGATGATTTTTTAATCTATGCTTGTTTATGAAACCTAAATCGCACACTTCGCATATATAATTCCTGTAATGACCGTTCATATGTTGCAGGAGCATTTTGAATGTTTCAAAAGTTGAATGGCATAACGCACAGTTAAGTAAATCGCCGTTAGTTAGTTTAAATTCCATGATGTAGTCGTTAATGTCTGGGTAAAATTTGATATCGTGATCTTTAGTTAAATGTTTTTTTAGGTTAGTTATTATATCGAAGTTTTGTTCGCATAATGTGCATTTAAGGTCGTTTATGTCCATTTTTATTGATAAATTGCTTTTGTCTAGTCTTTTATTGAAGTTTAGGTCTTCCTTTTTGTGTTTTTGACTATGTAACCTAAGTTCTTCGGGGTTGGGATAGGTTTCCTTGCAATAGGCGCAGACTATGCCGGAGAGGGTTTTGTTGGAGAAGGGGGTACAGTTAGAGTATTTAAGCAGGTTCTGCACGTTGCTGCTGTGTTTTTGGTTCTCGCTTATGAATCTAATGTTGGGAACACTGAGTTTCTCTATTTCGGATAGCGCTCGGAGGGAAAGTTTTATTGTCGTCGTTTTGTTGCCAAGTCTCTTTGATTTCCGATCTGAAAATAAATAGATTTTTGATTAATTTTTGTACAGAATTAAATATCATAGGAAATTGCAGAGTTGGAAAACCCTCCCAGTATGTGGACTCCTAAAGGGGTGAAATGGGGGTAGACAGATTGTATGAAAATCGTAGGTACCTACCTAAAAAGGTGTATGAAGTTTGGCCACAGTGTTACTCTGGGTTCCGTACCGTAAGCTGAGATTGAGTGAGTAAGTGAGTAACTTTTACAGTGGGAAGATTTTTAATCACATGAGAAACAAGGAAAATTTCGCAGACGAAGTCGCGGATAACTGCTAGTACTAGTATAGATGAAGTGTAGATAAAAACACTATCAGTATCAGTACCCTTATTATAAATGCGAAAGTGTGTTTGTTTGTTGGTTTGTCCTTCAAGCACGTCGCAACGGTGCAACAGATTGACGTGATTTTTTGCATGGGTATAGATAGAGATCTGGAGAGTGACATAGGCTACTTTTTATCCTGGAAAATCAAAGAGTTCCCACGGGATTTTTAAAAACCTAATTCCACGCGGACGACGTCGCGGGCATCAGCTAGTTATTATATAAAGAAATCTTACCACTCTTCTTATCGAGAAGTAACCTCTTCTTGGCAGATCTGTCCTTTTTTCTCCTCTTGAGCGGCACGTCGTCCAGGCCGAGGATTTCCGCGAGTTTGTCCTTGTCTTTGAGATCTTCGAAATCTGATAGCTCTTCTTTAGGCTCTGTAATTAAAAATGTACGAAAATACAGTGCGACAAGGCTCTTTTGGCACTTGAATGACATTGACAGGAGGGCGCTGTTAGAGAACAAAGGCTTAGACTATTCAAACAAGAACAAAGGGGACACTTGACGGCAACGTAATACTTGATGATGCCCGCGTAGATTTAGGTTTTTAAAATCTCGTGACAACTCTTTGATTTTCCGGGACAAAAAGTTGCCTATGTCTTTCTCCAGGATGTAAGCTGTAGCTGTACCAAATATCGTCAAAATCGGTTTAACGAACAACCCGTTAAAAGTTAAGGTCCAAACGCACATGAGCGACGCTGCGCGGCAAATATAGTTTATATTATGTTCAGCAGTGCGCGGGACTGCATTTACTTTTTCATATAAGTATGGCATACTATATTATATATCAAATCTTCAAAAGAGCAACCGTCCAGTTTCTTGCTGGTTCTTCTCGGTAGGAAAGGCATTACGAACCAGTGGTAAATGCAATTTATGACGATTCAAAAATACTTGTAAAAGTTTAATTGAATAAAAAATATTTTTATTTATTTAAGAATTGAAAATGATATTAGTACGGAGCAAGGCGATGCCGCGTCGCGTCGCGTCGCGCAGCGTTAAGTGCGTTTGCAGGTTAAGTAGACAGACACACTTTCGCCATTATAATATTAATATGGACTATAATACGGTATTTGACGAGTCAAATCAGTAACAAAGTTTTTATCAAAGTTTTTATCAAAAAATATTTCAAAAAAACAAACAAAATAGATTGGTTTTTGAAATATTTCACTCAATTTATTGTAATTTTACAATCAAAATAACAAGAGAAACTAGTTTCTTACCAAGGAAATAAATACCATTGTCCTCTGCATCTGAGTATTCTTCTTTGATTTTGGGCAATTCAACTGGAAACAGAAAAATATTCATTACTAGCTACCCCGGCGAACTTCGTAATGCCAAACAGTCAATTCTTTTTCAGGCAATTTTTAAAATTTTTCTCACCGTAAGAACCATCCTCGTACTTCAAGGAATATTATAAAAAACAATTAGCGAAATCAGTTCAGCTGTTCTCGAGATTTGCGATCAGCAACACATTCAGCGATTCATTTTTATATATAGAGATTAGTTAGGGTAGGGTTAGGTTGGTTTAGCTTAGGTCTCAGGTAGCCTAGGCGACAGCATATTGTCAGTTTACTGCAAGAATTAGTGATGGAACATTTCAAAGGTAGAAACTATTATGTGGAACTCTAAGGCATGCAGATTTCCTCACGATGTTTTCCCTCACCGTTGAAGCAAGTGATATTTAATTACTTAAAACGCACATAACTCCGAAAAGTTAGAGGTGCGTGCCCGGGATCAAAGCCCTGAAAGCCAATTAGAAGGCGGACATCCTAGCCACATCACAGCTTATAGTACAGGAGTACTAAATAGCAATTATGAACTGAACTCTAATCACCTTTATCATCACTGATCTCCGTCAGCTTCAGCTGGAACTCCGCCAGGCACTGCAGCACCTGGTGTTTGAAGTCCCACGCGTCCCGTAGTCTGGCGATGCACACATCACATATGCCGCTGGCACTACCCTCTAGCGAGAACTGAAATTATGATGATCACATATGAAAATATTTATTTATTTTATTAAACCACCAACAGAATTATACGAAAAACTAGCTTATGCTCGCAACTTTGTCCACATGGACTACACAAATTTGGAACCCCTATTTCACCCCCTTAGGGATTGAATTTTCAAAAATCCTTTCTTAGCAGGTGCCTACGTCATAATAACTACCTGCATGCCAAATTTCAGCCCCATCCGTCCAGTAGTTTGAGCTGTGCGTTGATAGACCAGTCAGTCAGTCACCTTTTCCTTTTATATATTTAGATTACATTATTCAAATCCTAGGTGCCAGGTTATTATACAATTCCATATTATAAGCAGCATGCAAATTTAGACAGATAAGTCATATGAAAGAACTTAGAATATAGCATAACATTAACATAATATGTAAAAAACACAATGACAATAAAAAACAAAAAACGTGAGGGAAAACATACAACACACATAGATGTAGCACACAATATGGACTATTTGTCTCTTTTCGTCAAAATCTGGAGGAAGGAGGACCTTCCCACTACACAGGAAAAGCAAGCAATACACACCACCAACACACAACAACACGACAACAACAGAAACCTTCACAAATTAGCTAACAACAACTGTACAAAGTTTCAACTTAAACGGATAAACAATACATGAACACGTAGAATATGAACATACAAACATTCGCTTTATTTAAATGTGACATATTACACACCCTACCCAACTGTATTTGTCACCATATCAAAAAGCCTAGAGATGGCAAATGTTATGCCAACAAAATCTTATTAATCAAAATCTTACAAAAACTAGCCTATGCTCGCGACTACGTCCGCGTGGATTACACAAATTTCAAACCCCTATTTCACCCCCATAGGGGTTGAGTTTTCAAAAATCTTTTCTTAGCCAATCTGCAGCTATCTGCATTCCAAATTTCAGCCTGATCCGTCTAGTAGTTTGACCTATGCGTTGATAGCTCATTCAGTCAGTCAGTCAGTATGTAATAGAAGCACACCGCCTACTAAAATCATTAATTTACTATGTATTAAAACATTCCGTAACGTTTCAGTATGGGTAAAAAAACTAAAATTGGGTTTCAATTCAAATATTACGTTGACCACTACAGTAAATATTTATAAAAATTCTGATTTTATGGGTAGTTTACTAGCTGTGTGAGAGAAGCTAGGGTCCAAGATAGTCAACGATACATTAGTAATTTATATTATATTTAATTACATACTTGAATTTCGAAACATTCCTTTAACATTTCTCCATACACTTCGCTTTTCCCGAGTCGTATGTAAAGCGACTTCAAGTCTTTGTCCGGCGGCCGCGCCAGGCAGCACCGGCATAAAACACTAGAACTCATAAGTTTAACTTCGTTTTCTAAACAATTTTCAAGCAATTTAAGAGGAATTTCTGTGTAAAATCTGCAAACAGAATTTTTAGTTTTTAAGTGACATTTCGTGACATTGACATTTTTTTTTTGTTTTTTGCTGAGGTTTTTTGACACTCTATGGTCGTATGGTTTTTTGGCTCTGGATTCTAATTTATTGAGTTTCCGGTTAACCGTTCGGAAACATAACCTAAGATGTAATCGACATAATATAAAAAAGTTCATTTTCCAATATTATGAGCCAAAAGCTGTAGAATATCAATAATTTAAGCTCGATAATAATTTCTTTTTATAATAATTTCACCTAAGAAACACTTTAAAATCTATCAAAGCTTCTACAAAACATTTTGAAACAAAGGAATTAAGAAGTGATTTTGTGGAAGGTATTGATTTTTCTAGTTCCCGAACGTTATGGTATGGTACTGGTATGGTACCGCTTCCTTTTATAAAATGGCGGAGCTTCGATCGCGTAGCGTCGTTTGCTACTTTCTCGTTTTATTCCTTTTTATTTAGTGTTAAATAAGTTTTAATGATAAGCTAGTGTAATTAGAAATAATGGAGGGTGTTTTAAGTGACGGTATGTGCCGGTGTTGCGCGACTGAAGGCAGTTTCAAAGACTTCCAAGTGGCCTACCAATGGATGGGTGTCGAAGAAATTTACGGCAATATGTTGAAGGATTGCTTCGATATAACTGTAAGAATTACGTTCAATTACCATTGATCTTTATATTTCATGATTTCCATAAATGGAGGTATTAAAATAACACTTGAATCACTGCAATAATTGTGCTAAAGTTAAATGCCGACATTCCCTTCCTTGCAAAATTTACATCTGTAGGTATATAGGTACCTATGTATAGAAAAAAAATATTGATTACCTATAAACTACTGATCTGAGAAAAGGTGAAAAATCCAATGCATCATTGTGCTCTTTCTTTCTTTGTTTGTCTACATTGAAAAAGGTATAATCTTGCGTGCTCTCGCATTCAAAAGACTTTTTACTCATATTGCTAAGACCATGAGATAGTAACACGAAAAAATATTATAATCCATACTAATATTATAAATGCGAAAGTGTCTGTCTGTCTGTCTGTCTGTCCGTCCGTCCGTCCATCCGTCCGTCTGTCTGTCTGTCTGCTAGCTTTTCACGGCCCATCTGTTAATCAATTCATCATCATCATCATCATCATTCAGACTTCTAAGAATCGTAATAATTTAAACTTGTCTCCCACCAGCTATCTGTGTCGGAGGAGATCAGCAATGGCGGCATATGCGAGGTGTGCATCACGCAGCTCCGCAATGCTTGCAACTTCAAGCAGCAGGTGCAGAGGACTGAGGAGAAGTTCCAGAAGAAGTTGCAAGAGGCCAGTTTCAAGAGTATGTACTTATGTATAGTTATTATTATTTTAATAGACTAATCAGCTTTCGCTATATCAGAAGTGCTTCGAGTTTACCAAATGTTTGTCCAATCTATTGTTGAACTGGTTAACAGAACTTGACATAACCACATCCTCAGGCAATTTATTCCATATGTGAACAACTCTGTTGGTCAGAAAGTGTTTTAACGGATTTGATGAGTTCCCGGCAGTTAAATAGTCGCATCTGACCTACGATGCAAGCGCTAGCTAAGCTAGCTAGATATTGTTCACCGCGCTCGTGTACTGTGTAAGGATGTAGCACTCACACTAATGTAGATGGCGAACGCGAGGTGCTGCGCGGCGCGCGGGTTGTCGTGTTTTGGGTCCTTCGCGTCGCGCGCCCCACTGATGACGCCTACAAAATGCTATTGCGACGCGTCTTGCGGTTTACTTCAAGAATGACTATTTAATTGGCACGGACTATAGCTGTTCTTTATAGCAGGGTTGTTGTGGATGCAAAAATTATGCGGGTTTTGTGATTTTTAAAGATATATCAATTTTAAGATAAATAAATAAAAACTAACTAGTTTATGCTCGCAACTTCGTCCGCGTGGAGTACACAAATTTCAAACCCCTATTTCACTCCCTTAGGGGTTGAATTTTCAAAAATCCTTTCTTAGCGGATGCCTATGTCATAATAGCTATCTGCATGCCAAATTTCAGTGTGATCTGTCCAGTAGTTTGAACTGTGCGTTGATAGATCAGTCAGTTTTATTTAATCAAATTTCGGGGACAAATCTAAAAAACACAGATGTATCACTTGCTTCAATGCTGAACAAAAACAATGTGAGGAAACCTGCATGCCTGAGAGCTTTCCATAATGTTGTTATACCGCACTTGGCCAGTGTGGTGGACTATAACTTATTTTAAAATGAGACCCATGTTTAGTAGTGGGCTGGCGAGAAGTTGAGATGATGATGATGTTAACTAAATGTGTTGTTTGCAGCGGAAGGCATCAAAATGGAAATTTCGCGCTTCGAAGATGACGACTCCAACATATCAGCTGATGACTTCTCCAGTCCGGGTGAGTTTAAAGACTACTTTTTAGGGTTCCGTACCTCAAAAGGCAAAAAGGAACCCTTATAGGATCATTTTGTTGTCTGTCTATCAAGAAACCTAAAGGGTACTTCCCGTTGACCTAGAATCATGAAATTTGTCAGGTAGGTAGGTCTTATACCAAATGTAAAGGAATAAATCCGAAAACCCTGAATTTGCGTAACTCTCCAGGTCTTTATCTATACCCATGCAAAAAATCACTTTAATCCGAAGGACAAACCAACAAACAAACACACTTTCGCATTTATAATAAGGGTACTGATAACACAACATAAAACATGTTTTCCAGAATACGAAGTCCCAATAAAAGTGGAGAAAGTGGAGGAGAAACCCAAGAAGCGTGCGGCGGCCAAGGCTTCCACCTCCAAGGCGAAGAAGACCAAGGCGTCCGAAGGGGAGCCGTCAGTCAAACGTAAGTGGCTAGTTTTTTTTACCTAGTGACTTTGGTATTGCATTCATGTCGGATTTTTAATAGAAATAATTTTATAATTTTTACTTTACTACACCATCAATATAAATGACAAGATATGGTCATGCGAACAAAATTTTTCACGGTTTTAGAACCAAATAAATCAGCGCCACCTCTTAGATAGATACTAATGAACGTTCCATCCGAACTAATATGTTCAAATTATTATTAAAAATGTCAATATTATGGTTAGCTGTGTAAAGATCATTGTACAGGCGACACATACGGACAACGGGATTGTAAAAGAAGAACGGGATTGTAAGAATGGTTATTAACTTATGATTTTCACTCGAACTACAGAACAGTATTACCAATATTACTGAGTGGTTTTTTTTGATACAGAATAGTTATGATTTGTTACTTTTAACACAAAGCTGTTATGATTTAACTTGTCTATATAGCTTTATACTTGACTACAGTATGGTTGTGATTTTTACTCAGATGCAGAGCTGTTATGATTTTTACTCTAATCCACAGCTATTGATGATTTTTACTTAAATACAGAGCTGTTATAATTTTTACTTTAATACAGAGTAGGCAACGATTTTTTTAAAATTAATTCAAACAACCATACTGGGGCCAATTCTCTTGTACACAATCTCTAAACTAAACTAAATTAACAGGTCTAAATCTTGTGCTATCCTTTTCCGCAAGCAACATTATGAAAGGGATAGCAATAGATTTAGACGTTCCATTTTAGTTTAGTTTAGAGATTGTGCACAATGGAATTAGCCACAATGTCTTAGTTAATGAAATAAAATATACTTTCTCATTTACTAAGAAATAAACAATAAAAAATACGTGCAGTTAGGCTATTTTCAATAAACTTCAATTAATAACGTTGGAGGTCCTGTAATCGACGCGATTTTTGAAATAGAATAAATTGAGTTTTAGTTTTAAATGTTTTTTTTTACACTAATAATTTGTAAAGCCGGCGCTACACATGTACGCAAAGATTTGAATATTAAAATCTTACCACACTTAACGGCATTTGTGTATTACTTGCCAGAATTTTTTCAACATATTTTGCTTTCTAAACTAGTGGTAGTCTTGACTTGTCATATTGAATCTAAGGGTCCATTCAGATAGACCGGAGCCGCGGAGAGCGTAGCATTTTTGATCGTATTTAGAATTGAGTTTTAGGACATAAAGAAATAAAGTTTATTTTTTATTTGACAAAAGGATGGCTTGAGCAACCTCTTATGAATGTAAAAATAAACTTTCATTTTTGATTCGAACTTTCGATGTTGATACTAAAGTACAATATTAAAAACCCAATTTTAAAATACGATCAAAATTATTGCTTTGAAGATTTTGGCCGAATTTTTTTTTTCAAAATAGCGGTCACACATACAAAACCTGTATTAATTAATAGCTGGCATCAATACAAATAAGTATTGTATGAGACAAAATCTTCCAAAGTGTTACGTTTCCGAGATAATATAAGCTATCAAAGTGATAGCCTAGTGGTTAGGACGTCCGCCTTCTAATCGGAGGTCGGGGGTTCAATCCCGGGCACGCACCTTTAAATACCACTTGCTTTAACGGTGAAGAAAAACATCGTGAGGAAACCTGCATGCCTGAGAGTTCTCCGTAATGTTCTCAAAGGTGTGTGAAGTCTACCAATCCGCACATGGCCAGCGTGGTATGCCGCCTTACTAAAATATTAAAACACTTTTGCTCTGATCTCCGCGCCGGTCTATCTGAAGGGACCCGAATAGTAAAATTAAAAATATGACTCAATTGTTGGTTATTTGATGCTATGTGTAGCGCCGACTTAAATGAAAGTAACATATCTGACATGAACGCAATATCAAGGTCGCTTTGAAAAGTTGTGGAAAAGCTACGTTAATACGTCCAATTGTTGTAACTATTGTATTATTTTTCTACAATATTAAATTATATGTACATATTTGTATTTATGTTTCATATTTAACCGACTTACTAAATGATGGTTCTCAATTTAGAGCGTATTTTTTTTTAAACAAAATTGCAAATCTATACAAATGAATAAAATTATAGCTTATTATTTCGAAATAATTACCTCTCATTAAGCTTATTATGTATATAAAAGCACTAGCTGATGCCCGCGACTTTGTCCGCGTGGATTTACATTTTTCAAAATCCCGCGGGAACTCTTTGATTTTCCGGGATAAAAAGTAGCCTATGTGTTAATCCAGGGTATAATCTATCTCCATTCCAAATTTCATCCAAATCCGTATATAAATTTATTATTATTATTTATAATTTTATTAGGATTAGGATAACCCATACATATCTTTTCATATTTTTTATCTGTCTGTCTGGGCTAATCTTCGGAACGGCTGAACCGATTTTAACGTGACTTTCAAACGCAGGTAGATTGTCATACAAGAATTGATCTAAGCTAGTTTTTATTCCGGAAATATTTAGGGTAACTGCGTAAAAAATGCGGCTTCTATAATGTAAACCCTTATTGTATATTTCTAGGCTCAGTTTTTACAGCTCATAAAGCTGGGTCAAAAAGATTAGATTTTCTAAAAAACAATCTTTTTAATTTTCTGATATATTTTTGTTTCTTTACCTTTAAGGAATTATTAAACAAAACAATTTTAATAGCATCAAGTATTGCATAAAGAACATACTTTTAAAAAGATCTACGTAAGCTTTTCCATATCTTTTCAAATATATACATATTTTTGTCATTTCTTGTGTGCTTTTCAGGAGACAGTATTACAAAATTATAAATTTTTGTAAATTTTTACAATTTCTTTAAATAATCCCAGATTTCCTAAAATAAACAAAATGGTGCCGCAAGCACCGGCGCACGCACCTGTAACTTGTCGGAGCTTGCTTGTATCGCTTGCTTTAACGGTGAAGGAAAACATTGTGAGTAAACTCGGCGTAGGTCTGTGCTCTGGAAGGCTTCGGCCGTTGTTAGTTACCACCAGCAAAGCCGTGTCGCCAAGCGATTTAGTGTACCAGTACGATGCCGCGTAGAAACCGATTAGGGGTATAAAAAAATTGTCATACCCCTTCCAGGTTAGCCCGCTTCCATCTTACACTGCACCATTATTTTCATCAGTTAAAATCAATCCGCGACACGGCAGTAATGGTAGGCCAACAAGGCGGGAACATTATTGCTTATAGAAAGGAGGGGGTTTTTTTTTAGGTAAAATTGTTGACTACAATTTTATTTCTACACGCTGAAATTTTAATACTTGTTTTCCCGAAGCGAAATGATTCATTGATGTCAAAAATGTCTAATTTACAATCGAGAAAAACAAAAATCGAATGAGACCTCTAACCAATAGTGATACCGCGTGCGCGCAGGCTAGTTTATGCCGTATCACTACGCGCGAGAGCATATTTTGCTCTAAATTTTTTCACTTTATTGGCAGCGCGGTTCGAGTGGATGTACCTACATACTATTCACGTTACGTCTAGGGAGTTACTACTGTTTCGCACACTTTCGAGTTGTCGATTTTTTTTTTAATTAATATAAAAAAAAAAAAATTTATTAAGTTTAACTCAAAATTTCGATAGTACTACTGAGGGCAAATCGTTCTACCGCGGGAAGACAACCACTAGAACTTCACCGTGTATATAAGGCTAGTTTATTTTTCTAAGAATTTTGAGATATTTTAAAAGACTCCGTGCGAAGTCGGGGCGAATTAGCAAGGTTTTTATACCTCTAACAGAAATCATCATAAGCTGTGATAGCCTAGTGGTTAGGACGTACGCTTTCGAATCGGAGGTCGGGGGTTCGATCCCGGGCTCGCACCTCTAACTTTTCGGAGTTATGTGCGTTTTAAGTAATTAAATATCACTTGCTTTAACGGTGAAGGAAAACATCGCGAGGAAACCCGCAAGTCTCAGAGTTCTCCATAATGTTTTCATAGGCGTGTGAAGTCTACCAATCCGCACTTGGCCAGCGTAGTAGATTATGGCCAAAACCTTTCTCACTCTAAGAGGAGACCCGTGCTCTGTAGTGAGCCGGCGATGGGTCGTTCATGATGATAACAGAAACCTCTAGACCACGAGTTAAGGTGGTCGTCTATAATCTTGTAATACTGTCAATATTGTGTAAGAAAGTGTCAATTTAACCATCATAGCACATTATGTCACGTTGCGCGCCTTGAGTTCACTACGCGGCCGAAATTAATGTACCAATGACCTTTAGAAGGAGATAGCAGATTTGTAGAGCGTTGTCCCTGTCGTTGAGACTGACAAAACGTCATAAAGGTATGAGTGACAGAGACAACGCTCTACAAAGCTGGAATGTCAATCTAAAGGCTGATGTACATTACTTTCTGTCGCATACTGTAATAATATTATGCTTTTTTAGGGTTCCATACCTCAAAAAGAAAAAAGAAACCCTTATAGGTTCACTTCGTTGTCTGTCTGTCTTGTCTGTCGTGTCTGTCAAGCCCCTTACGGGATTAAAATCTAGACCATGTGCATCCCGTTGATCTAGAATTATTAAATTTGATTTATATTAAATCTAAATATCTAAAAGGAAAAGGTGACTGACTGACTGATGACTGACTGACTGATCTATCAACGCACAGCTCAAACTACTGGACGGATCGGCCTGAAATTCGGCATGCAGATGCAGGCATCCGCTAAGAAAGGATTTTTGAAAATTCAACCCCTAAGGCGTCGAAATAGGGGTTTGAAATTTGTGTAGTCCACACGGACGAAATAGCGAGCATAAGCTAGTTTGGATTTTAAAATTATTAAATGTCTTATAAAAAGTATTATTTCTTGTAGGATGGTACGGAACCCTTCGTGCGCGAGTCCGACTCGCACTTGTGATGTTTAGTTAACGTACTCGTAATTTAAAACAAATCACTTACAAAAGTTTAAAATAGGTATTTTTAAACCATGTTATGTGCTATGACTCTTAAATTGAACACTTTAATAATTAAAACACTGAACGCACTCTGGATACGAACTTCTTTTATGCTTAGTTTTATACAAACTCGATGAGTAGAGGAAAAAAAATTCAAAATGGAGGAATTTATTTTTCCATAGAAAATGTATGACTTTTTTTTAAAGCTGGAAAAAAAATCGAAATGGCGATTATATATCTCGAGAGCTGCTTTAGCAGCTCGAGCACCGAGCAAAATACTAGTCTTTGTTATATGTCTATTGTTTTGGTTTTGGTGTACAATAAAGCATATTTTACTTTTACTTTTTACATGGTCCTATCGTGGTCTGGTTACATCTAAATATATAAAACGAAAAGGTGACTGACTGACTGACTGATCTATCAACGCACAGCTCAAACTACTGGACGGATCGGGCTGAAATTTGGCATGAAGATAGCTATTATGACGTAGGCATCCGCTAAGAAAGGATTTTTGAAAATTCAACTTCTAAGGGGGTGAAATAGGGGGTTGAAATTTGTGTAGTCCACGCGGACGAAGTCGCGAGCATAAGCTAGTCTAAATATATAAAACGAAAAGGTGACTGACTGACTGACTGATCTATCAACGCACAGCTCAAACTACTGGACGGATCGGGCTGAAGTTTGGCATGAAGATAGCTATTATGACGTAGGCATCCGCTAAGAAAGGATTTTTGAAAATTCAACTTCTAAGGGGGTGAAATAGGGGGTTGAAATTTGTGTAGTCCACGCGGACGAAGTCGCGAGCATAAGCTAGTACTACATAATTCTATGGTATACGTTGACCGTCAATTAAAATTCGGTGATTTGAAGTTTCATGCAGAGGCAGACCCCCTTATGTAAAACGCCAGCTCGCATAAAATTTGTCAACCAAAAATATAATATTTTGAATTTAAACACCTTGAATTTAAAAATATTTATCTTGTCACAAATTATATTACCTAATTAAGCAACTGCTAACTTTTTGAAACCATAAAGGCTTATTTTATCAAATCTTGATATACAGTCATTATCTTGGTTCTTAAGGTTACCTGTACCCTTTAAATAATAATGGTTTTAGCACCAAGTAGTAAAATAATAAATTCCATATACAATAAGTAAATTTTTTGTACTGATTTATACAAAAATCGTATCCATCTTGCGTTCAATGTTTAAACTTTTCAGCATTAGAATAAGTGCCCCATTATAAACTTTTAATTTTACTATGAATAACTTACCTGAGCACTTTGAAAGATTTCTTATTTTAAAATATATTCTCGAAATTTTCTGATCGCGATATTAAAACGAATTGTACTCTAAAGCAATAACAATAACAATATTATTCACACAATAACATAAAATTGGTCGCGATCAAATAACAAAAGATGGACAAAAATACACAAAGTGTAATATCAAGATAGAGAGAGAACTGGGAAGAAGAGAACTTATTGAAAGAAGAAAGAGTATTAGAAGTTAGGAGGTTTGAAAGGTAAGTGCAGTTTTGCGGTAAAATTTACGAGAAATTAATATTAAAACCTACCATTATGATACATTACTTTACCTATTTAATATAGAGAGAAGTTTCTTTGAAGACTTCGACTATAATATTAAGAATAAAGACTACTACTGTCGGATTTTGAGCTTATATTATATTAGATATTTAGGCTGAAATCTAAAAAGCGTACATTCTTAGACTACAGGCTGATATCATTACAGCGCACTTTGTCTTTGCTCAGACTTATGTTTCAGTTAAAACGAGACAGATTTATGTCAGCGATATAACGCTGTCTTATTTTAACAGTGTCTTATGCCTGAGCAAAGTCAAAGTGCGCTTTATAAATCTCAATGATGAAATATTTAAACAAATAATTCTGCTTTTCACAAGACATATATATCGATAGTCGAAAAAAATATTACTATGTTTGTAGTAACTGCAGCATTTTTAACTACCCGCAAAATTGATAGTTATGAATTATGTATAAAACAGAATATTAAAATATGGTAAAATGAAAAAAAGTGATTTAAACTAGGTGATTTCTCTGCTCTCAGACCAACAAATTACATTCAAAAGGGAAAGAAAATTAAAAATCTGCACGAGGTCCACACAATATTTTGTAATACATGTAAAATGTACATGTTTGTGCGAAAAAATTTACTAAACTTAACTTTTAACTGTATAATTGCCTTCTTACATAATTCATAACATCTCATTGCGGCGACTAGGCCAATTGATTTAAACACCTCAAATCTCAATACTTTTAACTTACTTCTTGATAACGTTTCATCGTTATTTTTTATATCTGAACACTTGAAAGTGAACGAATATCTTTTGAAACGCGGTTCGTGATCTTATTTATTATACAAAGTATACTTTATACAAAGTAAATGAGATATCTTTAAGTGCCTATATCTTACTAATATTGCCCGTTGCACTATTGTCGTACCTACTCCTAGCACAAGCTTGACGCTTAGTTGGAGAGGGAAGGGGAATATTAGTCATTTAACATTGCTAATATTCTTTACAAAAAATATATTGATAATGCTTTTAAGTAATTAAGTATTTTGTATGTTATTAAAAATAAATGTTATAAAGTGACTTGTTTACAGCGTTTTATTTTACGAACTTTTTGGACTAAAATCTACAGCGTCACATAAATAATAAAAACTAAACCTAAGCGACCTAAACTGAAAAAAAAAAAACAGAAAAACTGAGCTCGCCCGTCCGAGAAGATAATATAACAGAACTTAAAGACGTGAGAATGGACGAAGATAATTCAGATGTGCTCGTTTCTGTTGTAGGAACGGATGGCGAGCCCAAGCGAAACAAAAAGAAAAAGAAATCGGACGTAAGCGCGACGCCCGAGCGAATTGAGCATAGAGTGAACCTCACGTCCATTCTACAGTTCTCCAACGCGAGTCCGTTCAGAGACAAGACCATGAGAGGATTCTCCTGTCTCTACTGCGCAAAGCACTTCCCGTCCATCGACGACCTACGGATCCATACCGCTCAGCAATCGGAAAAGGACAAAATCAACTCGATGCTAGACTACAAACTTAGCTACAACCCAATCAAACTAGACATAACCGATTTATGTTGCAGCGTTTGTGACAAAACCATGAGAGACCTCAACGAATTAAAAGACCATTTGGTCTCCGTGCATAATAAAACAATTCACAAAAACATAAAAGACATCATCCTCCCATTTAGACTCGAGAACGGACAGAATTTCACGTGCGTTATATGTTCGGTAATCCATATATCCTTCAAAAATTTGTATCACCATATGAGCAGCCATTACAGGAACTATTGCTGCAAAAAATGCGGTGCCGGATACATAACTATAGCGGCGTTAAGAAAGCACGGGAAGACACATTACCAGGGAAACTTCCCATGTGATTATTGTGATAAAAGCTATACATCGCTCACTAAGAAACGTAACCACGAAAAGGGTGTTCATATGATGGGGTGGCTGAGGAATAAATGCCCACATTGTCCAGAGATATTCGTGAGCTACTACGACCGTAGCGAGCATCTCGTGAAAGTACACAACAAAACACCAGTAGTCTACCCTTGCAATGCGTGCAACAAGACGTACAAAAAGAAGTTTGAGTTGAACAGACATATAAAACACCACCATTTACAACAGAGAAGTTTTCTTTGCGACAAATGTAACGCGAAGTTCTTCTCCAAACGCGGCCTTGTCGATCATATGACGCGTCACACTGGTGCAGAGAATTGTTCGTGCGACGTTTGTGGAAAGAGCTTTTCTAGAATGAGAACGCTAAAAGAACACATGAGGTTGCACGAAGACGATAAGAGGTACCAGTGCGAGGTCTGTAAGAAGGCCTTCATGCAAAAGAGCAGTTTAAAAAGTCATGTCAAGTTGCACCAAGACGATCTTGATATATTTAAAGAGTTCGATGATGTTAAACATCTGATTGACGATAGAGAGATGACGCTTAAACAAATTGCAGCCGAAAATAAAAAGAAAGCGATGGCTGAAAAAATGAAAAATCAGTTTCCATAAATTTTACTCATTTACTGAAATTCAAATTGACGAAGATTTAAGATTTATTTGCGTTCACAGGGGACTTAGAACAAAGGATATTTTCTTTTGATTTTGTCAATTTAGTTTAGGTATCAATTTTATTACTAAGATTCTCTTGAGCTTAAAAGTATGTGAAACGTCGTAAGCAGAATAGTAAATTTAATCATTATTTTCTTTTACGATTTTTTTAAATTGGACTTGCATTATGAAATATTAATTTTTATACTGGACCTTGAAAATTACAGAATTCATTTCTAGCTAGGATAAGACATGACGAAATAAGAGCACATATTTTCTTCATTACCTATACACATACAATTACAAATATTTTTGCACATTTTGTAATTATTAATTTACGACACCCTTAAGGCGTAATAGATTTGCGCGAAGACAAAAATTGGTGAGTCGGTATTGGCGCTTTTAATATTGTCATATCTAAGGCTCAGGGCCAGATCTATAGAACGTATTATGACTTTGCTCAGACTTAAGACAGTTAAAACGCGACAGATTTTTGTCGGCATATAAACCCGTCTCATTTTAACTGTGTCTTAAGTCTGAGCAGAGTCAATATCATAATTTAATCATTTATTTACGCTCTATAGATCTAAACCTATCTGGCATAGAATGATTATAATTGTTGTAGATATTCTGTTTTAACTTAATGTTAAAATGTAGTTAGGAAAGCACGATGAAAACAAATTACATACTTTCCGATATATATTTTAAAATTAATTACTTTAATTATATTACCTGAATTATGAGATGATTAATATTATTATTATTAAAAATATATTCATTTTGTATATTTATATTTATAAAAGTGAAGGGTTATCTTCGATATAATTGTTTTTTTTTTAATTAATAAAGAGCTGAACTAGAATTTGCTGTTTTTATTTATTTATGGACTAACCTTGTTTTTCAGTTTTACTTTTTGGTAGAATTTATGACTACAGTATGTTCAGTACATTTAAAAATAGCAAGTTAAGATTAAATTTGTTTAACAATTCACGTTCGTAAGAAAAGACCCGGTTTCTTTTAAAAATCAGTCATTATTTATTCCAAATCCTAATTACATATTAGATTGTTCGCAAACATCGAGTAAAGCCGTTTGATAGTGACTCTACCCCGCAACGATCGAAATACACGTACACAAACAGACAAGAAGAGTATATGCCTAACACCGTATTTATTTTAACAGCCACGGTTTTAGGATGATCACTTCTGGTTGTCACTTTTACACTATTGGGTTAAATACCAGCGTTATGGTTACATTGTGTATCCACAACATTCAGCTGAGTTCGGGCCTTTTCGTTGGCACGACACATTGTAGACACTGTTTGTTGGATTAGCTTTTAAGTAATGTTTTTTTGTAAATGTTTGTGATTATCGTTTGTTGGATCAACCAATAAATGTATTTCTATTCTATTCTATTCTTAAAGCACAGTTGCAGCAAGAAAACTTTGAATTCAGCCAATTAGATAGTATTGCGATTGTGACTATTGCAAGGGAGTCAGTCTCTTTTAAACTTCAAGCTTCTGTTGTCTAGTTATTTTTTAATAGAAGATGTAAGACAATACGGTGAATGTACCACAGAACGACGTGTCACTGGTTATTTTTCTTTTATAGGCCTCACCAGAGCCCGGAAAAAAAGAAAAGCGGCCATTCCGGATGAACCCGGGCCCGCTGAGACTGAGGCGTACGATAATTTAATATACCGCGAGAAGCATCCGCCAGAGATGCAGAAACAGTGGCACAATCTAACTACCCTCCTAAAATATTCAAACGCGACTCCTTTCAAGGATAGAAATGACGCGGGATACGTGTGTGCCTATTGCTTTAAAACCTATCCAGACCCTAACCTACTAAGACATCACACACACTACGACCACGCTAAAGAAAAACCCACGTACAAAATCGGATCAGGCATGAGCAGCTTCGTAGCTTTTTTAGACATAGTAGATTTAAAATGCATTATCTGTGATCTTCCAATGGATAGCATAAGTTCACTCAGCGAACATCTAGTTAAACAACACGACAAGAAGTATTATTTAGGTATAACGGATTATTTCCAACCATTCAAACTTTCCATTGAGCAGCAAATAAGTTGCTGCCTATGCCCAGAAGTATTTCACAACATGAAACTCTTGATGCAACATATGAATGTCCACTACAGGAATTTCATATGCACAATCTGCGGCGCAGGATTCGTGAATAGCTTTCGACTGAATAGGCATGAAACTACGCACGGGAAGAAGAAATCAAGCTTCCCCTGTAAACATTGTGGTATGATCTTCGCTGCTGAATCCAAGAAGAAGGCGCATGTTAATACTGAGCACAAAGGAATCGCTGGTGATAGCGTATGCCAAATATGCAAAGCCAGGTTCAAGAATTACTACCAAAAGACAAGGCACATGATGCAAGAACATAAAGTCGAAGGCATTAAATGTGATAAATGCGACAAAAAGTTCAATTTGAAATCGAATCTAATGCTCCACATACGAAGCGTTCATTTAAAGGAACGGCCGTACGAATGCTCAGTATGTAGTATGGGGTTCTTTATAAAAAGACATATGCTTGGCCATTACATGGCCACGCACACCAACGAGAGGAAATTCAAGTGTGACGTGTGTGGCAAGGCGTATGCCACTCAGAATAGTAGAAGGAAACATATGAAAAAGAATCATGGGATTTCTAAAAACATGATGGTTCAGAATATGTCAAAGTGATTTCTTTAGTGTCGTAGTTCTAGGCTTTGAATGTTGTCCAGTAAGATTTTATTGTGATGTAATAAATTATTGAAATGTAATTTGAATTTTATTTAACATTTCTTTTATAAATATTGCTAGGATTCTCTAAGTATCTAGATATTCTAATAGGTGAATAGGAGTAACTAAAAGTACAGACCTGACAAGTACCGTTAAAGCAGGATTTGTTCAGTTTATTCTTCTAAAAAGCTCACGTTTTGATGATAGTAGGAGATAACTAAAGATATAAAATCCATAAAACGGTTTTATTTAACGGTTTACCGCCTATACCCGCCTGCTCGTTTCCTCGCTATTAAAAAAAAATTGAAGTTAAAACGCGTGCGACTATGACTCTTCCTAATAATTCTTAAGAAATAATAAATATTGACGATGTATAGGGCTACAGTTCAGTTCAATACTTAGATCGCTCTGAAATTCTGAACGATTTCCGAACTTACTTATACTTTAAAACGTGGCGAATTTAAAAAAAAACTATGAATTTTATTGGTAATACAAAATATTCTTGCAGAATCCACTTAAAATTCTTTCAGGTCTATGATACAAATATGTAATTGAAATTATATCCGATAGATATTCGTATCTAATGTGATTGTTTATTAAAATTACCACAACATTATTATTGACAATGTTTGAAAACGGATGTCCCATGAAACTGTTTTATCTATGATAAAAACCACAGAAGGTGTGTATAACTTGAGATTTTTAACCTACTACTTTTCTTTGTAGGTGGCAAGAGCAACCTGAAAGTAGAAGTAGTAGTGAAACAAGAACCGGTCTCAGATAACGACGAGGATTTAGTAACCATAACATTTGATCCGAAACAGCAAGACCCAGTAGAAACGGAATCCAAAATACCCGCAACAAATGTACATGCACATGGTTCTAACCAAGTACGAGTTAAACCTGTACCGATTATAAAGAAACGATATATGTCCGATAAAACAACTAAAAGTGACGGTGCAGCGGAGCTAGTCAAACATCTGAAAAATATTAGGACGATAATGTTGCACTCGACCGCGACCCCTATAAGGCATTACGACGGATCGGGCTACGTATGCATGCTATGCCCGAAATTATACCCGACAGTCCCTGACTTAAAAGAACATGTTCTAGAAGAACACGACGAAATAGACAAGTCGTCGTGCATGGAAGGATATACTTCGAGAAACTTTCTCGTCAAATTGGATATAACAAATTTGTACTGCCTTATATGTTACAACAAAATCGACAGCCTTGAAAATTTAATGGATCATTTGGCAACCGAGCACAAGAAAGTTATACACACCGATATCCCGAACCATATTCTTCCATTCAAATTCGCGGATAACAAATTCAATTGTTTGTACTGTCCAAAAGTATTCGAGCACTTCAAACATGTTCAAGAACACATGAACATACACTATACGAATTATGTTTGCGATATTTGTAACGCCGCTTTTGTTAATAAACAGTTGCTCAATAGACATGCTCTGAAACACAGGACTGGGGAGTTCAAATGTAGCCAGTGCCCGAAAATTTACAGTACAAATCGGAAGAGATTGGATCATGAGAAATTTATTCATAACGATGGACTTTGCAAGAGAAATAAATGCCCACATTGCGAGGCCAGATTCCCTAGTTACGCTAAGAAGCGTTCTCATATGGTCGAAGAGCATGGGGTTGAACCGCTATCTATTAAATGCGAGAATTGCAACAGGACCTTCAATACCAGAGCTCGATGGTATAACCATAACAAGAGGCATCATACTGAGTTGAGACACCCATGTACCCACTGTGACTTGAAGTTCTCCACGAAGGTGGATTTGGAACGGCATATGGAGACGCATGCGTCGATCAAGGAGTACAAATGTGACGTCTGCCACAAGGCCTACTCTAGAAAGTATACTCTCCGCAACCATATGAATATACATGAAAACGTCAGGCATTACAAGTGCGAGTACTGCTCATCGAGCTTCGTCCAAAAGTGGACGTGGAAGGTCCACATGAAAAATATTCACAAGATTATAGCAACTTGAATTAATTGTTATTCTTATTGATAGGCTGATACAAACTGACTTCGTACTGGAGGCCTATAATTATTACGATGTATATGCGGTAGTTTTTCAAGAGACACTTAATCCATCAGTTAAAACTTGTATAAAATAATCTCAGCACTATTTGATATTAGATAAACGATGCGGTGGACAGACTTTTATTTTATTTATTAATACTATTATAGTGTTCATTTAATTAAATATATAATTATAAGGTTAATAGCAGTAAGATTTTCTTGGAATACAAAATTGTTTTTCTATTTTTTGGTATATTGTGATAAAAAAAATTAGCAATCAGACTAAGATAACGACAAAGATAAGTTTGTTCCTTAGTTATTGCAATTGTCATCATTATTATTATAATTGATGCGGACTGCTACTTATCAAGTATTATTTTTAAGACTGTTTAAAGCTATAGCCAGTAGCGTATTATTAAATTCTTAGGATAGTTCAATATTTTACTTAATACTAATTAGTAAATGCTAATGTTTTCTTGTATAACTCACATAATTTTGAAATATTAAATTTAATACTAAGCATATATCTACTTTCCTTTTTAACCTCCAAAGGAACCTTTCACTACCGTAAAGTTACAGCATACCTACTGTTTACACTAATTTCACAGCACAATGTTTTTCACAAATCCGATTCTCGAAGTAAATTTGGAAACAAGAAGCCAAAACAACTTTGCAAGCTTATCTTAAGTTAATACGACAACGACAAATATTCAAGTTATTTATTCCCAATTTTCTTTGTAGGTAATCAACCAGTCCATATCATGAAAGTGAAAGTAAAAGATGAAATAAAATACGAAGCAAACGTTAAAGAAGCCGATTATAAAGGCCGAAATAGGAGCGAAGTGTTGTGCAAACATTTGATCAATGCGAGAGAAATATTCACGTGGTCCAACGCGACGCCCGTACGGACCCAAAGTGACGCGGGCTACTCCTGCTGCTACTGTGAAGTAGTATACAAACACCCGGCCGACTTGAAGAAGCACACCAAAGACACCCACAAAGGCATAGAGGACTCGAACTTCAATAAAAAACGAGACTTAACTGCCTTCTGCGTTAAAACCGACATCACAGACTTGCAATGCCTAATTTGCTGTAAGCCCATTGAAAACATCGACGTTTTGATCAATCATCTGAAGAACGTCCACAAAAAAAGACTGTTCACAGATATAAAAAACCATTTCATACCGTTCAAATTCGACACGGACAATCTACAGTGTTGCATATGTTCCAATCAGTTCCAGAAATTCAAACTACTGTTGGAACATATGAATAGTCACACGAGGAATTTCGTTTGCGAAAAGTGTGACGCTGGGTTTATCAACCGGAAAAGTTTGCGGGTACACCAAGATCAGCACGCAGAAGGAAAGTTCAAGTGTGCGTTGTGCACGGATGTATTCAGTACTTTAGCGAAGCAAAAGTTGCATATACGATCTGCTCACAAGCCGGCCAAGTTTAGGAACAGATGTAGGATCTGTAACGAACTGTTTAAAGACTATCAAAAGAAGTTGAAGCACATGCGAGAAGTTCACCAAGTGCAGAAAACGCAGAAGTGTAGTGCGTGCGAACGAATTTTCACCACACGAAAATCGTATAGCATCCATATGCAAAGAGACCATTTGATGGAGAGACGACACAAATGCTTAGTATGCGATAAAAGCTTCTTCGAATCGACTAGCTTAAAGGAGCATATGAAAGTGCATACGGGGGAAAGGGACTTTCAATGCGATGTGTGTCTGAAGCGTTATGGCAGGAAGACTACTTTGCGGGAACATATGCGCATCCATGCGGATGACAGGCGGTTTAAATGCGAGTGTTGTGGGCAGGCGTTCGTTCAGAAGTGCAGTTGGCGCGGGCATATGCGTGCCAAACATGGGCAGGATTGTTGAAACAGCAGGCCTACGTCCGTCAATCGTCATTTACATCAAGCTATAGACAATCGCAATCACGTTTGATTGGTTAACACTATTGGCTAAAATGCACAGCTGCAGCAAAAATCACGATTGCAGCAATGTGACAATCACCTTCGTTGCCAAAGGAGAAGTTTTGCTGTAGTAACTATAGTCCGCGACAGGTTCAGATGGCAATTGGGGTATGGGGAGAGACGTCCCGCACACCCGCACGTCTCCCGCGCTCGCCCGCACCAGGTTAACGCGGGGGCTGTGTGGGTGTGCGGGGCGTTCCTTCGATTGTCATTTCGACCTGTTGCGTACTATAGTATAATACGATAGTTCGAGTTTGCATTCGGGGAGGAAACGCCCCGCACGCCCGCACAGCCCCCGCACTAACCCGGTGCGGGCGAGTGCGGGTGTGCGAGGCGTCCCCCCGCCTCATACCCCGTTGCCATCTCGACCTGTCGCGGACCTTACATAATTATGTTTATGGGAAAAGTTTGTTAGTTTTGTTTTCATTCGTTAAAAGGCGTATGTGCGCAGTTTCAATAATTTGTTTAGGCCTCTTAAATAAACAATAAATTATACTATTATAATATTGTAATTTTTACTTATTTTCTAAGGCCCGGTTTCCACTGAAGCGGAGATGTGTTCAGTCGACTAGAAGACGTAACAAAATAATCACGTCATCTTTTAAAATCTGATTGGTCGACTGAACATCTCCCGCCGCAAACAATATTTTATTTATTTTGAGCACTCGTGTGATAAAATGGCATATTTATGACGATTTCACGTCACACGTGACGTTAGGGAAATTATAAAGAATGCTAAATACAGCCAAAAATATTGATGATTCTATACAATCAAGAATTTGCACGAAGATACCTGCATACAATAGGAATTCCTAATCTGTACCTAATTTGAAAATTTAATACATATTTGAAAGTAAATGGAATACGAAAATACAGTAATAATTCCTTTTGTTTGTAGGTGGTCGTCAGTTAAACGCGAAAAGAGAGATAACTATCACATTGGACAGGAATGCGGTAACGAAAAATAAAAAAAGGAAAAACATCGGCATTGTTAAACCCGAGTTTGTGGCTATTGATAATAAACTGGAAAGTAAAAATAGAAAAACGAAAGAGATTAGCGAGGCACCTCTACGGGAGCTTCTCAAACATGGTAACAATTTGAAGGTCGTATTGGAGAATTCTAATGCAACGCCGATTCGGTATCACATAGGCAGTGGGTACGTCTGTTGCTTCTGCACAAACCAATATCCCGATCCAGCGGATTTGAAGGAGCATACGTTGAATACCCACGACTCCAAAGATAGACATCTTTACATGAAGAAACAATCCCCATACGGTTTTATCCTAAAAGTTGATATCACAAAATTAAAATGTAAACTATGCGACATAAGCATCGACACACTGCAAGAATTATTTGACCATTTGCAAAACATCCATAAAAAGATCATATACACCGACGTGAAGAATCAGATAGTACCTTTCAAATTCGATGACGACCAAATCAAATGCGTCATCTGTGCGCTCGTTTTTGGAAAATTTAAAAGCTTGCAGGAACACATGAACACCCATTATAGAAATTACGTTTGCGATGTATGCTACGCTGGATGTATCAATCGTAAAATTTTATCAAGGCACATGATCTCGCACAAAACCGGTTCCTTCAAATGTGATGAGTGTACGAAAGTTTTTAACTCGGCCGAGAAGAAAAGGCTTCACGAGTACGCGGTTCACAAGAATGGGAGCTTACGCAGCAAATGCAGGCTCTGTGACGAGAGATTTAACACAAATCACAAGAGAGACAAGCACATGACAAAAGTGCATGGTGTTCCACCCGTGATCAGGAAATGCATGGCCTGTGAGAAAACGTTCACGAGCCAAAACGCGTTAAGGGTCCACAACAAGAGAGACCATTTAATGGAGCGACGGAATCGATGCACGGAATGCAGCATGAGTTTCTACAATCGGTTCCAATTGAAAACTCACATGTTGAAACATACTGGCAGGAAGGATTTTCAGTGCGAGTTTTGCCTGAAGACCTATGGGAGGCTGTATACGTTGAAGGAACATATGCGCATCCATACGGATGACAGACGTTTTAAGTGCGAACACTGCGGACGCGCTTTCTTCCAAAAGTGCAGTTTGCGGGGACACATGCGTGCTATACACGGGGAGATAGACACATGAAATATTGTAAGATAGGAGCAGGCGTTATTTTGCGGAAGTTGATGATATATAATATAATAATTGTGTATGTTGTCAGAACTTTTAACCGATCTGTTAACTGCAAAAATAGTCAAAAGACTAATTTTTACTTCGAAGCGAAGGTCGAGTAAGAGGAAACTGAATAGCGACGTAGTGTATCTCCTGGTGTAGACCAGTTAAAAGTTCTATGGGTAGGACAGATAAGATTGAGGAGGGCTCAGATTTTGAACCATTTAGTAAGCCCGATAGTCGTGCTTAACTCCCAATTGAACACATCTGCACAAGTTACATTTGTTATTTATTACAACTTTGCTGATACAATAATAGTTTCAAAATGCTAAAAATATAAACTCCCATCGAATTACTCGCGCCGCGTGAAGCGAAGTTATTCTTGCCAGCTCAAATTTGAAGTTCCATAATTTCTTCATTTGTTGTGATATTTTATTGATTCTTTTATATTATTTTTGTTATATATTTACTTAATTTTTTATGATTAATTCACTTCAAAAAATTGAAACTATTTACTATTTAGTTAAACGCTCATGTCCCATAAACTAAATTATCCTTAACTTGGTACAGTGCTAACTGCTAAGGGCCTCAGGGACAAACGCGGATTGTGACTTAGACACATTTAGAGGTATTTATGGAATACGAAATATTTTTTAAACCCTAAAAACATACGATACAACAATAATGAACTAGACAAGTACTGTCCTATTCTCATTCAAGCATATTGCATGTAATATAGAAATAGAGGAAATATATACCAAGCATATAACTTTTGATTCTATTGGCAATATTTTATGGACGTGATAAAATAAATGTGAACATCGAAATTAAAATGTTAGTAAAAGTCGATGAAAGTAATTCTATCGTTTTGTTTTGTAGGTAATCATCAGTTGTTCATCAAAAGTGAGATTATCGACGACGCCAAGAAGAAAATAAATAAAAATAAAGTCAAGAAGACGGTTAAATCCAAAAATAGTAAATCCGATAAAGCTAAGATGCCCAAGACTATAATATTGAAAGGGCTTACTGAAATGATTCAAGGAGTCTCTCTGATTCCGGATAAAACCGGTAAAATTAAATTGCCAAACGCTACTATATTAAAAGGACTCTCAGAAACTATCAAAAGAACCGCTTCAAATCCAGATGATAAAACCACTATACTTAAACTATCAAAATCTACTAAACGGAAAGGGCTTTCCAGAACGATTAAATTACCCGCTGCGATTTCAGGAAATATGACCGCTATACCTAAAATGCCTAACATCACCATAAAAAAGATTGAAAATGCTGCTACTATTCCAGAAAAAGACAAACATTACAACAATTTTGAAGCTGTATTAGCAAATTCCACTGCAACGCCGATTAGAAGTCACGATGGCTTCAACTACACGTGCTGCTTTTGTAAAGATCACTACGAAAATCCCGCTGATTTGAAAGCTCATACATTGATGACTCACAATAACAGCCGTGAAAGACGAGGCTACATGAAGAAACAGACGTCAAGTGGTTACGCCCTCAAACTTGATATTACACAGTTGAAGTGTAAAGAATGTGACCAAAGCATTGACACATTGGAAGGATTATTTGACCATTTGCAAAACGAGCACAAAAAGCTCATCTATACGGATGTCAAAAACCAGATTATCCCATTTAAATTTGGCGATGAAGAACTCCATTGTGCCATGTGCCCCCTTGTCTACAACAAGTTTAAAATGCTCTTAGAACACATGCACACGCATTACAGAAATTACGTATGTGAAGTATGCGACTTTGGATGCATCAATCGGAGGGCAATGCTATCCCACAAGGAATCCCACAAAACAGGGTCATTTGAATGTGGCAAGTGCAATAAAGTTTTTGAAACCCATCAGAGAAGGAGAACACATTTGAATGCTGTCCATAAATTTAAGAACATGCCGAATAAATGCGGAGTCTGTAATGAGAGATTCAAAAGCAGCCCGATGAAGGATCAGCACATGATATCAGTGCATGGAATGTCGCCAGTGATTCGGAAGTGCTTAGCTTGTGAAAAAACCTTTACAAGCCAGAACGCTTTACGGATTCACACCAAGAAGTATCATCTCCTGGAAAGAAATCACAAATGCACGGAGTGCGAAATGAGTTTCTTTACTGGAGAGCAGTTGAAATTCCACATGCTGAAGCATACGGGGAAGAAAGATTTCCAGTGTGATGTTTGCTTGAAGTGGTTCACGAGGAAGAGGGTTTTGAGCGAGCATATGCGCATTCATAACAACGACAGGCGGTTCACGTGTCTGCAGTGCGGTCGGGGGTTCGTGCAGAAGTGCAGCTGGCGGGGTCACATGCGCTCTGTGCATGGAGAGATAGATGATAGGATTATGTCTACTTCATAAATTGAAAATAAAATACTGTCGAATATGCTTTTTGGGATAGTGATGCGTATTAAATGAGAGTAAGATAGGGCTACTCTGCAGCAGACGAGCCGCTGGATCCAGGCGGCGCAAGACCGTGGCGTGTGGAAGTCCCCACAAGAGACCTATGTCCAGCAGTGGACGTCTATTGTTTGATGATGATGATGTTGAGGAGGATAGGACTTGCACCATCTTGTTATGATATTTAGGGATCCGTACCCGAAGGGTGCCAACGGGACCCTATTACTAAGGTTCCGCTGTTCGTCCGTCCATCTGTTCGTCAGCGGGCTGTATCTCATGAATAGGTAGAAGAGTTGAAATTTTCACAGTGTATTTCTATTGCTACTATAACATCAAATAATAATAATTTCAAAATGGCCGCCATGAAAATTAAAAAAAATTAAAAATATATCTTGTAAGACGGTACTGAACCCTTCGTGTGCGAGTCCGACTTGAGATGTCGAAAATGTACATTTTTGGAATACCTACAATAAATATTAGCGTAATTTTAGATGTGTATTTTAAACTATAAAGAATTATCATAGTTATAGATCATAAATACTATCTGTCCCGGCTTACTCACGTGTGTAGTCGACGTTAGCCCAAACCGCGGCGCGTGCGCGGACGGACTCCCTTGAAAAAGGACCCCGGATGGGTTCGAAACTAGTCGGGCTAACGTCGACTACACACGTGAGTAAGCCGGGACAGATTGTATTTATAATGGAAATCACTCACGGTAGTTTAAACGTTATAGATCATGATAGAAATATATTTAAAAATTACTGGTGCCTAATTTAATATTTAATAATGTAACCTAGTGTATATTCTGACCTTCTAAATAAAATTCATTTAAGGTTAAAAGCTTTTTTTTCATAATATGAAAACATACTTAAGAATAAACCCCTCATTCGTAGTGTACGCAAAATATACGTAGTTCGGCTCTCATTTGAATACTAACCAATCGGACTCAATGAAATTTTGTAGATACGTTCTATTAACTAATTATATGTCTGGATTTCTAGATCTACGTTGAAATATTCGGTTTCAAAGTTACATAAAAATCTTTAAACCCGTCCCGAATTTTTTGTTCCGATACAGTGCAATGATCCTTACATCTGAATCGGCATTAAAATTGTCCATTTTATTTGTTTTTATGAAACAACTCACACTTGACCAAAAAATTGACTACAAAAATTATTTTTAATAAAAAGATTTCCTAAGACAGTTTCCATGTATTTCCTATGATTTTGGATTTCCCTATACTGCTCCGGTTAATAAAAGCACAGCTACCTAGATTAGTGCACGAAGCAGTTGAAATTTGCGATTCAATCGTGAGGATGGTTTTAAGCTAATGATTAGGTATGTGGAATACAGTAGTAGAATTATGCAAACCAGCCCCCAATTGTGTAAGAATAACGTATTCATCGTTATCGTAATCGTCAAAAAATTCTGCCCTTCGATTGGTTGATTCGCTGTTTACAATTTTTCACAGCCAATCAAAGGGCAGAATTTGTTGACGATTACGATAACGATGAATACGTTTTTCTTACACAATTGGGGGGTAGATAGCAGGTATAGTGTATTATCTATGGGGGCAGAACAGCCAAAGTTACTAGTGACTTCAGTATATTTTGCCGGACAGCTCGTGAATTTTAAGTAAAAAGAACAAGAAAGCAGGTAGTTCGATACTGCCCATGACAGATTTAAACTTCATCTCTCACAGCACCGCAGTCCTGTTGTGACTACGACTCATGCAACTTGATCGAAATATCGATAATTCAAAATCATATTAATCGTACACCCCGATATTTATCCATCGTTAAACCACGAATAAGCTTAAAAATTATTAAATTCTTGGAATGTTACATTGAAGCGACAAAGGTGTTTAAGAAAGAGCAACAAGTTTATAAATTCAAAAGTATCTTTTCTTTATAGGTGACCACACCCAGTTGATCATGAAAGAGGAAAAACTCGACGATGGCAAGATAGTCACTTATTTTACTGTAGAGGTCGATGATGAGTCGTGTAATGAAAATGAGACCGCTGTAGTTAAAACTTCTGAAAGAAAAACGACGTTACTTCATGAAATACACAAACATCACAATAATTTTGAAGTTATAGCGGCCACTTCTAATGCAACGCCGATTCGAAGCCACAACGGGCTGTTCTATACGTGTTGCTTCTGTACGGATAAGTATACAAATCCGGCGGATTTAAAGACTCATACACTGATAAAGCACGATACAAGCGAGGATAGACGCCAGTTCATGAGGCATCAAGACTCTGCCAACTATGTACTCAAACTTGATATTACACAGTTGAAATGTAAAATATGTGACAAGAGCATTGACACATTAGAGGGATTACTAGACCACGTGCAGAATGAGCACCAAATGTTTCTCTATACGGATATAAAGAATAGTATTTTTCCGTTGAAATTTGGCGGTGAAAAGCTTCAATGTGCGATATGTCCTCTCGTCTTCAAAAAATACAGAGTCCTCGTAGAACATATGCATATGCATTATAGACATTACGAATGTGAAATTTGCGACTTCGGGTGTATTAATCGGAAAACATTGTTAACCCACAAAGGGTCACATAAAACAGGCTCCTTCGAGTGTAGCGTATGCAATAAGATCTTCGTTACTCAACAGAAGTTGCAACAGCATTCTTATGCAATGCACAAACATAAAAGCTTGGTCATGAAATGCGCGATTTGCGATGAGAGATTTAAAAGCAGCGTCATAAAGGAAAGGCACATGGTTGCCAAGCATGGAGTGACCCCTGAAATCTATAAATGTCTAGCCTGTGAAAAAACCTTCACAACCCCTAACGCTTTAAATTCACACACCAGAAGAATTCACCTGATTGATAGAAGATATCAGTGCACGGAATGCGAAATGAACTTCTTTTCTGGAGTAGAGTTGAAATATCACATGGCAAAGCACACGGGCAAGAAGGAGTTCCAATGTGACCTTTGCTCGAAATGGTTTACTAGAAAATGCGGTCTATATCAACACATGCACATCCATGCAAACGACAAGCGGTTTACATGTACGCACTGTGGGCGAGCGTTCGTACACAGGAACAGTTGGCGGGCACATGTGCGTTCTACACATGGCGAGATGGCTTATAAGGCAACATTTGTACATTAACTAGAAGGACATGCTGTTAATTTACTTATAAATGTAGGTGTATTAAAGTTTAAGCAAAAAAAAGTGATAATGATTGTGGTTAAGGGTCGGCCTTCTGAATCGGGGTTTCCAGCGTTCGATCCCAGACAACGGTCCGGTTTCGATAAAAAACTTCAAAAAAAGACGTTGAAGGAAAACATGAGAGATATATCTATAAATTTTACATCTACTAAGAAAATTGGTTTTTTGAACTTTTATCTTTGACAATTTAACAATTATTTTTTCGCCAGGACACTCTTAAACTTTTAAAAGTTTAAAAGTGTCTGACAGGGCTAGGGGGTTGCCACGATACTAAGTGCAATGCCAATGCATGACATGATTTCCAATACTATTCCGAAGAAATATAAAAAAAATCTCACTCTATACTTTGACGAAAGATTTTATACACCTTTGTTAGGTACCTGTTTCTGCCAAAGCTATGATGATTTAAACTTCATAATCGCTGATGGTTCCCCGTAAATTGAGAACAATGCGTAGATAAACTTTCAGCTTTTATAAAATATAAAGATCTGGCCCTGCCAGGTGCTTTTTCTCTATTACATTAAAATATGACATTAAACCTCGAAATAAGCCTAAAAACCATTAAAAATTCTTAGAATGTCCGAATGATGCGACAAAGGTGTTTAAGAAAGAGCAACAAGCATACAAAATAAAAAGTACTTTTTCTTTATAGGTGACCACACCCAGTTGATCATGAAAGAGGAAAAACTCAACGATGGCAAGACGTTAAGTTACTTTACTATTGAAGTCGATGAGTCGTGTAATGAAACCGCTAGAAATACGACATTGCTCAAGGAAAAACACAAACATCTCAACAATTTTGAAGTTTTAGCCGCCTCTTCGAATGCAACTCCGATTCGAAGCAACAACGGGCTGTTCTATATGTGTTGCTTCTGTACAGATCAGTATACAAATCCAGCGGATTTAAAAACTCATACACTGATGAAGCACGATACAAGCGAGGCTAGGCGCAAGTTCATGAGGAACCAAACCTCGTGCAACTATGTACTCAAGCTTGATATTACACAGTTAAAATGTAAAATATGCGACAAGAGCATTGACACATTAGAGGGATTACTAGACCACGTGCAGAATGAGCACAAAAAGTTTCTCTATACGGATATAAAGAATAGTATTTTTCCGTTGAAATTTGGCGGTGAAAAGCTTCAATGTGCGATATGTCATCTCGATTTCAAAAAATACAAAATGCTCATAGAACATATGCATTCGCATTATAGAAATTACGAATGTGAAGTTTGCGGATTCGGGTGTGTTAACCGGAGAACATTGTTTACCCACAAATTATCACATAAAACAGGCTCCTTCGAGTGTAGCGTATGCAATAAGATCTTCGTTACACAACAGAAGGTGCGACAGCATTTTTATGCAATGCACAAACATCAAAGCTTGGTCGTGAAATGCGCGATTTGTGATGAGAGATTTAAAAGCAGCGTCATAAAAGAAAGGCACATGGTTGCCAAGCATGGAATGACCCCTGAAATCTATAAATGTTTAGCCTGTGAAAAAACCTTCACAACCCCTAACGCCTTAAGCTCACACACCAGAAGAATTCACTTGCTGGATAAAAGATATCCATGCAAGGAATGCGAAATGACCTTCTTTTCTGGAGTAGAATTGTCATATCACATGGCGAAGCACACGGGCAAGAAGGAGTTCCAATGTGAAATTTGCTCGAAATGGTTCTCTAGAAAATGCGGTCTGTATCTACACATGCACATTCATGCAAACGACAAGCGGTTTACATGTACGCACTGTGGGCGTGCGTTCGTACACAGGAACAGTTGGCGGGCACATGTGCGTTCTACACATGGCGAGATGGCTTATAAGGCAACATTTGTACAATAACTTGACGAAGTTGTTTTGAAAATTTTCTTGTGAAATAATTGGTTCCTTAACCAAATTCACGATTTTACAAAGTTAGTTTATTTAATTTTTCGCTTACTCAATTCATACCGCTCAAGTTATTAAAACAGTATCTCATCATCAGTCGCTAAGTTTTTTTTATTCGAATGTTTTATAATTCGCCCTTAATGTTGACTATCAAAATATAATTAGGTAAATACGCGTACTAAGTCACATCATAGATGGCTCTGTCCATCATTAACTTGCAGTATTGTACAGCTGTTGGAGCGACACCATTTTATTATACTAGTTTGAGTTTTCTCGTACGATGGTACGGAATTCTTCGTGCGGGTCCTTGCGCGATTTTTTAGAAACCTGCAACGCTATGGGAACTTTGAACTGGCACTTATTGTTTTCATAACCTGACCTGGTTTTGATACTATAGTCCGCGACACGTTGAGATGACAATCGGGGTATGAGGCGGGAGATACCCCGCACACCCGCACGTCACCCGCGCTCGCCTGCACCGGGTTAGTGCGGAGTTTCCTCCCCGATTGTTATATCGACCTGTCGCGTACTATAGATTTATTTAATCTTCTTCCTTACCTTATCCCACGCTACGTGGGGTCGGCACAACATGTCTTCTTCTTCCACTCACTTCTGTCATTCGTCAACGTATTATCCACCCCTTTTTCACGCATATCCTCTTTCACACAATCCATCCACCTTTTCTTTGTTCGTCCTCTCCCTTTTTTCTATAGGTTTATTTAATATGATGTTCTATACTCAATAAAATTTTGCAAGATATATATTTTCCCTCAAATTATAGTAAGCTTATGTACGACGTTATATAAGTTTGCCAGAGATAATACTAATTCGCTCTATGTAATAATTAATTGGTAATATTTACTTATTAAATACATGATATAGTATTAAGTAGATAGGAGTTGTTATAATATAATATTAGTTAAATGTTCAAAATGTTTCCGATTTGGAATTATTCTACCATCCGAGTTCCACGTCCGAGTCACGTCCGACGCGCAGACGATCCAAAGATTGCAATTTTGTATGAATGAACGTAACACGGACGAGGCTCGGATGCCTCGGATGCGGCACGGCTCGGGCCCGGCACGGTCTAGCATAAATCATCCCTAATGCATAGAATCATGGTAAGCAATCAGCATACAGTACGCAGCAAAAAGTAGTGTACATCGACCTTTAGCAGTTAGCAGATTTGTAGAGCATTGACTCTGTCGTTGAAACCGACAAAACGTCATATAGGTACGAGTGTCAGAGACAACGCTCTGCAAAGACGAAATGTCATTCTAAAAGCCGATGTACATTACTTTCTGCTGCGTACTGTACGTAATTACAATCAAAATATTAAAAACTAGATGATGCCCGCGACTTCGGCCGCGTGGATTTAGGTTTCTTAAAATCCCGTGGGAACTCTTTAATTTTCCGGGATAAAAAGTAGCCTATGTCCTTCCCCTTGATATAAGCTAACTCTGTACCAAATTTCATCAAAATCGGTTGAACGGTCGGGCCGAGAAAAGCTAGCAGACAGACAGACAGACACATTTTCGCATTTATAATATTAGTATGGATTATAAAGTAGGTGTCAAATAAGTTCATTCCTAGTTTATACACAGGAATATAAGACCTAAGTTTTTTTGTCGCCATTTCTTTTACGAGACATAGTCAAATAAATGTTATTTTGATGTTATGGGACAATTTTTAAGAATTCAAAGATGTCAAATTTTTTCGCTTTTTAGAATTCTGCCCTTCTTAATAAATAATCTCTTTTATGAAATGATTGTTTTATTATTATTAAACGCAACATAAATTTATTTACTAGTATATAAAAGGAAAAGGTGACTGACTGACTGATCTATCAACGCACAACTCAAACTACTGGACGGATCGGGCTGAAATTTGGCATGCAGATATCTATTATGACGGATTCCTAGCTTAGAAAGGATTTTTAAAAATTCAACCCCTAAGGGGGTGAAATAGAGGTTTGAAATTTGTGTAGTCCACATGGGCGAAGTCGCGGGCATAAGCTAGTCTTTCATAAAAATGTGAAGCGGTAATAAGACTACCTACTAGTTAAGACAACGGCCTCCTATTCGGAGAGTGCGGGATTCGATTCCGGGCACGCACCTTAACTTTTCGGAGCTATGTGCTTCTTAAGCAATTAAATATCACTTGCTTTAACGGTGAAGAAAAACATCGTGAGGAAACCTGCATGCCTGAGAGTTCTCCATAATGTTCTCGAAAGGTGTGTGAAGTCTGCCAATCCGCACTTGGTCAGCGTGGTAGACATTGGCCAAAACCCTTCTCACTCTAGAGGAGACCCGTGCTCTGTAGTGAGCCAGCGATGGGTTGATCATGATACCCGAGTCTAGAGTCTAGATGTTGGTTACATTAGGATCACGTACCTACAACTACGCGTGGTTTTTTTACTAGAGATAGCGAGCAAACTAGCTGGCGGGTCACCTGATGTCAAGTGATTACCGCCGCCCATGAACATTTGCAGCACCAGAGGAACCGCCGATGCGTTGCCGGCCTTTTAGGAATTTGTTGGTCCGCCCCTTGAATAACCCCATGTTGTAATCTAGTTTGGTTCCACAGTTTGCATGTGCGTGGAAAGAAGGATCTGGCACAGCGGACGGTCGAAGTGCACCAGACACCCAGGTGGTGAGGGTGAAATTCCTTACGGTGGCGCGCGGTGCGGTTGTAGAATTGATGTTGATACTGTGCGCCGGCGCATGCAAGGTCGTGCTGCGTGGGCGAATTTATCCAAGTAGTGCATAGCTATACTTAACTCTTCTGACAGGGCCTAGGTTCTCATGATGGTACCTTTGGAACACCTAGCTTGTGTATGGGAAGTGCAAACTAACCATCGATACAAATGACAAGATATACCCAAGCGAACAAATATTTTCACGGTGTAGAAACCAAATAAATCAGCGCCACCTCTTAGATACTAATGAACGACCCGTTTGAAATCCAGACGTCACTTAGGTTGCATTGGTGCTATAGCACCAATGAGTTGATGCCATTTTGTTTGTTCAATAACCATGTCCATACGAAGTAATATATAAGTCAATGAAACTAACAAAGAAATAACAAAAATTAACCAAAGCGTCAAAGTAGTTCGTTTAAATTATTGTAAGATTATGTACGAACAAAGTTTGCTTGAGATAAAACAATTCGCTCTATGTAATCATTAATTGGTAGTATTTACTTATTAATACTTGATATTTTGTAGCAGATGGGAGTGGTAATAGAATATTAGTTATGTTCAATATGTTCCTGATTCGTAATAGTTCGGCAAAATTCTTAGGAAATTTCAGCAACATTAAAAATTGCAACGATGATTTGTATTTTGAACAGATGATCAAATTAACAAAAATAAAAACACGAACCCCTATCTGGAAAGTCGCAATGATGCCGCAAAAGATGTTTTACAAATAGATAATAAGAGAAACCTTACCATGCGTAAGAATATTCATACAAATTCAAAAGTACGTTTTCTTTATAGGTGTCCATCACCAGTTGATCATCAAAAAGGAAATAGCCGACGATGGCGCGAAGAGACATATTAAACATGAAGGCGAGAAGATTATTATGTCCAATAAAAATAAAACCACTAAAGTTAAAATACCTAAACAAACTGTAAAAGGGTTCCCTGAAAAGACCAAAAGAATTCGTCCGATTCCAGAAATCGTAACAGCTATAGCTAAAATGCCTAATGTAACCATAGTAAAAGGTCTATCAAAATCTTTTATCAGACCGCCTCCAATTCTAAATAAAAGCGCTATAGTTAAATTACCTAACAATACTATAGTAAAAGGACTACCTAAAAAGAAAGAGGATTTTCCAATAAGCGAAAAACATAAGCATCATACCAATTTAGAAGTTGTATTAGCTTATTCAAATGCAACGCCAATCCGAAGCCATGACGGATACAGCTATACGTGTTGCTTTTGTATGGCTCAATACACAAATCCAGCTGATCTAAAGTCTCATACGTTAGAGACGCACAACAATAGCGAAGAAAGACGCGAATTCATGAAGAAACAAACACCCCATGCTTATTTACTCAAACTTGATATTACGCTATTGAAATGTAAAATATGTGAACAAAGCATTGATACATTGGAAGAATTATTTGACCATTTGCAGAAGGAGCACGATAAAAATAGCTGTAGGGATGTAAAGAACCAGATCTTTCCCTTAAAATTTGATGGTGAAGAACACAAATGTGTAATGTGTCCCCTTGTCTTCAGCAAATTCAAAGTCCTTTTAGAACACATGCATACGCATTACAGAAATTTCATATGTGAAGTATGTGACTATGGATGTACTAATATGAGGAGGATGTATAACCACAAACAATTACATAAAACAGGCTCCTTCGAATGTGGAAAGTGCAATAAAGTCTTTGAAACACACCAAAGGATGAGAACGCATCTGAATGCAGTCCACAAATACAAAAACATGCCAAACAAATGCGCGGTTTGTAATGAGAGATTCAATAGCCATAAATTGAAGGATCAGCACCTGGTTACCGTGCATGGAATGTCGCCAGTGATTCGGAAGTGTTCTGCCTGTGACAAAACATTTACAAGCCAGAACTTATTACGGACACATACTAAAAGATTTCACCTAATGGAAAGACGCTTTGAATGTACAGAGTGTGAAATGACCTTCTTTGCCAAAAACCAGTTGAAATTCCACATGTTGAAGCACACGGGCAAGAAAGATTTTCAGTGCGATGTTTGCATGAAATGGTTCACTAGGAAGTATGTTTTGACAGAGCACATGCGCATTCATATGAACGACAGACGGTTCACGTGTCTACATTGTGGTCGGGGGTTCGTGCAAAAGTGCAGTTGGCGTAGTCACATGCGTACTGTACATGGAGAAATAGATGATAAGGCAACGTCAACGACATAGATTAGAGCAAGATGCTGTCAATGTACTTCCGAGGTACTTGAGAATTAAATTATAAAATAGCTATAAGTAAAATTAATTGATTATTTTGTGCTTCTCGATAAATTACTATCTTCTAAAGCAGGGTTCAGCAGAAAGAGTTAATATACAGTTGGTGTGTTGAAAATCTGACTCAAATTAAACAGCTTTCCCTGTTTCAATCCCTGTCTCATTCTAGTTTGTGTATTTCACTAATTTCACAAGTTTTTGGCAGAGGTTTGATCTAGACAGATTCGAAGACCCGTTATTGGTTTAAAATATTACAGCAGCGAAGTCTTAACTTTGAAATAAATTATTTGAATAAATGAGTTCACCATACAAGATTGCGCTTCATATACATAGTATTTGTATAAGCAGATGTGCAGTCTAGAGAGTTTGTACTGCTATAGATGATTTAGAAAGAACAGCATTCATACCAATTCAAAAGTACGTTTTTTTTATAGGTGTCGGCCATCAGTTGATCATCAAAAGTGAAATAACCGACGATGCCGCGAAGAGTCAAATTAAAGTTGAAAAAATAGTTAAAAAGTCCAAGGAAACCAAACGACATACCAGAAAGATCAATAGACATCTCCCAACTCAAGACACTTTAACAGCTATAACTAAAATACCTAACTTAACAGTCAAAAGACTACCAAAAACTGTTAAAAAACCAGCTACATTTCCAAAAAATAAAACCATTGTAATGAAAATGTGTGTCAATACTTTAAAAAGACTACCTAAAATAATAGACGACAAGCCTAGTGTAATGACGGAAAAAACCAAACACTATACAAATTTTGAAGCTGTATTAGCACATTCGAATGCAACGCCTATTCGAAGCCACGATGGGTTTGCGTATACGTGTTGTTTTTGTACGGACCAGTACACTAATCCAGCTGAACTAAAAAAACACACATTAATGACACACGACAACAGTGACGAAAGACGAGATTTCATGAAGAAACAATGTACTTATGACTATTTACTTAAACTTGATATTACAGAATTGAAATGTAAAATATGTGATCAAAGTATTGACACATTAGAATTATTATTTGACCATTTCCAAAACGAACACAAAAAAAAAATCTGTAGGGATATAAAGAACCAGATCTTTCCATTTAAATTTGATGGTGAAGATCATAAATGTGTAATGTGTCTCCTTGTCTTTAGCAAATTCAAAGTTCTTTTAGAACACATGCATACGCATTATAGGAATTTTGTATGTGAAGTATGCGACTACGGCTGTAACAATATGAGGAGGATGTATAACCACAAACAATTACATAAAACAGGCTCCTTCGAATGTGGCAAGTGCAATAAAGTTTTCGAAACCCATCAAAGGATGAGCACGCATATGAATGCGGTTCACAAGTATAAGAACAAGCCAAACAAATGCGGAATCTGTAATGAGAGATTCAATAGCGGCCCAATGAAGGACAAACACATGGTCACATTGCATGGAATGTCGCCAGTGATTCGGAAATGTTCTGCCTGTGACAAAACATTTACAAGTCAGAACTTACTAAGGACACATACTAAAAAATTTCACCTAATGGAAAGACGCTTTCAATGCACGGAGTGCGATATGACCTTCTTTGCCAAAACTACATTGCAATACCACATGCTGAAGCACACGGGCAAGAAAGATTTTCAGTGTGATGTTTGCCTGAAATGGTTCACTAGGAAGTATGCTTTGACGGAGCACATGCGTATTCATATGAACGACAGGCGGTTCACGTGTCTGCAGTGCGGTCGGGGGTTCGTGCAAAAGTGCAGCTGGCGCAGTCACATGCGTACTGTACATGGAGAGATAGACGATAAGCAAATGTCGACATAAATTGGGAAAAGATGTTATAAGTGTACTATCATGTATAGCAACAATTAAAGTAAATACGGTTTATAATGCTTTTGTTATGTTAAAATAAAAATGAATTCCATTTATTTAGTGGTTCTCAATAAATAATTTACTTCTTTAATGTAATTGTTTTACTTACAACTTACTACTAAAATCTCTTCATATCAAATCTTTAGAAACTATAACCATTAAGCTATACTGTTGCTAAAATTATAGACTTGGTGACCAGTTTGACTAAAGAACACATGCATTTATTATACTTTGTTCTGGGAAACATACGTTTCATTATTAGTATTGGGTTATTAATTTTATTCCAATATTGCATCATCGATTCGGCACTATTTCGACTGCAGCCGCCGCCATCCAACGGTTCTCTCAGGAAAAGTGCACATAACTGTATATTCGGTTTTTAAAGTGAAAGTTTAGTTTATTACTCTGAAACAAAAAAACCTGCTTCATTTAAAGTTAAACATTATTTTTATTGCAAGATGGGCTTGCACTTGATCATCATCATGCTTAATTAAAGCAATGATGAGGTCTAGATTGAAGCGGACATGCCTAGAAAATATCTATTCATATTACAATAAACGAATTTGCAACTATTTCCGAAGTTTTTTGTAAGTTGCTTTTTAGTAGGCATGATTATTATTTGTCGTCCAGCTTGAATAAAAATATGTTATAACTGAGTGCATTCACTCTATTCTCGTACATAAAATATATGTACCTGACAATACATATAATAACAGCACATTCTTAGACTATACTAAGGGGCTCAATTGAACCATGTGAACCACATAAAATCGTTAATATCCGTTGAACACCTAACTCCGGTTCTGCTGAGGCAGAACAGCTCAATCAGCCTATTAACATACAAATTAAACTGTTTAGGTAACATTAGTCATCCTTGTTTCGGCCCACACTTTTATTTGCATCACTAAGTACAAAAGCTTTTAAAGGAGATTTAATCTAGATAGATCGATAAACCTTTTAGTGAATTTAAGCATTGCATCATCATTTATAAGAAATAAATTTTTAAATCCAAGTTTTACATACTAGATGTGTGCTTCGTATTATGTTTGAACAGTGAAATATATAGAATGTCACAATGATACAGCAAATAATATTTTAGAAAGAGCAACATTCACAAAAATTGAAAAGTACGTTTTCTTTATAGGTGTCGACCATCAGTTGATCATCAAAAGTGAAATAACCGAGGATGTCAAGAAGACTATTAAAGTTGAGAAAACAGATAAGTCTGAGGGAAACAAACAGTTAACAGTAAAGATCAATAAAAATCGTCCAGCCACAGAAATTGTAACAGCTATAGCTAAAATGCCTAATGTAACAGTTAGAAAACTAACTGTAAAAAGACCCGCACCAATTCTAAATAAAACTACTATAATTAAATTACCTCACAATCATACTTTAGTGAAAGGACTACCTAAGCCTAAAATATACAGGGACAACGATCCAGTAATGGAAAAAAATAAACATTTTGCCAATTTTGAAGCTGTGCTAGCACATTCGACTGCAACCCCGATTCGAAGCCACGACGGATTTACCTATACGTGTTGCTTTTGTGCTGATCAATATAAAAATCCAGTGGATTTAAAAAGTCATACGTTGATGACACACAACAATGGCGAGGATAGACGTGAGTTTATGAGGAAACAAACTTCGGGTAATTATTTACTCAAGCTTGATATCACGCTGTTGAAATGTAACATATGCGATGAAAGCATTGACACTTTGGAAGGATTGTTAGACCACTTACAAAACAATCACAAGAAGCTTATCCATACGGACGTGAAGAATCAGATTATTCCATTTAAATTTGGCGATGAAGAGATGAAATGTGTGGTTTGTTCTCTTGCCTTCAGCAAATTCAAAGTTCTTTTAAATCACATGCACACGCATTACAGAAATTACGTATGTGAAATTTGCGACTACGGATGTATTAATCGGAGGGCTATGAAATCCCATGAACACTCCCATAAAACAGGCTCCTTCGAATGTAGCGAATGCAATAAAGTGTTCCAAACTCGAGACAGGATGAGATCGCATATGAAAGCAGTCCACAAGTATAAGAACATGCCGAATAAATGTGGGGTTTGTAATGAGAGATTCAGAAGTAATAAATTGAAGGATCAACACTTGGTTACCGTGCATGGAATGTCGCCAGTAATTAGGAAGTGTTCCGCTTGTGATCAAACATTTACAAGTCAAAACTTGCTGCGATTACATACCAAAAGATTTCACCTAATGGAAAGACGCTTCAAATGCACTGAGTGCGAAATGACCTTCTTTGCCAAAAACCAGTTGCAATACCACATGTTGAAACACACGGGCAGGAAGGATTTCCAATGTGACGTTTGCATGAAATGGTTCACTAGGAAGTCTGTTTTGAAGGAGCACATGCGCATTCATATGAACGACAGGCGGTTCACGTGTCTGCAGTGCGGTCGGGGGTTCGTGCAGAAGTGCAGTTGGCGCAGTCACATGCGCACTGTACATGGAGAGATAGATGATAAAGCAATGTCTATGACATAGATTAGAGCTAGATGCAAGATATACTTTTGAGGTACTTAAGAATTAAATTATTATAAAATACAGTTATAAAATCTCAGTTAAAATTAATTAATTAGTCAGTGCTTCTCGAGAACTTACTATATTCTTAAGTAGGGTTCACCAAAAATCTGATTTTGCTGGCCTCTCAATAACTTAAATTGAAAAACAAGCTAAACAGCTTTCCCTGTCTCAATCCACATTCTAGTTAATATGGCTCACTAATTTAACAATTTTTTGGCAAAGATTTTAACCCGTTAGTAGATTTAAACATTACAGCAGTCAAGTCCTTACTCAAAAATAAATTGCTTGAATACAAGAATTCACACACAACACTTGCGCTTCATATAGTATTTGTTTATACAGATGTACAATCTACAAAGTCATGACGATACCAGCGATAGATGTTTTAGCATAAACACCATTCATAAAAATTCAAAAGTACGTTTTTTTTATAGGTGTCGGCCATCAATTGAGCATCAAAAGTGAAATAACCGACGATGCCGCGAAGAGTCACACTAAAGTTGAGAAAATAGTTAAGTCTAAGGAAACCAAACGATGTACCGGAAAGATCAATAGAAATCATCTAGCTCGAGACACTGTAACAGCTATAACTAAAATTCCTAACTTAACAGTCAAACGACTATCAAAAACTGTTAAAAGACCAGCTACAATTCCAAAAAATAAAACTATTGTAATTAAAATGTCTGACAATACTTTGCAAAGTCTACCTAAACCAATAGGGGACAAGCCTAGTCTAATAACAGAAAAATCCAAACATTATACCAATTTTGAAGCTGTTTTAGCACATTCGAATGCAACGCCGATTCGAAGCCACGACGGGTTTGCCTACACGTGTTGTTTTTGTACGGACCAGTACACTAATCCAGCTGAACTAAAAAAACACACATTAATGACACACGACAACAGTGACGAAAGACGAGATTTCATGAAAAAGCAATGTACTTTTGATTATTTACTCAAACTTGATATTACGCTATTGAAATGTAAAGAATGTGACGAAAATATTGACACATTAGAAGGATTATTTGACCATTTGCAAAATGAACACAAAAAGCTTATCTACACTGATGTGAAGAATCAAATGATTCCATTTAAATTTGGCGATGAAGAACTGAAATGTGTCGTTTGTGCTCTTGTCTTCAGCAAATTCAAAGTCCTCCTAGAACATATGCATACGCATTACAAAAATTACGTATGTGATGTTTGTGACTATGGATGTATTAATCGGAAAGTTATGAAATATCACAAGCTATCCCATAAAACAGGCTCCTTCGGATGTAGCAATTGCAGTAAAGTTTTCGAAACCCGTGAGAGGTTAAGGTCGCATATGAGTGCAGTCCACAAATACATGAATATGCCTAATAAATGCGGGATCTGTAACGAGAGATTCAAAAGCGGCCCAATGAAGGACAAACACATGGTCGCAGTACATGGAATGTCGCCAGTTATTCGGAAGTGTTCTGCTTGTGATAAAACATTTACAAGCCAGAACTTGCTGCGATTACATACGAAAAAATTCCACCTCATGGAGAGACGGTTTCAATGCACAGAATGCGAAATGACCTTTTTTGAAAATACACGATTAAAATACCACATGTTGAAGCACACGGGCAAGAAGGATTTTCAATGTGAAATTTGTCTCAAATGGTACACCTCAAAAAAAGTTTTGAAGGAGCACCTGCGCATTCATATGAACGACAGGCGGCATAAATGTCCGCAGTGCGGTCGGGGGTTCGTGCAGAAGTGCAGCTGGCGAAGTCACATGCGTACTGTACATGGAGAGATAGACGATTAGGCAGTTTCTATGACATACATTGGGAGAAAAAAATCCTGGCAGTATAGCGTACCCACAGGACTCAGGACTTCATAAATAGAATAGAACAAAACATATATTTATTCAAGTTAACTTTTAGAAGTGCTTTTGAATCGTCAACTAGTTCAATTTAATTTACCCACTGGTTTGGGATGTCGATCCTGCCGTTCTCGGCAACCGCAGAGAATGAAACTCTGCGGTTGCTCTTTCATGGCGGATCATGGCAGAATAAAATGCGAAAAATAAACTTAAAATTAAAATAGATTTAAAAATTCAATGCTTCATTTTAAGTCTAATCTAGCATTACAAATCTAATTTATTATGGACTATGAAGACGTGTTTTACTTACAATTACCCTTAAACGTTTTCATTCCAAAGCAGTATGTTCTAAGCGACTCCTTTAAAGATTAATGCGTCTTTCTACTAACCCAGCAATGGTTGGACTACAATATTGTTATAATGTAATCTGTGATACAAAAGTTGTAAAAAACCATTGTGAATAATATCGGAATACATAATAAATGAATATGAATATTAAAATAAAATAATATTAGACGGGTCAATATACCATGAGATATATAACTAATTCCAACTAGGTAAGTAACCCTCTTCTGGTTTTCTGATTATGGTATACTTTTTTCTATCGATAAATAACACCAAGAACCGTTCGCAGACTTTTTTGTAAAATTTGTTCTAGATTATGTGACTTTTTTGACTAAATTGACCCCTCTATATTATAGTATTTTTGTTAAAGCTGCAGAACAATCTGGAAAAATCAATATCGCAAATAACGATTTAGAAAGAGCAACATTCATACAAATTCAAAAGTACATTTTCTTTTATAGGTGTACGTCATCAATTGCTCATCAAAAGTGAGATACCCGAAGATGTCAAGAAGAGTATTAAAACTGAGAAAAATGATGAGCCTCAGGAAAACAAAGAGTTTTCCGAAAACAATGATAGTACTCTTCCAGTTCCAGTCCTAAGAAATAAAACCATTGCACAAAGAATACCTACCAATACTTTATTGACTGGACTCCCAAATAGAAAGAAGAAGCCTAGACCGGTAACGGAGAAAAAAAAACATTATAACAATTTTGAAGTAATTCTGGCAAATTCGACTGCAACACCGATTCGAAGTCATGACGGGATCAATTATAAGTGTTGCTTTTGTACGAATCAATATAATTACCCAGCGGAACTGAAAGCACACACATTAATGGTTCACGACAGCAGTGACGACAGACGGCAATTCATGAAGAAACAATGTACCTTTGACTATATACTCAAACTTGATATTACGCAACTGAAATGTAAAGTGTGCGACGAAGACATTGACACGATAGATAGATTGTTAGACCATTTGCAAGACATGCACCAAAAGCTCATCTATATGGATATGAAGACTCAGATTGTTCCATTTAAATTTGGTGAAGAAGAACTGAAATGTGTGGTTTGTTCCCTTGCCTTCAGCAAATTCAAGGTCCTTTTAGAACACATGCACACGCATTTCAGAAATTATGTTTGCGAAATTTGCGATTACGGATGTATTAGCCGGAGCAGGATGTATCACCACAAGGAAACCCACGACATAGGGTCCTTCGCATGTAGCAAGTGCGATAAAGTCTTCGAAACTCGTCCGAGTTTGAGGAAGCACATGAATATGATCCACATATTTATGAACATGCCTTACAAATGCGCTATCTGTAACGAGAGATTTAAACACGGCCCAGTGAAGGACACGCACATGGTTACCGTGCATGGAATCCCGCCAGTGATTCGCAAGTGTAAAGCTTGTGACAAAACTTTTACCACCCGAAAATGGTTACACTTGCATACGAAGAGATTTCACCTGATGGAAAAACTTTTCCCTTGCGCCGAGTGTGGTATGAATTTCTCAACCCGAGCGCACCTAAAGAAACATGTGTTAATAAAACACACTGGCAAACGGGAATTTCAATGTGATGTTTGCCTGAAACGATTCACCACGAATAAAATTTTGAAGGACCACACGAAACGCGTACATATGAAACAACTTATCCCGTGTAACGAGTGCGACACGAGTTGCCCTTCCGAAGCTCAACTAAATAAACACATGCTACTGAAACATTCTGGCAAAAAGGTTTTTCAATGTGACATTTGCACGAAATGGTTTACATCAAATAAAATCATGAAGCAACATGTGAAACGTATTCATATGAGACACAGGCGGTTTACGTGTGCGCGGTGTGGTCGAGATTTTGTACAAAGGCGCAGTTTTCACAATCACCTGCGTACTGTACACGGAGAGATCGGAGAGATAGATGATGAGGTGATGTCTACGACATAAATTGAACAGGATACTATTGATGTACTCTCAGATATTCTGATACTTAATGATAGTGTGACTATGTATGTAGTTTATACATTTACTTAGATGAACGATATCTCTATTTAAATATGTTTCGGTGTATTTAAATATGATTAATCTAAATATCTGTTAAACATATAGCAATTAAGTTACTAAGCTATGTTTCTTTATATTAGTTTCTAGTTATAGTGGTTGACGTCCCATCCGTAAAAGTATATCGTTCAAAACTGGTTTCTGGTAGGCTCTTTGTTGACTACTGTGTATGCATGCTGTGTTTTTGTATCCATGTTTCTAATTTTCTCCGATTAGGCGTAGAACAACCTTTAAGCGTCCTGCATTAAATAATTATTTGAGTACCTCAAAGCAAGAATAAAAAGATATTTTTCTAAGCCGACGAACTCAAACTAAAACATTGCTCTCCTGAAGACGACGATCTTAAATAAGATTAGCTCACTAATGTGTTTCACATAATCGATATTGACGAAAGTAATTCTATCGTTTTGTTTTGTAGGTAATCATCAGTTGATCATCAAAAGTGAAATCCAGGATGCCCAGGACAGTCATACTCGTGACAAAAACAATACAGTTAATCCTAAAGAGAATGAGGCAGCTACGGTTTATATACCAAACGAAACTTTAATGACACGGGTTCCTGGAATAATAAAAAGACCTTCAATCTCACATGTAACCGCTATAGAGAAAAAGCCTAGAGTAATGAAGGAGGCTGCTGAAACTGTTATAAGTCCTGCTTACGTTACAAAAAATAAAATCGCCACATTTAAAGTACCTAAAAAGGCTTTATTGAGAAAAGTAGATAAAAAGACTAAGGAAGGGCCTGTTAAAATTTCCGAAAAACAAAAGCATGTTACTAATTTAGAAGTGGTTTTAGCATTCTCAACTGCAACTCCGATTCGAAGTCACGACGGGTTCGCCTATACGTGCTGTTTTTGTACGGCCTTATTTAAAAATCCAGCGGAATTGAAAACTCATACATTAATGACACATGATAACAGATATGATAGGCGTGAGTTTATGGTGAAAAAGACCTCCAGTCGCTATTTACTCAAACTTGATATCACGCTGTTGAAATGTAGAGTGTGTGACAAAAGCATAACCACGTTAGAAGAATTGTACGAACATTTGCAAAACGAACACAAAAAACTTATCTATACAGATGTTAAGAATCTTATCATTCCGTTTAGGTTTGAAAGTGAAGACCTTCGATGTGCCATTTGTACTCTTGTCTTTAACAAATTCAAAATCCTTCTAGAACACATGAAAACACATTATAGAAATTACGTGTGTGAAATTTGCGACTACGGGTGTATCAATCAGAAAACGATGGTAAACCACAAACAATCCCACAAAACAGGATCCTTCGAATGCAGCGAGTGTAGCAAAGTGTTTGAAACCCATCTGAGAAGGAGAACACACATGAATACAGTCCACAAATATAAGAACATGCCGGCCAAATGCACTATCTGCAATGAAAGATTCCACAGCGGCCCAATGAAGGACCAGCATATGGTTACCATGCATGGAATGTCCCCGATAATCCGCAAGTGTACAGCTTGTGAGAAAACCTTTACAAACCAAAACGCGTTGCGGATACACACGAAGAGATACCACTTAATGGAAAGGCGGTACCCGTGCAAGGAGTGCGAAATGAGATTCTATACTGGAGCGGAGTTGAAATACCACATGGTGAAGCATACGGGCAAGAAGGAATTCAAATGTGACATTTGCATGAAATGCTTCAGTAGAAAGTGGATTTTAAGCGAGCATATGCACACTCATTCGAATAACAGGCGGTTTACGTGTGTGGAGTGTAAACAAACATTCACCCAGAAGTGCAAATTGCATCGGCACATTCGTTCTGTACATGAAGAAATAGATTACTAGACCATGTCACAGATTGGAACAAAAATCTTTTGAAGCGTACTGCTTTTTTAAAAATGTATTTGAATGTTATAACGTTAAGCCCTTAATCACTAGTTAGCTACTTTTAAACTCGTTTTTGTTAGATTTAATAATGTGACTGACATTATTTTCTTTATCATAATTTATTGTACAAAAATCTTTTTATTTTTATTAAAGTTATACCTACTTATAACTTAAATCTGTTTCGATCCATATCACAACGTACTGTAGTCATGAAAAAGATCTCATAGTATATTATATTCCCGGCCTTTTCAAGTCAAATAATTTTTGGAAAAGAAAAAGTAACAAAAAAGTCAACGAAAGTAATTATGCCGTTTTGTTTTGTAGGTAAGCATCAGTTAATCGTCAAAACTGAAATTACCGAAGATACCAAGAAGAGTAACATTAAAGATGAAGTCAAGAAGATAGTAAATAAGCCTACAATAACGAAAACTGTTAACATTACTATGGATAAAGGACTGTTTAAAACGATAAAACGTGCACGCTGCACTCCAGTTTTTGAAAAAGACAAACATTGTAACAACTTTGAAGTTGTATTAGCACATTCTACTGCAACGCCTATCCGAAACCATAACGGGTTCGCCTATACGTGTATCTTTTGTACGGATCACTTTAAATACCCAGCTGATTTAAAAACTCACACATTAATGAAACATAACAACAGCGACGATAGACGCAAGTTCATGAAGACACAAACCTCTGGTGGTTATTTACTAAAGCTTGATATTACCATGTTGAAATGTAACATATGTGACGAAAGCATTGACACAATAGAAGAGTTATTTGACCACTTGCAAAACGAGCATAAGAAGCTTATATATACAGATATAAAGAATCAGATGGTTCCTTTCAAATTTAATGGAGAAGAATTGAAATGTGCCGTTTGCCCTCGTGTCTTCACCACGTATAAAGTCTTGTTAGGACACATGCGTACCCATTACAGGAATTATGTATGCGAGATTTGTGATTACGGATGTCTCAATCGGAAGTTGATGTTAACTCATAAGAAATCACATAAAACAGGCTCCTTCGAATGCGACACGTGCAATAAAGTCTTTGAGACTTTTCAGAAGATGAGACAGCATGCTTATACAATCCATAAATTTAAAAGCATGCCTGCCAAATGTACTGTCTGCAATGAGCGGTTCAAAAGCTTCCCAATAAAGGACCAGCATATGATTACAGTGCATGGAATGACGCCGGTAGTTCGCAAATGTTTGGCTTGTGACAAGATATTTCCTACACAACTCGCTTTGAGAATACACACGAAGAAATATCATTTAATGGAAAGGGACTACAAGTGTAAAGAGTGTGAGATGAAGTTCTTTGCCAAAGATCAGTTGAAATGCCACATGTTAAAGCACTCAGGCAAGAAGGATTTCCAATGTGACGTTTGCTTGAAATGGTTCACTAGGAAGTATGTGCTGAGTGAGCATATGCGTATTCATATGAACGATAGGCGGTATAAATGTCTGCAGTGCGGTCGGGGGTTCGTGCAGAAGTGCAGCTGGCGGGGTCACATGCGCACTGTACATGGAGAGACTGATATTACTGTATTGTACTAAAAACTATGCTCTTACTAATAGACACGCACCTGTAACTTATCGGAGTTATGTGCGTTTTACATGTGTTTTGTATGTGCGTGTTGCAGAATAATTGCATCCCAATTCGCCTTACGAATACACACGTAGAAAGACAACGTAATGGAAAGGAATTTTAAGTGTTAAGGTTGCGAAATGAAGTATTTTTCCAAAGAGCAGTTAAAATTTCACATGTTGAAACACTCTGGCAAGAAGGATTTTCAATGTGACGTTTGTTTGAAATGGTTCACCAGGAAGTATGTGCTGAGTGAGCATTTGCGTATTCATATGAACGATAGGCGGTATAAATGCCTGCAGTGCGGTCGGGGGTTCGGGCAGAAGTGCAGCTGGCGGGGTCACATGCGCACTGTACATGGAGAGACTGATATTACTGTATTGTACTAAAAACTATGCTCTTACTAATAGACACGCACCTGTAACTTATCGGAGTTATGTGCGTTTTACATGTGTTTTGTACGTGCGTGTTGCAGAATATTTGCATCCCACTTCGCCTTACGAATACACACGTAGAAAGACAACGTAATGGAAAGGAATTTTAAGTGTTAAGGTTGCGAAATGAAGTATTTTTCCAAAGAGCAGTTAAAATTTTACATGTTGAAACACTCTGGCAAGAAGGATTTTCAATGTGACGTTTGTTTGAAATGGTTCACCAGGAAGTATGTGCTGAGTGAGCATTTGCGTATTCATATGAACGATAGGCGGTATAAATGCCTGCAGTGCGGTCGGGGGTTCGGGCAGAAGTGCAGCTGGCGGGGTCACATGCGCACTGTACATGTAGAGATAGATAATAGCGTGTTGTACTAAAACTATGTAATTTTATATTTGTACGAGTCGGAGAGAAATAGTTCCGTACCATCGTACCAGAAATCACAAACCAGTATAGTAAAAATTTGTAAGTTAATGACGGACTGCGCCATTTTGATGTGATTTAGTAAACTAATTTTATTTGGTCGGGAACACATCATAATTTTTTTTGTGATGTAACCAAAAATTAACGGTTTTCGGATTTTTCCTTTAGGTACTCGTGCCAAAAGACTGCTTTCTGTCACATTTCATGATTCTAGGTCAACGGGAAGGTACCCTGTAGGTTTTGGTTTCCTCGAATGACAGACAGACAGACAACGAAGACGATTCGTTTTTCCTTTTAAAATACATAGAATATAGATACATTATATTACCCATCGCCGGCTCAGTACTGAGTACGGGTCTTATCTCAGAACGCGAAGGGTTCCACCATAGTCTACCACGCTGACCCAGTGCGGGTTGGCAGACTTCACACACCCTTGAGAACATTATGGGAACTCTCAGACGTGCCGGTTTCCACACAATGTTTTCCTTCACCGTTAAATCAAGTGATATTTAATTAATTAAAACTTCGATAAGTTAGAAGTGCGTTCCCCAGATTGAAACCCCGGCCTTACGGATAAGAGACCGATGTCATAACCACTAGGCTATCACCGCTATAGCCCTAGACCTGACATTTAAGTTCAGAGATTGTGTATTTGCAACTGTAGGTCGATTTCGTAAAACCTGCATCAATCATTATGAGCGAGCGTCAACCAATCAGAGGTGATTGCGATCGTGACATTGTAGCTGTCATTCTACCGCAGTCGAGCAGCTGAATTACCATAATCTTTAAACTAAACTAAATTGACTAGTCTAAGGGTGCCTTTCCACCAGAGATGTGCTATGCGGCTATGCTGCAAAGATGTGAAATCTACGGGGACGTCCATAAATTACGTGAGGTGTTTTTTTTAATTTTCTGTCCCCCCCCCCCCCCCCCTCCCCTGGTGAGATGTCGTGAGATTTTATTCAACCCCCTCCCCCATCCCCCAATCTCACGTGAGATTTTTCAAAATGTGGGTTTCTTACGTAAACGCGTTGGATTGTTATTGTAAAAGGAAAAAAAAAATGTTTCGTGCTTTTATATTACTAGTCTTAAGTGTAATAAAAATTTAACATTAGAATGCTTAAATCGTATTACGATTACGCTTAAGATTAAGTCTAAAGCATGCACAATCTGGATTAAATGGACCAAAATAGTATAATTTTTTTTTTGTTTCAATCAGAAAGAAAATTGCGTGATATTTGCCGAGACCCCCCCCTCTCTCCAACGTAAGATTACATGAGATTTGACTGGACCCCCTCCCCCCCTTAAACATCTCACGTAATTTATGGATGCCCCCTACGCTACGAAAATATGTGACCGTTTCCACCAATGCTAAGCTATATATGTGACCGTTTCCACCAATGCTAAGCTATATATGTGACCGTTTCCACCAATGCTAAGCTATATATGTGACCGTTTCCACCAATGCTAAGCTATATATGTGACCGTTTCCACCAATGCTAAGCTATATATGTGACCGTTTCCACCAATGCTAAGCTATATATGTGACCGTTTCCACCAATGCTAATCTATATATGTGACCGTTTCCACCAATGCTAAGCTATGTAGCTGTGCGTACTGTAGGTACCTATTATGCTCTGCACATAGCTACACCACTCGCGACGGCCCATAGCAGGCATCCATAGCACGCATCCTTCCATATAAAAAAAACCGGCCAAGTGCGAGTCAGGCTCGCACACTGAGGGTTCCGTACTACACTCGTATTTTTTCGACATTTTGCACGATAATACAAAAACTATGATGCATAAAAATAAATAAAAATCTGTTCTAGAATGTACAAGTGAAGACCTGTCATATGATACCCCACTTGATATAGTCACTCACTTCGAAAGTTGAAAATACTAATTATAAGTTCATGACCACAATTTAATTTTTTTTGTGTGATCTAGCCCTAAATTCACGGTTTTCAGATTTTTCCCCAAATGTCAGCTATAAGATCTACCTACCTGCCAAATTTCATGATTCTAGGTCATCGGGAAGTACCCTGAAGGTTTCTTGACAGACAGACAGACAACAAAGTGATCCTATAAGGGTTCCGTTTTTCCTTTTGAGGTACGGAACCCTAAAAAACATATTATCTTAGTTGAATCCGTTTCCACCAGTGCTAGGCTATGTGCACCAATGAATATGATTGGTTGCATATCAATAACGCATCCATAGCAACGCAGCATAGTACATCTCTGGTGAAAAGCAGCCAGAAATCTTGTGCTATCCTTTTCCACAAGGCACGTTTTGAAAGGGACAGCAAATAGCAATACATTTAGACCTGTAATTTTACAATAAACAACTGAATTGCAATAATCTTTAAACCAAACTAAAACAGGCGACAGGTCGAAATGGCAATCGGGGAATGAACGCCCCGCTCATCTGCGCAGCCCCGCGTTAACGCGGTGCGGGTGACGTGCGGATGTGCGGGGCGTCCCCCGCCTCATACCCCGATTGTCATCTCGACCTGTCGCGGACTATAGCTACCCTACTCTGCAGGGAGCATAATGAAAGGGATAGCTGTACATTTAGCGTTTAAACTACCGCGATTGATTTTCATTAATAATAAGGACCTTGGATGGGTTCGAAACTAGTCGGGCTAACGTCGACTAAGCACGTGAGTACAGCCGGATATTATTTATAATATTTAAAAATATATAAATTTAATAGCCTCGATAGCTCAACGGTTATAGGAGCGGACTAAGAACCGAAAGGTCACCGGTTCAAATCCCACCCGTTGCACTATTGTCGTACCTACTCCTAGCACAAGCTTTACGCTTAATTGGAGGGGAAAGGGGAATATTAGTCGGCAATTTGGCTAATATTCTTTATAAAAAAAATAGACCTATTATCTTTGAGTTTGTGTACAATATAATAAGACAGGGAAGTCTTTAGGGCAACTTGTAACACGATCTTTCTGGATTTCTAATATTTTTAGGAAATAACCTAGCCTTTTCAAAAAGGTTGATTTAAGCTTTTAAAATAAGTATGTACATACACTACCCGGTAGTTAGGCACCGATTCCGTTGTCTTTCTCTAAACTAAATTTAGAGTATCTGCATCCTTTTCTTTTTAACAATGCTAAAAAGGGACAGAACATGAATTTTACATTTAAAGACTCTAAATTTTAATGCACGCTACAAATTTAAACAGTAGACTCGCGACTGCGCGCTAAAATCACGGGTTTTACCTTCTAAAAATTAAATTTAAAACTGTCAAACTGCAGCTGTCCTTTTTATATTACATTAGTAAGAAGAGTATGCGAATACTCTAAAATTAGGTTGTGTTCGGAATCAGTACCATTGCACATTTAAGAAAGAAATTACGAAATTAAAAATTAAGATTTTGAAATGAAGAAAGAGATAACGGTTTCGAGGGTTTGTCTCTGTCTCTGTCTGTAGGTTGAGATGGAAATCGGGGTATGAGGCGGGGGGACGCTCCGCACGTCACCCACGCTCGCCCGCACCGGGTTAGCGCGGGGGATGTGTGGGTGTGCGGGGCGTTCTCTCCCCTATTGCCATCTCGACCTGTCACGTACTATAGACGTATGAGTGACAGAGACAACGCTCTATGAAGCGGAAATCTCTTTCTAAAGTTCTTTGTACAATTATTTACTGCCGGTATCTATACATGTCACCGCATTGCATTGTACATAACGGCACCCAGCCAATTTTTTTTAATAATTAACTAGCTGATGCCCGCGACTTCGTCCGCGTGGATTTAGGTTTTTAAAAATCCTGTGGGAAGTCTTCAATTTTCTGGGATAAAAAGTAGCCTATGTCCTTCCCCGTGATGCAAGCTATCTGTACCAAATTTTGTCGAAATCGATCGAATGGTTGAGCCGTGAAAAGCTAGCAGACAGACAGACAGATACACTTTCGCATTTATAATAATATTATTATGGATATAATGGATTATGGATAAATTTCGAATTTCCCCATGCTGGGAATCGAACCCGGGACCTCTTATGAGACCATTGCGTTCATCACTGCGCCAGGCCGGTCGTCAATGCGCAATGCAATGCGGAGTATATTACTAGTGCTTAATAGTCTAATGTTTAGGTTAAGTAGTATTTAATCATGTAACTTATAATATGTATTATTTCTTCCTAATAAATAAATAATTATTATCAAAAACAGATTGTTTAGATTTTTTTTAAACTAGCTTATGCCCGCGAAATCGTCCGCGTGGACTGTAAAAATTTCAAACCCCTATTTTACCCCCTTAGGAGTTGAATTTTCAAAAATTCTTTCTTAGCGGATGCCTACGTCATAATAGCTATCTGCATGCCAAATTTCAGCCCGATCCGTCCAGTAGTTTGAGCTGTGCGTTGATAAATCAGTCAGTCAGTCACCCTTTCGTTTTATATATTTAGACTAGCTTATGCTCGCGACTTCGTCCGCGTGGACTACAAAATTTCAAAACCCTATTTCACCCCCTTAGGAGTTGAATTTTCAAAAATCCTTTCTTAGGGGGTGCCTACGTCATAATAGCTATCTGCATGCCAAATTTCAGCCCGATCCGTCCAGTAGTTTGAGCTGTGCGTTGATAGATCAGTCAGTCAGTCAGTCAGTCATTCAGTCAGTCAGTCAGTCACCTTTTCCTTTTATATATATAGATAAAATACTTTTTAGAACTTAATATAGGTATCATACCTACTCTCTCTTAGACGCATAAAAAGTGGAGAATAGAGATATGTATAAGTATCATGGTCAACCCATCGCCGGCTCACTACAGAGCACGGGCCTCCTCTCAGCATGAGAAGGGTTTGGCCTCAGTCCACCGCGCCTTTGAGAACAGTATGTAGAAGTCTGCAGGTTTCTTCACGATGTTTTCTGTCACCAGATGAAGCTATTAATCGCGGTGATATTTCTCGTAATTTTTCCGGGTTCCGTACCTCAAAAGGAAAAACGGAACCCTTATAGGATCACTTTGTTGTCTGTGTCTGTCTGTCTGTCAAGAAACCTACAGGGTACTTCCCGTTGACCTAGAATCATGAAATTTGGCAGGTAGAAAAATCTGAAAACCGTGAATTTGTGGTTACATCACACAAAAAAAATTAAATTGTGGTCATGAACTAATAACTAGTATTTTCAATTTTCTAAGTAAGATAATTATATCAAGTGGGGTATCATATGAAAGGTCTTCACCTGTGCATTCTAAAACAGATTTTTATGTATCATAGTTTTTGAATTATCCTGCAAAATGTCGAAAAAATACGACCGTAGTACGGAACCCTCATTGCGCGAACCTGACTCGCACTTGGCCGGTTTTTTTTAGCACTTAGACTCCTAGGCAAAAAAAATGTAACTCAACAAGAGAGGCATACTTGCGCCGCTTGCCGTTTTCAGCCATTTCTGCTGCGGCTCCCGTTAACAATTGACGGATTTCTAAATGACAGCTGCATGGAAACGATCGTCTTTGCACTAAGCAGCCCACCAGGTAGTGTTCCTAATAGTTACGTTGCTTATGTATTGCATATTTAAGAAGCCGATTCTGTTGTCTTTCTCTTAAATAAATTTAGAGTAATGCCCGTGATACACATGCCAGTTAATGGCATGCTAGGTGCTGGTAAGCTCGCATGCCAGGTACTAGCAGAATGTCAGTGCGTGATACACATGCTTGTAACTGGCGCGTGTGCTACTGCTCGATACACATGCGAGTAGCTCCTTCTTGCTTGTAACTGGCATGCTTTTGTGCGAGATCACGGTCAAAAAAGACGGAACATGAATTTTACATTTTTTTTTTTACTAAGCCTTTATTCTAATTCAATCATTATATGGTTTTATGCAATTTGTCACAAGAATTGCAGTTAAGTTACTATTATGACAATTAGTAGGTACTAACATATTTAAGATTAACTATTTTTTAAATTTTTTTTTAGAATTTTACATTTAAAGACTAAATTGTGCGCTCTAAAAATTAATTTTTTTTTAAAGAGTTTACCGAGTTACTTGCTGGCTTAGCAGAATCTGCTTTCCGAGAGAGAGTAGCTGCTTTGGTAGAGTCCACTGCTGTCCTTCATGCGGGATAAATAAACAAAAATAACAAAATAAATAAATGAATACTGTAGTGTTAATGGAAGTTAATGAATGTAATTTGACGTTTTGTTTTGTAGGTAATCGTCAGTTGATCGTCAAAAGTGAGATAACCGACGTTACCACGAAGAGTAATGTTAACGAAGAAGTCAAGAAGATAGTTGTGTCTAAAAAAGCTAAAAGCGCTAAAGTTAAAACACCTACTATTAACATAGTTATGGATAGAGGACAGTTCAAAACGATAAAAAGGTCACGCCCCACTACTTTGTCCGAAAAAGACAAACATGCTCACAATTTCGAGGTTGTGTTAGGAAATTCGACTGCAACACCGCTTTTAAGCCGTGACGGGTTTACCTATACGTGTTGTTTTTGTACGGAACACTACGTATACCCAGCGGAACTGAAATCTCATACATTGCTGAAACACGACAACAGCCACGATAGACGTGAGTTCATGAAGAAACAAAGTTCGAGTGGTTATGTTCTCAAACTTGATATTACTCTGTTGAAATGTAAAATGTGTGACGTGAACATAGACACCGTGGAGGGGTTGTTAGATCACTTGCAAAATGAACACAAAAAGTTAATCTATAGAGATGTAAAAAACCAAATCATTCCGCTTAAATTTGAAGGTGAAGATCTGCGATGTGCCATTTGCCATCTTGTCTTCAACAAATACAAAATCTTAGTAGAACACATGAAAACGCATTACAGAAATTATGTATGTGAAGTTTGTGATTACGGATGTATTAATCGGAGGGCGATGATAAACCACAAACAATCCCATAAAACAGGCTCCTTCGAATGTAACAAGTGCAGCAAAGTTTTTCGAACTGATCAGAAAAGGAAACAGCACTTTTATACGGTACACAAATTTATGAGCATGCCGAACAAATGTGGGATTTGTAATGAGAGGTTTAAGAGGAGTCCCTTGAAGGATCAGCATATGGTCGCCGTGCATGGGATGTCGCCTATCATTCGGAAGTGTTTATCCTGTGACAAAACGTTTACGACTCAAGTCGCGTTACGGATACACACGAAGAAATATCACTTGATGGAAAGAAATTTCCCGTGCACGGAGTGTGAGATGAAGTTCTTTTCTAAAGAGCGACTGAAATTCCACATGTTGAAGCACACGGGTCGGAAAGATTTCCAGTGTGACGTTTGCTTGAAGTGGTACACTAAGAAGTGGATTTTGAAGGAGCACATGCGCATTCATATGAACGACAGGCGGTTCACGTGTCTGCAGTGCGGTCGGGGGTTCGTGCAGAAGTGCAGTTGGCGGGGTCACATGCGTTCTGTACATGGAAAGATAGAATGTTAAACCTTAGATATCAATTTATTTTACAAGTTTTTTTAATATTTTATTATCACACATAATTTCAACTATTAGAATAAATTGTGTTACACTTTCAATCATGTTAAAATAATGAAAAATCTTACATTATAATTTAAGATTATAATATTAATACTAATACTATATATATGAAAGGAAAAGCTGACTGAATAAATAAATAAATAATAAATTTATTCATAAGAATGCAGGTGACATAACATGGAATGACTAATCTATCAACACACAGCTCAAACTACTGGACAGATGTGGCTGAAATTTCATGTCGATAATATGACGGTAGACGTTCGCTAAGAAAGGATTTTTGATATTTCAACCCCTAAGGGGGTAAAATAGAGGTTTGAAATTTTTGTAGTCCATGCGGATGAAGTCGCAGGGATAAGCTAGTATAAAATAATAATAGAGTAAGTTCGATATTTATTACGCAGCTTATGATCAGTCCTTAATAAAGTATATTACAGTGATGACTGTTTTATTTGATTTTTAAATGATGTTTTTTAGTCTTAGAATTAATAACAAGAAACCATAGCCTCGATTCTCTAGTCTCTCTCTAAATTTATAGTATCTGCATCCTTTTCTTTTTACTAATGCTAAAAAAGGAACGTAACATGACTTTCACATTTAAAGACTCTAAATTTTAGTGCACAATACAAATTTAAACAGTAGGTTCGCGAGTGCGTGCTAAAATCACGGGTTTTACCATCTAAAAATTAAATTTAGAAATGTCAAACTGCTTCTGTCCTTTTCATATTACAATAGTAAGAAGAGGGCGCGAATACTCTAAAATTAGGTTGTGCTTAGAATCGGTGCCAATGGCCCCGATTCTCTAGTCTCTCTCTAAACTAAATTTAGAGTATCTGCATCCTTTTCTTTTTACTAATGCTAAAAAAGGAACGGAACATGACTTTCACATTTAAAGACTCTAAATTTTAGTGCACAATACAAATTTAAACAGTAGGTTCGCGAGTGCGTGCTAAAAACACGGGTTTTACCATCTAAAAATTAAATTTAGAAATGTCAAACTGCTTCTGTCCTTTTCATATTACAATAGTAAGAAGAGGGTGCGAATACTCTAAAATTAGGTTGTGCTTAGAATCGGTGCCATTATCATATTCTCGCTTAGATGTTTAAAAGAACTTGAATCAGTAATTTATTATATCATCCCTGACATAGGCCTTTTGCTAAATAAAAAATTAAATTTGACTATTACTGTACTCTCACTGTTAAAGTGAGCTTTTTAATTGCTATAATTTTTTTACACAAATGTTTCGAAAATGTTTGCTGTCTGCAATTATGTATTCAGGTATGCCAATTTATTATTCTTCTCGCTAGGAAAGGCATTCCGAACCAGTGGTAGCGATGCATCCCGACTATTCGAAAGTACTTGTAAAAGTTTATTCGAATAAAAAAGATTTTTTTTATTTTTTTATGTTATTAACATTCGAATGCCTTGTTGTCTAAGAAGCAATTAGAGGTGATAATAAGTCTAAAATTATTATTGGAACTTCTACTTCTTTTGCTTGCACACTTGAAAAGAATTTTCCTTCCATGATATATTAATAATGCAATTGTTGAATAATTCTTTTTGCTATTTTTCACACTTATTGTGTTCCATTGGAACAGATAAATACTTATTGTACAACAAAAAATATGCATAAATCAATTTGTCACCGAACGAATTCGACGATGCTGCGATATCTTTTCTCCAATAATTGAATGCTAATTTAATATTATCTGTTTCTCTCTTCAATATTCAAGAGGGGGCTTAGATTGTTAAAAGTGAAAGTGGAGATTAATGATAATGAAGTTGAAGTATTAATAAAAGTAGACGAAAGTAATTATACTGTTTTATTTTGTAGGTAATCATCAGTTGGTCGTCAAAAGGGAAAAGCCCAAGGAGATAAATATTAATGATGAAGTCAAGAAGATGGCTAAAAAAACTGAAACCACTGTAGTTAATATACCCAACATACGCTTCTTCACTGTTGTGAAAGGACTGTCTGAAAGTGTTACGAATTCCGTTACCGAAAAAGGTAAACACTAATAATTTAAACCATTTTGAATCACCAACAAATCACAAACGAGACTATGCTCTAAGTACGTTTAAAAAAAAGAGCAACTGCTGAGATTCTTGCCGGCTTTTCTCAGTAGGACTTGCTTTCCAAACCAGTGGTAGAGTCTTGATAAATCATAATTGGCAGATGCTGTTCTTCATGTAGAATAAAAAATAAAAATAAATAAATGAATACTGTTGCTGGAAGTTGATGAAAGTAATTTGATATTTTGTTTTGTAGGTAATCGTCAGTTGATCGACAAAAGTGAGATAACCGACGTTGCTACCAAGAGTAATGTTAATGAAAAAGTCAAGAAGATAGTTGTGTCCAAAAAAGCTAAAAGCACTAAAGTTAAGACACCTACTATTAACATAGTTATGGATAAAGGACAATTCAAAACGGTAAAAAATTCACGCCCCACTCCTTTGTCCGAAAAGGACAAACATGCTCACAATTTCGAGATTGTGTTAGGAAATTCGACTGCAACACCGCTTTTAAGCCGTGACGGGTTTACCTATACGTGTTGTTTTTGTACGGAACACTACGTTAACCCAGCGGAACTGAAATCTCATACATTGATGAAACACGACAACAGCCACGATAGACGTGAGTTCATGAAGAAACAAAGTTCGAGTGGTTATTTTCTCAAACTTGATATTACTCTATTAAAATGTAAACCATGTGACGAAAACATAGACTCCGTGGAGGGATTATTAGATCACTTGCAAAATGAACACAAAAAGTTAATCTATAGAGATGTAAAGAATCAGATCATTCCGTTTAAATTTGAAGGTGAAGATCTTCGATGTGCCATTTGCCATCTTGTCTTCAACAAATACAAAATCCTAGTAGAACACATGAAAACGCATTACAGAAATTATGTATGTGACGTTTGTGATTACGGAAGTATTAATCGGAGCGCGATGATAAACCACAAACGATCCCATAAAATAGGCTCCTTCGAATGTAACAAGTGCAACAAAGTTTTTCGAACTGATCAGAAAATGAAACAGCACTTTTCTACGGTACATAAATTTATGAACATGCCTAATAAATGTGGGATTTGTAATGAAAGGTTTAAAACCAGTCCCTTGAAGGACCAGCATATGGTCGCCGTGCATGGAATGTCGCCTATCATTCGGAAGTGTTTATCCTGTGACAAAACGTTTACGACTCAATTCGCGTTACGGATACACACGAAGAAATATCATTTGATGGAAAGAAATTTCCCGTGCACGGAGTGTGAGATGAAGTTCTTTTCTAAAGAGCAATTGAAATATCACATGTTGAAGCACACGGGTCAGAAGGATTTCCAATGTGACATTTGCCTGAAGTGGTACACTAAGAAGTGGATTTTGAAGGAGCACATGCGCATTCATATGAACGACAGGCGGTTCACGTGTCTGCAGTGTGGTCGGGGGTTCGTGCAGAAGTGCAGCTGGCGGGGTCACATGCGTACTGTACATGGAGAGATAGATGATAAGGCAACGTCGTAGATAAGAAAAACCTTACATATTAATTTGTTTGAGAAGTTTTATAAATAGGTTATATATGTATTACACATAATTTTGTCTTTTCGAATAAATTGTGCTGCTTTTAAAATCAGGTGAATAATGATCATAATGAAAACATCTTTCTTTAAATTTTTAGATTATATTAATATGAAATAATAATAGGGTAAGTTCGGTGTTTATTAAATTATAGTTACAGTGTGTACTGTTTTATTTAAAAGTCTTTTTAACAATGCTTTTTACTCTAATTAGAAACAATATCGTATTCTCGCTTGATGTCAAAAAGAACTTGAAACAGTAATTTATTATACCTTTTATGAAAGAGATAATTATTATTTTATATAGATTATTTCATTTCAACTTTTTATAGTTTTATTGCTATAAAATGTTTTAACCAATATTTTTCGAAAAATTTTGCTTAGGTGTGCCAATTCATTAACATATTCGCATTTGTCTAAGAAGCAATCCACTGGTGATAAATAAACTAAAAGTTTTTTTTCTCTTTATTGGAACACATTCAGCAATTTTACATTGTTCCTTAGCTACTTATTCCTAGTTAGTACTAACTATTAAATGTTCACTGATTTACATTATCTAATTTTGTGCGGGAGTTAGTAGATTAGTAATTAAATTAAGTAAAATTGGCGTTATTATTGGCGTTGCTACTCTTCTGCTGACTTAACACGTGCAAAAGAATTTTTCTTCCGTGAAATATTAGTGATTCGATAGTTTGATAAGCTCTATTTGATATTTTATAAAACAATTTGTTACCGAATAGATTCGGCGGTGCAATACTTTTTTCCAATACTTAACGAGAATTTAATATTTCTATTTTCCATTTTAATATTAAAGTGGGGGCTTAGATTGTTAAAAGTGAAAGTAGAGATTAATGATAATGAAATTGAAGTATTATTAAAAGTAGACGAAAGTAATTATACCGTTTTGTTTTGTAGGTAATCATCAGTTGGTCGTCAAAAGTGAAATAACCGACAAGCCCAAGGAGATAAATATTAATGACGAAGTCAAGAAGATAGCTAAAAAAACTGAAACCACTGTATTTAATATACCTAACATACGCTTCTTCACTGTTGTTAAAGGACTATCTGAGAGTGTTACAAATTCCGTTAAAATTTCCGAAAAAGGTAAACACGGTAATAATTTTGAAGTTGTATTAGCAAATTCTAATGCAACGCCGATTCGAAGCCACGATGGGTTCAACTATACCTGTTGCTTTTGTACAGAAAAGCATGTAAATCCGGCGGATTTAAAAACCCATACGTTAATGAAGCACAATAGCAGCCGTGAAAGAAAAGGCTACATGAAGAAACAGACCTCAAGTGGTTATGCCCTCAAACTTGATATTACACAGTTGAAGTGTACGGAATGTGACCAAAGCATTGACACATTAGAAGGATTTTTGGACCATTTACAAAACGAGCACAAAAAGCTTATTTACACGGATATAAAGAACCAGATTATACCGTTCAAATTTGACGGTAAAGATCTACGATGTGCTATATGCACCCTCGTCTTCAGCAAATTCAAAATTCTCCTAGAACATATGCACACGCATTACAGAAACTATGTATGTGAAATTTGTGACTACGGATGTATCAATCGAAGGGCGATGTTAGGCCACAAAGGAACACATAAAACCGGCTCCTTCGAATGCAGCAAATGCAATAAAGTCTTCGGAACCCATCAAAGACGAATAGCGCATGATATGTCAGTCCACAGATATATGAACAAGCCTAATAAATGCGGGATCTGTAATGAGCGATTCAAAGGCATTCAAATGAAGGACAAACACATGATCAGCGTGCACGGAATGTCTCCCGTGATTCGTAAATGTTTGGCCTGTGACCAAACTTTTACTAGTCAGTACGCCTTGCGGGTACACCAGAACAGGTATCATATGATGGAAAGGCGCTTTCCTTGTACGGAGTGCGATATGAAATTCTTTACCGGAGGGCAACTGAAATACCACATGCTGAAGCACACGGGACAGAAAGATTTCCAGTGTGACGTTTGTTTGAAGTGGTTCACGAGGAAGTGCGTTTTACGTGAGCACATGCGTATTCATACGAACGACAGGCGGTTCACGTGTCTGCAGTGCGGTCGGGGGTTCGTGCAGAAGTGCAGCTTGCGGGGTCATATGCGCTCTGTGCATGGAGAGGGTGATAAGGCAGTATCTATGAGATAGATATTTTTTGCAAGTAGTGTAAACTGGGGTTGCGCTATTTTGTAAGGTGTTTTTCTGGCCTATTAAGGTGGCTCCACACCAGCCCGGCGGCACGCCCGGCGGGTCAGCCGGGCAGTTTGTTCACGGCATTCGGCGGCACACAACAAAGCCGCGGATGTTACTCGCCGACATTGCCGCGGGTCGAGCGCCACTAACTTTAACAATAATCACAGCGATACTGCGGCTTCTGCGGCCTACAGCGGTAATGATATAAAAAATTGGCTCCATACCGCCGGTAAAGCCGCCGGCCCAACCCGGCGGCATGTGTGGATCCACCTAAAGGCTTGATAATTTATTTACTAGCTGATGCTCGCGACTTCGTCTGCGTGGAATTGGTTTTTTTCAAAATTCCCACGGGAACTCTTTGGTTTTCCGGGATAAAAAGTAGCCTATGTCACTCTCCATGTTTTTATCTATACCCATGCAAAAAATCACGTCAATCCGTCGCACCGTTGCAACGTGATTGAAGGACATACCAACAAACAAACACACTTTCGCATATATCATAAAGGTACTGATTAGCTTATGCTCGCGACTTCGTCCGCGTGGGCTACATAGATTTCAAACGCCCATTAAACCCACTTGGGGGTGGAATTTCTTAGTGGGGGGGTACCTGCTCTTTACAAAGAACACATATAATATAAATATAAGTCAGTCAGTCAGTCAGTCAAGACTTTGAATTTTATATAAATAGATAAAAAGCAGTCATAGCCTAGTGGTTAGGACGTCCGCCTTCTAATCGGAGGTCGTTCGATCCCGGGCACACACCTCTAACTTTTCGGAATTATGTGCGTTTCAATTAATTAAATATCACTTGCTTTAACGGTGAAGGAAAACATCGTGAGGAAACCTGCATGCCTGAGAGTTCTCCAAAGGTGTGTGAAGTCTACCAATCCGCACATGGCCAGCGTGGTAGACTATGGCCAAAACCCTTCTCACTCTGAGAGGAGACCCGCGCTCTGTAGTGAGCCGGTGATGGGTTGATCATGATGATAAATAGATAAATATAACAAAACACGTAAACTTTCTTAAACAGAGTTACATTAGGTACATACTAGTTTATTTTTTAGTACTAGATAGGTAATTCTAGTTCTCGTAGACTAGAACGCGGCAGAAAGATGTACATTGGCCATTAGAATGACATATCGGCTTTGTAAAGCGTTATCTCTGTCACTTATACCTATACAACGTTTTGCCGGTCTCAACGACAGAGACAATGCTCTACCAAGCTGCTATCTCCATCTTAAGATCGGTGTACATTACTTTCTGCCGCGTACTGTACATAAAATACTTATTTTTAAATTAAATTCAAAAAGGAATGAAATCATACAGTTAACTTACAGTAGGTAAATTAGTTTTCATGAATTTATATTCTAACCAAAAGATAGTTAAAAATAAATTTTATTACTAATTTAGCTATGATTTTTTTTTAATTCTTTGCATTGTTGACAATTTACAATTTTATTTTACTACCATTTCTCAATGCCTCAATAGCTCCACGGTTGAGGAGCAGACTGAATTCCGAAAGGTCGGTGGTTCAAACCCCACCCGTAGCACTATTGTCGTACCCACTCCTAACACAAGCTTTACGCTTAGTTGGAGGGGAAAGGAAATTAAAGAATGTTAGTCATGCTAAACATGACTAATATTCTTTAAAAAAATCCTCAATATACATATGTTACGAGATAATGTTTGCGTTTCACCCTACCCGAAGCAAAATTGCTTTGCCTTAGGTGTAAATGAACAATTAATAGGAAGCAAACAATATAATCATTTTTGAAATAGAAATAGCAAGATTTTGTATTTAACTAAACTTAAATCATTTTAATAAGTTCTTTTGAATTGTCGCTGAATTTATTTTATTTTATTGAACTACCAACAGAATTATGTTAAAAAAATACATTATTCAAAGCCTAGGTGCCAGGTCATAATAGAATAATAATTACAGGCGCCAACAGTATGCAAATTTAGACGAATAAGTCTTCCCTTCCTGAAGACTAGCAATTAATTCGAAATCATAGTTATTTTTATGTATTTATACGTATAAGTTAAGCGTAGTGATGACCTAAAACTGTAATTTTCACACCTATTGTTGGCTTTTTGATTATTCTTGTGAAAATAAAGAATAGTCCAACAAGTTAGTTTGTACTAAATAATGTATTATATTATATTATGTTCTCTCTAATAAACATAATCTTAACTACAAACTGATTGTGTTTCACTTGCAATTTTAACTAAGGCATGCTTAATACTCATTGATAAATTACATTCTTTCTGTCCGTAACTAAACTAATGTCAGAAAGAGAAGAAACATATCTGGAAAATTACAGTGATACCACAGGAGTTTCAGAAAAGACGTACATACAAATTCAAAATTACCTTTTCTTTATAGGTCTCAATCAGAAAAAAACCATCTCTGCCGAAGACAGGGAGGACAATGTACAAGAGCCGAGCATAGATGGCGATAAAGTTGAGAAAAAGAATGACCAAGGTATTAAGCAAAAGAATCGGAAAAAAATAAAAAGGATTAAAAGCATCGAAAGAAAAAAAGAAGAAGTTGAAGTTAAAGAAGTTGAGAAGCATCGAAATAATTTGCTAGAAATATTGGTCAATTCTAACGCGACGATGATTAGACATCGAGGTGACCAGGGCTACGTTTGTAGCTTCTGCACTGAACAATATCCCTTAGCTGCGGATTTGAAAATGCATACATTACAATCCCACGATGAAGACGCATTGAAACAAGTTATTCAGGATATGAGGATCTACACAATGAAACTAGATATAACCTCGTTACAATGTGCAATCTGTCAGAGTGACATGTCTACAATAGAGCAACTGATGGACCATTTGATGACAATACACAAGCGGAAAATATACACAGATATAAAAAATCATATGATACCTTTCAACTTTAAAGGCGACGCTCTGAAATGCGCCATTTGCTCGGCCAAATTCTCGTCATTTAGACTTTTAACGGAGCATATGAACAAACATTACAGAAATTACGTTTGCAAATCCTGCGATGCCGGGTTCGTCAACCGTGACATTCTACGGGGTCATATGAGGATACACAAGACAGGGATCTTTAAGTGTGACCTTTGCGCCAAAACATTTGATACTCGCCTCAAAAAAATGTCGCATATTAACGTGGTCCACAAAAAGTTCAGAATGACGCAAAAATGCGGGTACTGTAACGAAGCGTTTTCGGATTACCAGAAGAAGATGGAGCATTTGAACCGTGTGCACGGCGCTAAGCTACAAGACTTTAAATGTGAACTTTGTAACAAATCGTACAACAGACATACGTGTTTAAGGAACCACATAAGGAATGCCCATTTAAACGAGAGGGAAGTCAAATGCGACGTGTGCGATATGGCATTCTTCTCTCGGAAGGTTATGAAAGTGCATATGCTGAGACACACGGGTCAGCGGGACCACCATTGCGAATTGTGTGGGAAAAGATTCGCTAGGAGGTTTACCCTCGATCAACACATGCGGGTACATACGAAAGAACGCCGAAATGTGAGAAGAGAAACATCGCCACATTATTTGATCATCGTGGGATCAGACGCTGAAGCTGACGAGTAAAAAACTTTAGATTTTTGAAATGGACACAAAATTTGAAATTACAGAAATTTGATAACGTGTATTAATACAAACTGGTTTTATTGATAGAATCCAATCCAAATAACTATATTTATTTAAATAGACTACCAATCCGCTCATGGCCAGCGTGGTAGACTATGGCCAAGACCGTCTCACTCTGAGAGGAGACCCGTGCTCTATAGTGAGCTAGCGATGGGTTGATCATAATGATTCAAATAGAGTTTTTTGCATCATTCATGAATATTTATTGTTAGTTAAAATAAATATTTTATATTCATCGATATATATAGATATGGTCAAGCGAACAAAATTTTTCACAGTTTAGAAACTAAATAAATTAGCGCCACCTCTTAGATACTAATGAACGACCCGTTTGAAATCCAGACGTCACTGAGTGTGCATTGGTGCATAATTAACATTTACGTACTAATGAGTCGGTGCCATTTTGTTTGTCCAATAACCCTGTCAATACAAAGTAATATATATAAGTCAATGCTTACATTAAATAATGAATAGTTACGATATGGTACAAAACATCATAAAGGAATACATTTTCAGAACGCACTCATCAAATATGCTCTGTGTCAACTGTCATGTCAAAAATATGATTTTAGTCGTTAATATAAGGGTAAAACCATACTTTTCATCTGACAGTTGACAGATAGAGCAAATATGGCGAGTGCGTTCTCAAAATTTATCCATTATATCGATGGCTTTGTTTACAATTTGCACAACTACACAATTGTCGATTCGATCACAAAAATAAAAGATAATTTGAATACAGTTTAGCAACTGATCTCAAGTCTCAACAAGATGCTTAACTGTATTCAAATTACCTACTATTGTGTGCTAGTCATATTTGATCTTTAAACAGCTCTCCTGTAAAATCGATAATTGGTTAGTTAGTTATATTATAATATATTGTAACTAAAAAATCTAAGTAAATAAAATAACTGTTAATAATTTTTATTAGTGTAAACATCTAAATAATTTTTAAGTAGATTTGAACCTCGCGTTCCTATGGGTATCGCGCCCTGAGCACCTGTGACTATTAGGCTACGGCTCTTCTATCATTCAGTGCTGGCATATATTAAGTCTAAGCCACTGTTAACGCCATCTAGTAGAGACACATTACAATTAGTTATTAAAACTGAACAGTTATGTCACAAAGAAGAGAAACATATCTGGATAGTTACAGTGATACTACAGGAGTTTCAGAAAAAACTATATACAAATTCAAAATTACCTTTTCTTTATAGGTCTCAATCAGCAAATAACCATCTTTACCGGAGACAGGGCGGACGAAATCCTTCGAAATATACAAGAGTCGAGCGTAGGTGGCGATAGAGTAGACAGAGGCAATAAAGTTGAGAAAAAGAATCATAAAGGTATTAAACAAAAGAATCTGATTTTTTTTGAAACTATACACGTTCAAGAAGTTGAGAAGCATCGAAATAATTTGCTAGAAATATTGGTGAATTCTAATGCGACGATGATTAGACATCGAGGTGACCAGGGCTACGTTTGTAGTTTCTGCACTGAACAATATCCCTTAGCGGCGGATTTAAAAATGCATACATTACAATCCCATGATGAGGACGCATTGAAACAAGTCATTCGGGATATGAGGATCTACACAGTGAAACTAGATATAACCTCGTTACAATGTGCGATCTGTCAGAGCGACATGTCTACAATAGAACAACTGATGGACCACTTGGTCACAATACACAAGCGGAAAATATACACAGATATAAAAAATCATATTATACCTTTCAAATTTAAAGATGATGAACTGAAATGCGCCATTTGCTCGATCAGATGTTCGACATTTAGACTTTTAACGGAACATATGAACAAACATTATAGAAACTACGTTTGCGACTCCTGCGGTGCCGGGTTCGTCAACCGTGACATTCTACGGAGTCATTTGAGGATACACAAGACAGGGACCTTTAAGTGTGACCTTTGCCCCAAAACATTTGATACGCGCATCAAGAAAACGTCGCACATTAATGTGGTGCACAAAAAGTCGAGTATGACGCGAAAATGCGGGTACTGTAACGAAGCGTTTATGGATTACCACAAGAAGATGGAGCATTTGCACCGTGTGCACGGCATGAAGAAAGTAGAATTTAAATGTGAACTTTGTAACAAAACGTACACGAGTCATTCGAATTTAAGTTGCCACATTAGGAATGTCCATTTAAACGAGAGGGAAGTAAAATGCGACGTTTGCGATATGACATTCTTCTCTCGGAACACTTTGAAAATGCATATGCTGAGACATACGGGTCAGCGAGACCACCACTGCGAATTGTGTGGGAACACTTTCGCTAGGAGGTTTACCCTCAATCAACACATGCAGGTACATACGAAAGAACGCCGAAACCTAAGAAGAGGACCATCGCCACAGTATTTGATCATCGCGGAATCGGACGCTGAAGCTGATCATTAAAAAACCTTGGATTTTGAAATGTAGTGTTACTGTAAAACAAATTGTTGTGTATTAATACGAAGTGGTTTTATTTAAACTAATCCAATGAGGAATGTGCAATGCTCAGACAAGCCGCCAAGCGCTTACGAGCACGAAGAAATCAACAACGTATATTTAGTTTTTGTGGAAAAAAAAAAACTCAAAACTATCTTTATTCAAATAGAGTTGTTTTGCATCATTCATAAATATTTAATGTAATTGTACATTGAAGTCCAGATCTGAAATAACGCAATTACCGACCGAATAATATGGAAAGGCCGAGGTGAAGCCGAGGACTTCTTAAGTGATCTTTTAAACTAAACGTAATTACGTAGAAACTACTTATTACAAACTTATTAATCAATAGACAAAACATTGCTAAAAATTATTTAATGTATAAAAATTAGAAGAGCATTGAGCAGAGAGCAGAACAGTAACGACATAGTAACGTTTATTTAATTTGTGAAAAGAAATATATAGATACAGATTTGGTAAAGTTATTATAAAGTTTTTGTTGGTAAAGCCTGGCCAGAAAAATAAAACAACTCCCCATATTGCGGAAACCCCATAGAACTAATTTATACAATACCATCCTTATGACCATATACCGTTATTTACTAGTGGCGCCCCCAGAGCAAGTTTTTTATATTTCTGGCCAGGCGTTATATTATAGATATTTTTTAAAACATGCTGACGAACAAGTCTACGTCAAGAAATTCAAATCCAATACTACAAATGGCGTAGTACAAGTACGTACAAGCTGTCGATTTTACGTGAAAGCTGTTTAAAGTACAGATATAACGCGCATTAAAATAGAAGATGATTTGAATACAGTTTAGCATTGGATCACAAGTCTCGACAATATGATAAACTGTATTGAAATTGTCTACTAGTCTTGTGCTAGTCATATTTGAACTTTAAAATCGACTATTGTGTAGTTAATGCAATCGAAATATTAGAATATAATGTACTAAGTAAAAATTTTCTAATCTGAGGAAATAAATTAATACTATTTATAATTTTTATTACTGTTAACCTATACTTGAACGAAAATTTCTAAATGATTTTTTAAGTAGGTACATATAAATATTACGGAACCGGCAGGATTTGAACCTCGGGTTTCTATGGGTATCGCGCCCTGAGCGCCTTTGACTGCAACGCTACGGCTCCTTTATCCTTCAGTGTCGATATTTCAAATATTTATCTATTTAGACTAAGCTACTGTTAACGCCATCTAGTAAAGACACATTACAGTTACCGACACTGAACAGTTATGTCACAAAGAGGAGAAACATATCTGGAAAGTCACAGTAATACCACAGGAGTTTCAGAAAAAAACGTACATACAAATTCAAAATTACTCTTTCTTTATAGGTCTCAATCAGCAAATCTTTACTGGAGACAGGGCGGACGAAATCCTACGCAATATACAAGAGTCGAGCATAGGTGGCGATAGAATAGACAAAGGCAATAAAGTTGAGAAAAAGAATCACAAAGGTATTAATAAAAGGAATCAGAATTTTTTTAAAACGATACGCGTTCTAGAAGTTGAGAAGCATCGAAAGAATTTGTTAGAAATATTGGTGAATTCTAACGCGACGCCGATTAAACATCGAGGTGACCAGGGCTACGTTTGTAGCTTCTGCACTGAACAATATCCGTTAGCGGCGGATTTAAAAATGCATACACTACAATCCCACGATGAGGACGCACTGAAACAAGTCATTCAGGATATGAGGATCTACACAGTCAAACTAGATATAACCTCGTTACAATGTGCGATCTGTCAGAGCGACATGTCTACAATAGAACAACTGATGGACCATTTGATGACAATTCACAAGCGGCAATTATACACAGATATAAAAAATCATATTATACCTTTCAAATTTAAAGATGACGAACTAAAATGCGCCATTTGTTCGATCACATGTTCGACATTTAGACTTTTAACGGAACATATGAACAATCATTATAGAAATTACGTTTGTGACGCATGCGGTGCCGGGTTCGTCAACCGCGACATTCTACGGAGTCATTTAAAGATACACAAAATAGGGACCTTTACGTGTGACCTTTGTCCCAAAACATTTGATACGCGCGTCAAGAAATCGTTGCACATTAATGTGGTGCATAAAAAGTCGAGTATGACGCGAAAATGCGGGTACTGTAACGAAGCGTTTATGGATTACCACATGAAGCTGGAGCATTTGCACCGTGTGCACGGCGCGAAGAAGGTAGAATTTAAATGTGAACTATGTGACAAAACGTACAAGAAACATACGACTTTAAGGTGCCACATAAGGAATGTCCATTTAAACGAGAGGGAAGTCAAATGCGATGTGTGCGATATGGCTTTCTTCTCTCGGAAGGTTATGAAAACGCATATGCTGAGACACACGGGTCAGCGGGACCACCACTGCGAATTGTGTGGGAAAAGATTCGCTAGGAGGTGTACCCTCACTCAACACAAGCGGGTACACACAAAAGAACGCCGAAATGTGAGGAGAGACCTATCGCCACAGTATTTGATCATAACGAAATCCGATGCTGATGCTGATCAGTAAATAACCTTAGATTTTTTTAATGTAATGTTACAGAAATACAAATTTTTTGTTTATTATTACAAACTGGTTTTATTTTTCACTCAAAACTTTGTTTATTCTTAAATGAACATCCAATGTAAATTAATATTATATACCTACATTTGTACGGGAGCGGTGTGCAGGCTCGACCGTACCAAAGGGGAGATCTCCCACCGAGCGGTTGGTTGTGCTCGGTAGCGCCAGCTGGGCCAACGGTTGTATCTTGAAACTTCTATATATAGTCCAGACTGCCGAACACTCTGTTAGTGCGAGTACTGTAGGCGGTACATTTGTTCGGGACTACGTCATCGATTGAACAGCGCCATCTAGTTTATATTGTGGCAACCGCCACATCACTCCCCTCCGAGACGAACGCGTAGTGTGAAGCAGTGAAGAGAGGTGGCGTTGTAGCGTGAAGGCGTGTGAAGGGCAATGGCTGCTGACCATCCAGAGAAGCGGTGGACCAGGACGCTTGTAGCTGGTGATGGAGTGCAGAGTGGTGCCCCGTTGCTGTGTGCTACATCCGTCTTACAGGCCTCGATGTGATTGCTGTTGCTTGGTAGACTTGGAGTTAGAGGAGACGTCGGGCTTGCGGTGTGTGATCCAAAGGTGTTGCGATGTATGCGATCACCCTTGATCACGTTATGTGCGCAGTGCTGTGGTGTGCGGTTGATCTTCGATGACGTCGGCTGTTCTAGTGTGCGATCACTCTTGTATCAACGTCGGCTGTTGTAGTGTGCGACCACTCTTGATTTCGTCGGTTGTTGAGGTGTGCGACCATTCTTGATCACGTCGGGGTCACCAATGTACGGGAGCGGTGTGCAGGCTCGACCGTACCAAAGGGGAGATCTCCCACCGAGCGGTTGGTTGTGCTCGGTAGCGCCAGCTGGGCCAACGGTTGTATCTTGAAACTTCTATATATAGTCCAGACTGCCGAACACTCTGTTAGTGCGAGTACTGTCGGCGGTACATTTGTTCGGGACTACGTCATCGATTGAACAGCGCCATCTAGTTTATATTGTGGCAACCGCCACACATTTAATATAATATATATGAATGGTTATGGAACGGCACAAAAGATTATATCGATGGCTTAGTTCACAATTTGCGCTAACTACACAATCATTGTCGATTTTACAGGAGAGCTGCTTAAAATACTGATATGACTAGCATAATGATAGTAGTTGGATACAGTTTAACATCTGATCACAACTCCCGACCAGATGCTGTACTGTATTGAAATTATCTACTATTTTTGAGCTAGTGCTAGTATTGCTAGTAATATTATCTGAAATTTAAACAACTCCTCTGTAAAATTGACAATTGTGTATGTTTACGCCATTTATTATATTTTCAAGTAATCTATTATAAATACACACACACGCACATTCAAACTCACACATAAGCATGTACGCAATGACATTTCCTTTCAAATTCCCCCTTTCAGTCCGATTCCGCATTCTGGCGCTTACGCACGCTGAAAACCGCTCCTGTTTTGCACAACGAATGTGCCACGCAATTAAAAACACCCGCTCCGCTCCAAAAAGTGTGTAAACTCGCGAAATCAAGTGAAAACCGCAACTAATAAATAAACGCTAATTAATCCGCTAAAATAAGTGATCTGAACAAACCGTCAAGCAAAATAGGTACCTATAAAAAGTGCAAAATTAACCTATGACGTGTACATATTATCGCTAAACAATCTTGCTATCGAAACCCCTTAATTAAAATCAGTGCAGTTAAGTGCAACGGAAGGTCATCCCAAAGATCATCATCAGCAAGGAGCAGATCCCACTCACCAGTGACCGCCTGAAGCTCAGGTAACCCACAATCCTTGTGGTTCCATCGACCGGATTTAATCCTTGTGGTTCCATCGACCGGATTTAATCCTTTTGTTCCATCGACCGGGATCCGATCCTTTTGTTCCCATCGTCCTGGATCCAATCTGTTCCCTAACTATCCCGTTTGACCTTTAAACCTTCCATATTCCCTCAAAAAACACTTACAACAAAACACTGAAAACGCTATTTATATATTCCAATACTTATTTCATAGGTAAGAATCGAATCACGCTTCATACATCGAGTACCGAATTTATTAAAAAATATACAAAAATTTTGTATATTTACGCATATTTGTGTTCAGATCATCGCATTATATTATATTAACGCATTATATATAATTATTTACATGTATTTCTCAGTATTTTAGGTTTTAAGTTTTTTTTTAATTCTACCTGCATTCCGTTCGATAAATTATTCTTTGATCCATAATTATAATCGACCTTATTCGCTTGAAATAACGCTTACTATCGTATATCAAAAGTCAAAATGGCTAAGACAAAGGAATCGACTAATGTAGAAATCGTTAAATTGGAAGCAAAAAAGGAATTTTTATTTCAATCAGTTCAGCAAATTTATGATTTGTCACTTAAGGTGAGTGACCACGCACACAGAACGACTTTCATGTCCCGCATTCAATCTTTGGAGAAATTACGTCTAGATTTTACTACGAATTTAGATGAATTAATTTCAGCCTATTTAAACTCTGACCCTAAGTATGTTCCGAACTACTCCGCTCTTGGCGCGTTTGATACTTTATACTGTCAAATACAATATACGTTTAATGAGATTAAGACCGAGTCCACCACTTTGTCTCAGTGTGATAATCAATACAGTTTGTTAAACAAAAAGTTACCTCCGATAGATTTGAAGAGTTTTGATGGCAACCCTTCAAAATGGACAATTTTTTATGAAAATTTTGTGAATCTTATTCATAATAACAACAGACTCTCTGACATACAGAAGGTTCAATACTTGATTAGTTGTTTAACTGATAAGGCGCTCTTAGTCTGTTCAGGAATCCCGCCTACATCTGAAAACTATCTTATTATATGGAACGCATTATTAGAAAAGTATCAAGACACGAGGGTACAGGCAGCTCAATATATTGATACAATATTAAATTGTAAACAAAATCAACCGCTCGAATCTTTTGTTGATCAATTCTGCTCTGCGCAAGCAGCTTTGACACGTCTACCTATAAAGAATTTGTCAGATTTTATGATAACGCATATCGCACTCTCGAAATTAAGTAAGGAAACTGTTTCATTGTTTGAACAGACGCATAAACACATCGAAATTCCTACTTTTTCTGATTTAAATACATTTTTAAAAGAACAACTAAAGATTCAAACTTTGCGAAGCACTCAAGTTCATCAAACTCCCAATAAAAAACCTATTTCTTACAAACCTAAATCGCAAACTCAAACGTATACAAGTACAGTCGGCAACAACAATTATAATTTAAATTCGCAAAATATTCAACGCACTTGCATTATATGCAAAAATCAGAACGCTCATCCGCTCTATAAGTGTGAGGTTTTTAAAAGTCAAGACGCAAAAACTAGACTAGATATAGTGAGGAAAAATAGATTTTGTGAATTCTGCCTAGGTTTTCACTTAAAATTCCGCTGTAAAAGCCAGGGAAGGTGTGGAAATTGTGTATCTAGCTCACATCACAGCCTTTTATGTAACTCTTTTTCTAGACCTAGGTACGAACCTGGGACCTCACAGTCGCAAGCCCCCTCTTACTCACAGAACCGCTATGGTGCGAATAATAGCAGCGCTCCGATGCCGCCGCTACCGCAGAACGAGAGATCTAGTGATTTAACAAAAATTACAGCACCGCCCCCCGCGTCTCACACTCAAACAACTAGTCCTACCGAATTAGCACTGTCGGTGACCACGTCTTCGGGCAATTATTTAAAAAATACGACCGTACTTTTACCTACCGCCACAGTGCATGTATATAGTAACAATACGCAATACCCTATCCGCTTATTTTTAGATACAGGTTCAATGACTAATTTTATATCAAAAGAATGTTACCAACGTTTAAATTTAAAAATTAAATTCGCTCCGTCAGTTGTAAAAGGCATTGGTCAAACAGAAAGTACATCACTGGGATTTGTAACTTTTAAAATTTATTCTCGCTTTGATCCACGCTGTTTTTATACTATTACCGCTAGGGTAATAGACACAATTACCGACCACTTACCTAACGCTCACATCGATGTCTCCCATTTGAAATTTTTGCACTCATTACCAATGGCTGACGATAGTTATCACACTCCTGGACCAATCGATTGCCTGATAGGCAACGAATTGTTTCCATTTTTAATTGGATGTGACAAAGTAGTCTCACCTAATTCTTCTGTTGTCGCAATTCAAAGCACGCTAGGTTACATTCTCATGGGGAAAGCGGATTGTGAACCTCGCCACTCAACTCACCACTCTAACTCTGAAAAAACATTTTTATGTAATGTAGACGCACCTTCACTCGAAGAAATTACTGAACGCTTTTGGTCATTAGAAAACGTACCTAATAAAACTCACATAAGCCCAGACGATGAGGCATGTGAACGCATCTTTAAAGATACTTACTCACGCGATGAAACAGGTCGATATACTGTTCATTTACCCTTTAAAGATGACCCCGCTAAACTTGGCGACTCGTACTCGATTGCCAAACACCGCCTTCTTCAATTAGAGAAGAAATTAAACGCTAATCCCGCTCTTCGAAAAGATTATAACGCAACCATTCAGTCATACATTGACAAAGGTTATCTCACAAAAGTAGATAATCCTTCACGCGATATAAATTGTTATTATATTCCGCACAGAGCTGTTTATCGCCCTGATAAGCAGACTTCTAAGACTCGCATTGTTCTTAACGCTTCCAGTCGGACTACATCCGGAAAATCGCTTAATGATTTATTATATGTAGGTCCTAACTTACAGAATAATATATTTGAACTCTTAATAAATCTACGATTATTCTCAATTGCACTAACCGCAGATATTGAAAAACATTATTTCCAATTGAATTTAACGCCCGAGCAGCACTCTTTTCAAAGGATTCTTTTTAGATTTGACACTGATCAATCTATTGACACTTATAATTTCACTGTCGTCTCATTTGGAGTATCTAGCTCACCCTATCTCGCCATGAGAGTAGTGCGTCAGCTAGCTGAAGATAGCATTGACAGGTACCCGCTAGCAGCTAATGAAGCCACTAATCACATGTATATGGACGATTACATAAACTCAATCGATGGTTTTGAGAAAGCCAAAGAAACCTATCATGAAATGGTTAATATGTTCAACGCAGGTGGTTTCAATTTAACGAAATGGATCTCCAATGACACCAAACTTCTCAGTGAAATTCCTAGCTCTCATAAAAATCCGCAAGCAATTCATTTTGATTCAGATGCTCAAGATGTTACGAAAATAGTAGGTATGCAGTGGCATCCTAAACTCGATACTTTTACTTTTAAAATCAACGCTAATGAGAGTCCCCGCGATTATACAAAACGCTTAATTCTTTCTATTACCGCTCGCCTGTTTGATCCTGTTGGTCTTATATGTCCAGTTACCGCTTTTATGAAACTTCTCGTCCAAGAATGTTGGAAATTAAATCTCGCCTGGGATACACCAGTACCCAGCTCGATCGCTCAAAGATTTGAACAATTCTGTGAAGAACTACCGCATTTAGAAAAAATTAAAATTCCTCGCCATGTTGGTATGAACTCTGAATCCCATGTAACGCTTATAGGTTTTTCTGACGCTAGTGAAAAATGCTATGGAGCCACCGTATACATACGTGTGAGCCCAGATGAACATTCGCCTGGAACTGTTCATTTACTCGCTTCAAAATCTAGAGTCGCACCGCTTAAGAAGACATCACTCGCTCGCCTCGAGCTTTGCGCATCTCTTCTATTAGCCAATTTAATCAATTTGGTACGCGAAACTCTTAGTAAACGCTGCAAAATAAATAATATTTACGCTTTTTCGGACTCAACAGTAACTCTTACATGGATTCATTCTCCCGCATATAAATTCCACACATTCGTCGCTAATAGAATTACAGAAATAAATTCAAAATTACCTTCTGAACATTGGTTTCACGTCAACGGATGCGAAAATCCCGCTGACATAATATCTCGTCCAATCACGCCTAAAGAATTATTAGAACGCAAACTCTGGTTCAACTCTCCTCAATGGACGACGCATCCTATATCGAAATGGCCCGTTACGCCTTTTCAAGTAAACGCTCACAATCAAGATCTTGAAGAATCAAAAACTACTGTTTTAGCAGTTGAAACCTCTGTTTCTGACGCTCAACATCCCATTGAAAATTTAGCCGAACGCTCTTCTAGCTGGTCTAAATTACTGCGCACCATGGTTTACATGTTAAGATTCTCTAAACGCAAATTAAATGAAATTTACACTCTCATACAGTCCAATGCTCATAAAAATTTCATAGAGAATCGTCTCGCAGAACATCGTATTCAGTTTAAGCATAGTCCACCTTATGGCCCTCATTTCAACGGCCTCAGCGAAATTAACGTTCGCTGTGTGAAAACTCATTTGTATAAAGTTATAGGGACACAAATCCTTACTTATGAAGAATTGAATACAGTTCTAGTTCAAATTGAAAACTTATTAAATAGTAGACCATTATGTACTCTAAGTTCTGATCCGTCAGATCTTTCCGCGCTAACGCCTAACCATTTTCTCAATCTCACTCCCGCAAAGTATTTACCTGTCGAGGATTTATCAGATATTCCCGACAGCCGCTTATCGCGCTATCAATTACTAACTAAAATCACTTGTTCTTTCTGGAAACGTTGGAGCCAAGAATATTTAACTTCTCTACAACACAGACAGAAATGGAATACTCCCTCCAATCCTGTAGGTCTTGGAGCTGTTGTTGTTATCAAAGATTCTAACGTTCATCCCCTTTGCTGGCCTTTAGGAGTTATAGAAGAACTCTATCCAGGGAAAGACAGTGTAATTCGAGCAGTCAAAGTTAGAACGCGTTCCGGAAACTACATCAGACCAGTAGTACGGATATGCCCTCTACCTTCTCAATAGGCTGCTATTAATTCTACTAACTCTATTAATTAATTTTAATTTTTTAATATTGTTTTTTTTAACGCTTTAATTTTATCACGCTTTTCGTTCTGTTTAGAGGCTTGCCTCTAGGCCGGGGGAGTTGTTTACGCCATTTATTATATTTTCAAGTAATCTATTATAAATACACACACACGCACATTCAAACTCACACATAAGCATGTACGCAATGACATTTCCTTTCAAATTCCCCCTTTCAGTCCGATTCCGCATTCTGGCGCTTACGCACGCTGAAAACCGCTCCTGTTTTGCACAACGAATGTGCCACGCAATTAAAAACACCCGCTCCGCTCCAAAAAGTGTGTAAACTCGCGAAATCAAGTGAAAACCGCAACTAATAAATAAACGCTAATTAATCCGCTAAAATAAGTGATCTGAACAAACCGTCAAGCAAAATAGGTACCTATAAAAAGTGCAAAATTAACCTATGACGTGTACATATTATCGCTAAACAATCTTGCTATCGAAACCCCTTAATTAAAATCAGTGCAGTTAAGTGCAACGGAAGGTCATCCCAAAGATCATCATCAGCAAGGAGCAGATCCCACTCACCAGTGACCGCCTGAAGCTCAGGTAACCCACAGTGTACTTGTGCAATTGTGAACTAAGCAAGCCATCGATATTAGAATATAATGTAAATAAAAAAAATTATACTGTAAATACTAATATAAATACTATTCATAATTTCTATTAGTGCTTACCCTACTCTTTAACAAAAAAAATAAATATTTTTTATTACATACCAAACATTACGGAAACCGGCAGGATTCGATCTCGGTATCGCGCCATACTCGTCTCAAACCGCTAGGCTACGACTCCTCTATCCTTCAGTGCCGAAATGTCAGATATGTATCTATTTAGTCTAAGCGACTGTTAACGCCATCTATTAGAGACACATTACAGTAATCTAAACTACCTTCAAAGAAGTATAATTACAATGAATTTCTTTTGAACGAGAAATGACATTATTGCTTTAAATACTATTTATAATTTTTACTGTAGCACAATTTGTACAAATTACAAATTTTAAATTTATAAAGAATTAAATTTATATTTTGTCACAGAACTCATAAAACTTACGTTTAATAATAAATTAATTTTCATATTTGTTAGAACTATGTTATTTTTCTTTATGAGTTTAACTAAAAATGAAACTTTTCCGTTTAAAACGGTAAGTTTATCTTCGGTACGGTCTCTTTGAGTTCCAGTGAAAAAATTCAGTAATGTTAATTTTTCGTTTTAGGTAAAGTCTACAATACCGTCTGTCATGAAGGGTTACAAAGTGAAATTGAAGTCACTATAAAAAGACTATCCAACTCAGATACAAGTGATGTTATAGAAGTTATAAAACATTCAAATGATGAGGATACAAATAATGATATAGAAATTATAGAAGATTCTCCAGAAATAGTGAAACCAAAAGTCAAAAACAAAAATATCATAGTAAAACCGCTTAAAGAACTGACTAAACATTTTAATAATATAAAAGAAATCCTTGTCGGGTCTAACGCTACTCCTTTTCATGGTAGAAATGATATTGGGTACATGTGCTGCTATTGTCCACACCAATATCCCGATCCGGCCGATTTGAAAGTACACACTTTAGAAAAACATAAAGACACAGAAGGTACAGAAGCTACCTTCCTCAAAAGAGAGACTTAAAGAAATACCACGTGAAAGTTGATATAACAGGACTAAAATGTAAAATGTGTGATGAACCTTTGAACAATTTAGAAGACTTGATCACGCATTTAAAAAATGAACATAACAGTATAATATATACAGATGTAAAGAACCACATCGTGCCATTTAAATTTGAAAGCGACGAATTAAAATGTTGTGTATGTTCAAACGCTTACACAAAATTTAAAATGCTTTTGGAACACATGCACAAACATTGCAGAAATTTCATATGTGATTTATGCGATTCGGGGTTCTTCAACCGCCGATCATTGTCGAATCACGAAAAAACTCACGAATTGGGAGAATTCAAATGTAAGCATTGCGACAAAGTATTTGACAGTATCCAGAAGAAGTACTCTCATGAACGCATAGTCCATGTCCATGGATACTTGTTGAATAAATGTGGATATTGCAATCAAAAGTTTCCCGGGTACAGATCGAAAGCTGTGCACTTGAAGACTGTTCACGGAATTGGTTTAGAACCTTTCGAATGTCAAGCTTGTGAGAAGACTTATTCTAATAAGGATTCGTTAGGAAAACACATAAAACGTCACCACTTGATGGATGGTCGGTACAGTTGTTCACAATGTGATATGAAGTTTTTTGGAAAGAAGGAATTGGCGGTGCATATGGTGAAACATACGAAGAGTCGCAGTTTTCAGTGCAAGGTTTGCCTGAAGCGCTACGGGAGGCAGGCCACTTTGACGGAGCATATGCGTATACACGATAATGATCGTCGTTTCAAATGTGATCAATGTGGGATGGGATTCGTGCAGAAATCCAGCTGGCGACGTCACATGGTGGCTAAACACGAGAAGAAAGTTTAGATACGTTTATTCAACATTATTCATAGGCTGTTATTAGGTTCTATAATGTCTATGGTTATTATTGATTTATAAAAAAATACTATCCGTTAATTTGCATGACGAAACTATAATAACTTTCATTTAGGGTCAGTTTTTCAAACGCCAATTTTTTGTTAGTTTTTATATTGGAGTCATAAATATTATTATATTATATTAGGTCCTTATTATATAAAACTAGCTTATGCCCGCGACTTCGTCCGCGTGGAGTACACAAATTTCGAAGCCCTATTTTACCCCCTTAGGGCTTGAATTTTCGAAAATTCATTCTTAGCGGATGCCCACGTCATAATAGCTATCTGCATGCCAAATTTCAGCCCGATCCGTCCAGTAGTTTGAGTAGATCAGTCAGTCAGTCACCTTTTCGTTTTATATATTTAGATTGGCGCTTTGTTAGGGAGAAACATAACGTAATTTTTTTTTAAATACTAGCTGCCCTGGCGAACTTCGTACCGCCTAACAGTCGATTCAAATTTTTAAATTTTTCTTCGTAAAGAACCATCCTCGTAATTCAAAGAATATTAAGTATAAAAAAAGAATTAGCTAAATCGGTTCAGCTGTTCCCGAGATTTGCGATCAGCAACACATTTAGCGATTCATTTTTATATATAGAGATAGTATATTTATTTAATCAAAGTATGTACCGTTGCTACCGTATGTATCTATGCACTTTTGCCATCTCATGGGTAGTTCATTGATCCCTTTAATAAAAAAGCCATGCGGACGGGAATCAATAAAATCTTTGAAGGCGCTTTGGACTGCCCCATCGGAGTTGAATTTTTTCCCTTGCCGGAAGTTATCCGAATTTCGAAAAGTGGCCAATACGAAAAAACGCCAATTTCATATGTAACCCCTGATATTTGCTCCTCAGTTAAGTTTATCTGGCAATTTTAAAATCAACCCTTGATGTTATTACCATCCAGTATATCACATAGTTTAATTATTTTATTAGTACCTAAGATCAATTGTTCATTCGCCACATAGATAACATCTATTTTACATGATTTTGTTGCTGGAGAAGTTTTTTTTATTTATTAATTAATTAATCTTAGTTGTAATCTATTTAAAATGTTTGTTTAAGTACGCGGCAGGTCGAAATGGCAATCGGGAAGGCCCCGCACATACGCACAGCACCCGTACTAACTCGGTGCGGGCGAGCGCGTGTGACGTGCGGGTGTGCGGGGCGTCCCCTCGTCTCATTCCCCGATTGCTATCTAGACCTGTCGCAGACTATTCCATAATTATTTTCTCTCATGATAATAATTATAAATTCTCCTGTACCTTCTTCTTTAAATAAGCTACTATTTTTTTATACTCGATGAACCAAAAATAAATTTGTTTTAATTACGTAGGAATAAAATTTAAATAAAATGTGTTATAAAATATTTCTTCTTATTTCTAACATGATCGAACAATCCCAATAATATTACTATGTATAACGAAGACTCAGCCCTTATCAATGACTTACATTATAACTGGTATTCTATATTTTAATACAATCCTAAGGAAGCGACTTGCGCGAAAGTGAGAAGTGATATAGATAAATAATATTTCCTTTTCTTTATAGGTTCACGACGTCACAAAACAATTGAAATCTATATTGGAGAATCATCTAAAAATCCTAAAAGGGAGAGACCTAAAAGGATAGAGCCAGAAATAATATTTAATAAAAAGGGCGGAGAATTACAGAAACATCGGTTTAATCTGAGACAGATTTTATTAAACACTAACGCGACTCCTATACGCTGTAGAGGCGGCATCGGCTATGCTTGCTGCTTTTGCACTGAACAATTTCCAGACGCAGCGGACCTAAAAAAGCACACGATAGATTTTCACGACGAAAAGACCAAACTCAACTTCATGAAAGGCAAAGATATGTACAAGTTTCACGTCAAGCTTGACATAACGGCGCTCACATGTAACATTTGTAATACAGACATTGATACTATCGAACAAGTCATAGATCATTTGAAAGGCGTTCATAATAAAGAAATGTTTACTGATATAAAGCATCAGGTGTTGCCTTTTAAGTTTGATACTGAAAGGCTGCAATGTTGTATTTGTCATAACACTTACCACAAATTCAAGTCTCTCCTAGAGCACATGAATGTACATTACCGGAATCATATTTGCGAGGTGTGTGACGCTGGATTCGTCAGTCGCGTGATCCTGGCGCAGCATGCAGAAAGCCACAAACTCGGCACTTTCAACTGCGATTACTGTGCAAAAACTTTTGACACGTTCAGGAAGAAACGGTCGCACGAAAAGTGCATACACACCCATTCCGCTACTTTAAACAAATGCGGGTATTGCAACGAAAAATTCAAAGACTACCGGAAGAAGGAAAGGCATTTGACGGAAGTGCACGGAATAACTTCCCAGACATTGAACTGTCAAGCTTGCGACAAGACTTTTAATAACCAGAAGGAGTACTCGATACATCTGAGGAGATTGCACTTGATGGATAAACGGTTTAAGTGCACGGAATGTGACATGTCCTTCTTTTCTTCGGCGGAGTTGAATTGTCACACGGTGAAGCATACGGGAGTGAGGAAATTCGAGTGTGAAGTCTGCCACAAGGCGTATGGACGCATGAAGACTCTGCGGGAACATATGAGGATACACATGGACGATCGTCGCTTCAAATGCGAACATTGTGGACAAGCGTTCGTGCAAAAGTGCAGTTGGCGGGGTCATATGCGCTCAAAACATGGGGAGCAAGTTTAGTTTATGTTTAACCGTTTATTTATTCATATTGTTATTTAAATTCTGAATTTTAAAATGTTTATTGTATATTATGGGTTATTTTAAATAAATAAATCGATTCTATTTTATGTTACGATCGTTTTTATTATTCATAAGAATCAACAAATTCCAATACTTTGTGTTACATTAGAAATAGAAAGATTTCTTATTTAAACATGTGTTTTTGAATCATCAAGTGAATCTACCACTAATTTGGAATGAGCTTCCTCTGTGGTTAATAAGTTATGAGATTTGATAAAAGTTTTTTTATGCTTTTCATAATTGAAACACCAAGCGATAAGATATACGTTTAAAGCGCAGCAGACATGTGGATCCGAAATAAATATCGAATTTTTTTTGTAGGTATGACAGTCGCCAAATCAGAGAAACTAAGCGTAAAGATTAAAGAAGAGAAGAAAAAAAGGAGCAAAATACAGCTGGTTCCAGTTAAAAAGCTATCGGACATGCAATTAGATGTAAAAAAGCACCGAGATAACATAAAACTCATACTTAAAAACTCCAACGCAACGCCGATCCTGGGTCATACAGACAGCGGCTATACATGCTGCTTCTGTGAAGAAAACTACCCAGACCCTGCTGAAATGAAAAGACACAATCTAGAAACACACATACCAATGCTCGATACGCTAAATCTCCAGGCGTTAATACCGAAATTCGTGAGCATGCTTTGCATTAAATTAGATATAACAGCTCTGATTTGCACGATATGCAACAAAGAATTTGATACCATCGAAAAACTGATTGAACACTTGCAGAATACCCACGAGAAACCCTTTCACAAGGATATAACGCATCAGATGTTGACGTTCAAATTCGATACCGAAGGTTTGCAGTGCTATATTTGCAAGAACACCTTCAACAAGTTTAAGAAATTGATGGAACATATGAACGCTCATTACCGGAACTTTATTTGTGACGTATGCGACGCCGGATTCGTGACTCAGAGGAAGCTGTACCACCATAAAGTGGCTCACAACACTGGCACATTCACCTGCAGCCAATGCCCGAAAACTTTTCCAACTTTCATCAGGCAACGTGCACACGAAAGACAGTACCACGAATTGGGGATGCTCGTGAACAAATGTCGTTTATGTAACGCTCTGTTTAAGAATAACAGACAGAAGGATAAGCATTTGGAGAAAGAGCATGGAGTGACGTCGTTTTCGAGGAAATGCCACGCTTGCGGGAAAATGTTCGTGCACCAGAACGCGTTAAACATCCACATGAAGAGGCATCACTTGGTGGAGCGAACGCACAAGTGTGATGAATGTGGGAAAGGTTTCTTCTCTACGACCGAGCTGAGAGCACATATGAACACTCATACAGGGCGTAAAGAACACCAATGTGGTGTATGCTTGAAGAGTTACGCCAGGAAGTGGACCTTGAACGAGCATATGCGAATTCATATGGACGATCGTAGATTCAAATGTGAACTGTGCGATCAGGCGTTTGTCCAGAAGTGCAGTTGGCGTGGACATATGCGTTCCAAACATGGGGAGCAAGTTTGAAATGGAACCGCGATGCTTTATAGTTAATGAATTAGCATATTTATTATGAGTTGCATTGTTTTAGATCTTGTTTAAATAATGTGTGATTCTTTACGGTATGGAGGAACGGTTTTTTTCGTAACGTAACTGTAATCGGCTGTCATGCAACTAGACTTAATTTGATTTTATTCTTTTTACCTATCAACATCAATCTTAATTTCAATTTTGATGTATTGTCACAAAAAGCTATTTTTAATCTGCATTGCGAGATAAAACTAATAATGTTATACATAGTATCTATAGATAGTAAAATATCACTTATAGTACGCGACAGGTCGAGATAGCACACCCGCACTTCACTCGCGGCGGATTAGTGCGTGGCGTTCCCTCCCCGATTGCCATCTTGACCTGTTGTGGACTAAGTATACATGAACCGACAAACACACATCTACCCTTCCTCCGACATAAATATACGCCCTTACACGCTAACGATTCGATCAATCGATCGACAATCGATTGTTTTTTTGTAATAATGGCCCACTACTGTTAAGGATAAGTATGTACCTAATACAGAATAATGCCGGCGGCCCAACGTGTTGCTAGTTTCGATTGTTAATATACAAATTAAAAACAAAGCCGGCGGCTATTTAGCAAACATGTAGATTCAGTGAGTTCAAGCGGGTAAGACTCCGGTGTATTATCCATTAAAAATTGTACTCTCTTTCTTCCTGCCCTCACCCGGCACAACATGTCGTCTCCTTCCATTCGTTTCTGTCATCTGTCAACGCATTATCCACCCCTTTTACACGCACTCACACTCTCCTCTGTTTTTCTTCCACAAGCATATTCAAAAAAATTATTCTCTGTGTGGCCTTATTGGAAATCTAAGTATAAATCTATGCAGTTATCATTCTTTGTAGCATTGTTGGTCACAAATAAATAAATAAAATAAGATAAACTTTTTTAATTGTCAGTAGAGGAGGAGAAAAAAGCCGTGATAGCCTAGTGGTTCAGACTTCCGCCTCCTCGGAAGTCGGGAGGTTGGGGAGAGATTGGTCGATCCCGGGCACGCACCTTTAACTTTCGAATTTATGTGCGTATTAATATTACGGCGAAGGAAAACATCAAGAGGAAACGTCTTGGAGGAACATTATGGAGCTCTCAGGCGTTGTGGCACGCCGCAGTGCCTCCATAATGTTCTCAAAGGTGTGAAGTCTGCCAATCCGCCCTTGGCCAACGTGGCCATTTGCTGAAGACTATGGCTCACTATTGGGCCGGTGATGGGTTGATCATCCTGATGGTGATGAGAGGAGGAGGATGACCCATATTGCGTCGATGTGGCATAGTGACGATTTCTAGACGATATTGCGTTAGTTGAGCCAATACGGTAACCGGATAAATGACTCCTGCAAAAATTGACACTTGAAATTATGAAAGTTGCAATTTTTGCGATTACTTTAACAAACAGTACAAGTAACGAAGGACGTCACCAATTAATTAAATCAATGCTTTTCATTGTAGGTGTGCCGCGTAAAACTACAAACAAGAAATCAAAAAAAGATAAACTAGAGAGAACTACGGAAATGGAGGCCACTATACCTAAAGTGAGACAGGGAGAACAGTTAGAGAAACATCGGACGAATATACGAGAAATAATCCAATGGTCGAATGCAACGCCTATACGTTGCCGTGGAGGGATAGGCTACGCTTGTTGCTTCTGCTCCGACCAATTTCCCGACCCTGCTGACTTGAAGAAGCACACCATAGAACAACATGACGACGAAACTAAATCAACCTTCATGAAAGGAAAAGACATGTACGGGTATCTAGTTAAAGTAGACATCACAGGTTTACAATGCAAGCTATGCGGCCTAAAAATTGAGACGTTAGAACAAATCATGGATCATCTTAAAGATATACACGATAGAAGTATAAGCACAGATATACCAAACCATATATTGCCTTTCAAATTTGATACAGAAACGCTTAGATGTTTCATGTGCCAGAATGTCTTCAACAGATTCAAAGCGCTACAAGAACATATGCATACGCACTATAGGAATTACCTTTGCGAAGTATGTGATGCGGGATTCGTGAACCGGCATCTTTTATTATGTCACAATGAGGGTCACAAAATCGGGGTTTTCGCTTGCGAGCAATGCGCGGAAGTTTTCGATACGTTGCGGAAGAAGAAACTGCATCAGCGGAAAATTCATGATGGCTTAAACAAACCCCATAAATGTGGGTACTGCGATGAGCGGTTCAAAGAGAATTGCCACAAAATTGAACACCTTGCAAAAGTCCATGGCGTGGTCGGACCGTTGATCAAATGCCAGGCATGTGATAGAACGTTTGCAACACAACAAACATGGTTGCTGCACACAAAGAAGTATCATTTGATGCAACGACAGCACAAATGCACAAGGTGTGAAATGGACTTCTTCTCGAAGCGTGAACTAACTGACCATATGGTAAAACACACAGGGACTAGGGAATACAGGTGTGAGATGTGCTTTAAGTCATACGGAAGATTGAAGACTTTAAAGGAGCACATAAGAAGACTCCATCCGGAAGAGAGGAGATTCAAGTGCGTGGACTGTGGCCAATCATTTGACAAACACTTGGCGCTAAAGTGTCATATAAGCGCTAAACATGTTGACAGCGTTCAGAATGCTAGATAACGGACTTTTTATCGATATCCATATTTTTTGAGTCAAATTGTGTGTATTAATTATTTAATTATGGTATTAAATCAAAGTTTCTTTAATCCTGCCGGTTCCGCAATTATTTTTGATAATATGTATTTATGGTAAAATTATTTAGATTTTTTTTAAGTGTAGGTAAAAACACTATCATAAAAATTATAAATAAAGTTTCTAAACTTTTCATGCTTTTCATGTAGGTAAATGAAGTCGTTACTTATTCGCTAATTAAGTGTTCAACGCTGTATGAAAGCCACCGAGCTCGTTTGACATTTATTTTTAATCCATTGAAGGTTTTCTGAGAAAACATATTTTGATATCACTTGATGAAGCTGCAATGTAGAACCAGTCAATGTCAAATGAGCTCGGTAATATAGTTCAGTGTTGAGTTAGCGATCCTGCGTAAGTTAACATTTTTTATTAACTCCCTTCTCGTTTGTATAATATGTAGGTATATTCGTAAAGGCATACTAATGGTATAAAATCCATCGTCATAAAGTATGCTCTATTTGTATCTTATTCGTACGCTTATAAATGTATTTTCGTCTCGCTTTGGCACAGTCTGTTCGCCTCTAATTCTGGTTTTAATTTAACAATTTTAGTAAAACTGTAGGAAGAGCTTTTAATATTAATTGGGTTTAAAAAGAAAACAGCGGAATTTTATGATATTAGTTTTATTTATTCACATAGAAGATAATAGTTTTCACCTGCCTATAGTTGTAGCGAGGAAGTATACAAAATTTCTTATTATAAATAATAATTCATATGAATCCATCTAATATTAATTTTGTATCCATTTGTTTAAAAATAATCTGACATGGGGTTATGTCTCAACTAACGAATGAAGCCTAGATACAACATGCTACTACAAATGCTTTGGCGAACCTAATCAAATGAGCCTGCTAGATCTCTAATTAAAATTTCTCTTTATAGGTACGAGAACGATAAAAATCGAAAGAGGGATAACAAAACCTCGCGTGCAGCTGAAGATCGTTAGATCCAAGGACCAGGAGATGTTCTGGTCGGACACGAAGAAAAACCAGCATAACCTCAAAACTATTTTGCTGAATTCCAACGCCAGTCCGATAAGATGCAAAGATAGCCTCGGATACGTATGCGCGTTTTGCCCCGACCAGTTCCTTATCCCTACGGATCTCAAGAAACATTTTCTAGATGAGCACAACAACGATAGACTTATAAAAGTGGTGGCTGGCAAACTATTCGAACACGTAGTAAAATTGGACATCACATACTTAAACTGTGCACTTTGCAGCAAGGATATCCCAAAACTCGAAGATTTAATGGCTCATCTTAAATATGAACACGGAAAGGAAATGTATTTGGACATTAAGAATGCCATAGTTCCATTCAAATTCGATACTCCAGAATTGCGTTGCGCAGTATGCTCTGCCGAGTATCTGAACTTTAAACTCTTGCAAGAGCATATGAACTCCCATTTTGGGAATTATATCTGTCCGGTTTGTGGCCGAGGATTTATGACTGAACGTCTGTTAGGAACTCATATTAGTAGACATAATAATGGGGAACATAAATGCGATGATTGTGGAAAAGTTTTCGGAAGTAAAGCTAATTTGAGGGAGCACCAAAGGCGTACCCATTTGGGTATGAGCAAACGGAACAAATGCTTGGTTTGTAATGAAAGATTCTTAGACTACTGGAAGAAAATTGATCACATGGTAAAGGTGCATGGAGCGCCACCTGTGAATATAAAGTGTCAGGCTTGCGATCGGACGTTCCAAAACCAGAGGGCTTTAGCCCGTCATACTAAAAAGGATCATCTGTTGGAGAGAAAACATCAATGCGCGGAATGTGAGATGAGATTTTTCAGTACAAGCAGTTTGGCGCGACATATGGCCAAGCATACTGGCTTGCGTCAGTTTAGATGTGACGTGTGTTTCAAAGCGTATGGAAGGAAGAACACCTTGAGGGAGCATATGAGGATTCACGCTGATGATCGGAGGTTCGCGTGCACTCATTGTGGACAGGCGTTCGTCCAGAAATGCAGCTGGCGTAGTCATATGCGATCCAAACATGGGGAAGAGGTTTAGTTTAAGTGGATGCATACTCTACACGGCACAGAAAACATCAAGCAATGTAAAATCAATCGAAATAGATGGCAATACATTTGTAAAGTGTACGGATATGTAGAGAATAATTACAATGTTTCATCATTTTATGCTGAGAATATATAAATGCTTAAACTGTGGCAGGTGTTTTATTAATCACTCGAGTTTTTTTTAGGTTAGGCACTCAAAATTTTGTTACGTTGCTCAGTAAAAAGTCAAAACGGAATCTTTTAAATTCTTCTACATATATTAATCACTGTGACATTTCTTGGCAAGCTCTCTTACTTCGTCGACATCGAACATACACGTTTATCATGGTTCACGTGGTTCACTAATAATAATAAAAGGATTTACCTATCTGAAATGATTGGCAATATTGATTGAAATTTTTTCAAAAATGATACTTATGCAAATTTAAAAAAAGTTAAAACAAATAAAAATTGTTGAGTAAAATAAAACAGAGGTAATGTTACACAAATTATTATAATTTTTGTTTGATTTTGATGAATATTATTTGATGACTAAATATGCAGTGAGAAATTATATGATGTTTGTTGTAGGTGAACACGAATCTAGAAGATTGATTATCAAAATTGAAGAACCATCACCAGTGAAACAAGAAATTCCAGAAATTCCTTCAGGTAAATCTATACAGATAGTCATCAAAAAGCATGCAGAACATAAAAAACGTAATGAACTAGAGAAACATCAGAATAACATCAAAGAAATACTGTTAAATACGAATGCAACACCTATACGTTGTTATAAGGGGATAGGTTATACATGCTGCTTTTGTAACGACCAATTTCCAAACCCAGCCGATTTAAAAACCCATACACTACAACAACATACCAATGAAGAAAAATCAACTTTCATGAAAGGCAAAGGATTGCACAGCTATTTGGTTAAACTGGACATAACAGATTTAAAGTGTAACCTCTGCACAGTGAATATTGATACTATTGAAGCCATAATTGATCATTTAAAGAAGATACATAAGAAAAATCTATTTACGGATGTGAAAAATCTTATCCTACCATTCATATTGAGTAAGGACATCATCAGATGCTGTATGTGTTTCAATATTTTCAATTCTTTCAAAGCTTTGCTAGAACATATGAATACTCATTACAGAAACTATGAATGTAAAGCGTGTGATGCTGGATTTGTTAATAAAGACATTTTGTTAAGACATGAAGAATGTCATAAGATCGGTGAATTTGAATGTACCGAATGCTCGAAAACTTTCGATACTGCACGAAAGAAAAGATTACACGATAGATCGAAACATGCAGAATCCAAACTACCTAACAAATGTGGGTACTGTTCAGAAAGATTTAAAGAACTTACGAAAAAATACGAGCACTTGTCAAAAGTACATGGTATAAACAAGCCAATGATAAATTGTCAAGTTTGCAACAAGAGTTTTAAAACTAAACGTATGTGGAGAGTGCATACTGCGAGGATGCATTTGTTGCAAAAGGATCACAAATGTACAGAATGTGATATGGAGTTTCATACCAAGCACGAATTGGAGGATCATATGACAAAGCATACTGGCTTGCGGCAGTTTAGATGTAACGTGTGTTTTAAGGCTTATGGGAGGAAAAGCACATTGAGGGGACATATGAGAATTCATGCGGATGATCGGAGATTCGTGTGCAATCAATGTGGCCAGGCGTTCGTTCAGAAATGCAGCTGGCGTGGTCATATGCGATCTAAGCATGGAGAAGAGGTTTAGACGGTATTGGCAAACGGGGTGAAAATCAATATATAATAATTAATAGAAATTACCTCAAAATAGGGCATCGATATATCTTATATATCTAAGAGATTATGTGGCTAATTATCTTTTCATAAAATCTTTTAAATAAACTAAATTGACGGGCCTAAATCTATAGCTATCCTTTTTGGCAGTGAGCATTATGATAAAGATAGGAATATATTCAGACCTGCCATTTTAGTTTAGCTTAAAGATTGTGAACAACAGAATTAACTATATTTTAATGCAAAATGTAGTTAATTCTGCGACAGCTATGTAGGCTAGAGTATTTTGTCATTATACATACGATTATATTAATGCGAAAATCACAACTGCCTTTTTCCTTTAATACGATTCCAAGATCTTTTATAATTTAATCCTATTTTAAAACTTAAGAACTAGGTACAAACGTTTTGTTCTTATCAAGCTATAATATTGTGGCAAAAATGTCCAATATCTTTTATTCGAACTTAACTTTTAGAACTAGAAAGATCAAAGAGAATTTTTGAAATATAAGATAAATTGTTTGCTTAATGCAACAACTATAAGATTATATTTAAAATTCTCTTTCTTTTCACCTGATTTTATTAGTTTTGCCATAATTGTGCCAGTAAGTAATTTATTTTATTCTAAACATTTAAGTAATACATTTAGTATGTATTCAATTGAATGGATATTAGAAAATGATGTAAAAAATTTGTTATAGGTAAGCCTCGCGAATCTAGAAGAGCCTTTATCAAACTTGAAGAAAGGTCTCCAGTGAAAAAAGAAATCAATGTTCGTAAAGAAAAAATTATAAAGATAGTCATCAACAAAGTTGGAGTAAGTGAGAAACAGAAGGAAGCAGACCAACATCAGAACAATATCAAAGAAATACTGTTAAACACCAATGCCACGCCAATACGATGTCGTCTGGGCATAGGTTATGCGTGTTGCTTTTGCAAAGAACAATTCCCAGATCCTGCCGATCTTAAAACCCACACAATACAACACCACACAGCCGAAGAAAAGTCCAAATTCATGAAAGGTAAAGACATGCATGGATATTTCGTGAAACTTGACATTACGGATTTCAAATGCAACCTCTGCAAACAGAATATTGACAACATTGAAGATGTTAGTGATCATTTGAAGAAGGTGCACGATAAGAAAATGTTTACGAATCTCAGGAATCATATCTTGCCCTTCAAATTTAGCAAAGAATCCCTCAGTTGCTGCATTTGCTATAATATTTTCAATTCTTTCAAAGCCTTGCAGGAACACATGAATATACATTATAGGAATTATGTGTGCACAGTATGCAACGCAGGATTCGTGAACAGGAATATACTATTAAGACATGGGGATGCACATAAAACTGGTGATTTCAGTTGTTTGGAATGCTCAAAAACTTTCGACACAGCACGAAAGAAAAGACTTCACGACAGAGCGAAACATTCAGGACAAAAATTGCCGCATAAATGTGGATATTGCACGGAGAGATTCAAAGAAGTTTGGAAGAAGTATGAACACTTGACTAAAATACATGGAATTAAAGGACCAACAATTAATTGCCGGGCTTGTGACAAGAGCTTTGTGACAAAACACGCTTGGAGATTGCATACGACTAGAGTCCATTTAATGCAAAAATATCACAAATGTACAGATTGCGATATGGAGTTTCATACTAAGAAGGAGTTGGAGAGTCACATGGTTAGGCATACTGGGACAAGGGAGTTCACATGTGACATCTGTTTCAAGTCGTATGGTAGACAAAAAACGATGAGGGACCACGTTCGAAGAGTTCACTCCTAAATATTGAGTACTGATACCCTCTCTACATCTATGAATATGCCTATGTTAAAGACTGGATAGACAAAGCGTGACAGCAGAGAGACAACGATAGCAGCACGATAGAACATCTTACTATACTCTATCCGCGTTGAAGTTCGTATAGCGCTCTCTCTGTTACGTTATCCATACAAATGATAGAGCCAAACGGAGAGGGCGCTATACTAACTTCATTCCGCGGATAGGGTATAGTGATGATGAATTACTGCTAAAGAGTGTCTTCATAGAGTTTTATATAAGTATTATTATGTTTGGCACTTTACTGTCATCTATCGCTGCTGTCGCACACTGTCTCTCCGAAGCTCGAACCTAAAACGAGTCAGTCTTACATTGACATCTGACCCGATCAGACGTTCCTATTGATGAAGGAGAGATGTAGTTAAAATTTTAACGCTTGTTTCAAAGTATTTATGTATTAAATTAAGAATATTAGGTATAAGTTCAGTGGATACATACTTGATTAATTGATTACATTTTTGTAGGTTGTAAAAATATTATAAAATAAAGCATTACTGATGATATCTAGTATAATTATTTATTATTGTAATAACTCTCCACCATTATTATTTTTGTTTAATCTCATATTTATATTCCAATGTAAAACAACAAGATGATAAAAATTGTTTTGAGGAGTAAGTACTTGATAATAAGCTAATGATAGAAAAATAGTAGGCATTCCTGAGTTGCATTACCAGCTTTTTAGTCCCTCTTTGAAGGATTGTGAACTCTTTTAATTTTTTTTAAAATAAACATTGGTGATAAACTAAAAAATATTTTTCCGTGTAGGTACGGAGGTTGAAGAAACATCGATCACTCCGGACGAACCTCAGACGGGAAAATCGATCATCACAATCTTTAAGAAACCAAAATCGGAAATCAAAGTTGTTGCTACAAAGAGGGGCAGGTACCAGGCTGACATGAAAGAGATTCTCCTTAACACTAACGCCACACCGATTCGTTGCAAACTAGGCAAAGGATACGCTTGCTGCTTCTGTACCGACCAATTCCCAGAACCTCAAGACCTAAAGAAACATACGCTAGACGAACACGATGAAACAACCAAATCTGAATTCATGAGAGGAGTTACATTACACAATTTCAATGTTAAACTTGACATTACTGATTTGAAATGTAATTGTGGAGCCGATTTGCAAAACATCGATGACTTGATTCGACATTTAGAGGTCGAACACAACAAAGGGGTTCATGCCAACATGGTGAAACAAATAATACCCTTCAAGTTCAACGACGGATTACAATGTGCGATTTGTAACCACGAGTTTAATAACTTCAAATTTTTAATGGAACATATGAGCGTGCACTACAGGAATCATGTTTGCCAAATTTGTGGCGCAGCCTTCGTCAACAAAAAGACTTTCAAATCACATTCCGATAGACATGAAACTGGGAGTTTTCCGTGCAAAGTTTGTTCGAAAGTTTTTGATACGAAAGTTAAGAAAATGGAGCATGAAAGAGCAATTCACGTATATATGAGCAAGAGGAATAAATGTGGGTATTGTGGGGAAATGTTCGCTGACTATACGAAGAAGCAAGACCATGAAGTCAAGGTTCACGGAGCTAAGCCTGTGGTGTTGACATGTCAGGGTTGCGACAAGATTTTCGACAATCAGAGGGCTTTGACGGCCCATTTTAAGACTTACCATTTGATGCAGAGGAGGAAGTCTGGAGGAAAAAAATAAATATACTTACTCAACTTATTTCGATTTTTTTTATTCCTTCTACAAGTTGTCCATAGACTACGATGAGATTACATGTGTGGGTAGTTTAAGATTCAACGCATGATCTATGGAGACGGAGTTAAGTGGAACCGCGGCAGAGCGGCTTTTTGAGTACAACTTAAACTGAACTTATTGTATAGTAAGTACTTTGACTTTGTTAAGACTTAAGTTTCAGCTAAAACGAGATCTAGATCTAGATTATTATTAATCTCTGCCGTGAATTGTATAAAAGTCAAAGTATAGTACGCGGGGAGGGAATGCCCCGCACACCCGCACAGCCCCCGCGCTAACCCGGTGTGGGCGAGTGCGGGGCGTCCCTCCGCCTCATACCCCGATTGCCATCTGGACCTGTCGCGTATACTATAGGTAGGTACGCTCTACAGTTTCATTGCGGGAGCATAGAGGCTTGACTCTATGCAAAGTTTGGTTGTTGCTTTAAAAGCCGCTCCGCTACTTTGCAAGCACCTTAGGGGAAGCGGGCTTATGTTTAATTAAATGATTTTATTTAAATAATATTATTTAAATTGATAACAGAGGAGTTTGGTACCTAGCAGTATTTGCGCGTGGGTGGAAATGGATGGTGAAAATCGCTCTTAAAACTTTGGGTTAGGTCTTCGCAAATTCCACTGAAACGACGCCAACTCCACTTTGACTCTACTAAGTAATGGAAAAGGCAGCATTATATCGTGCTCCTTACGGTGAAATTTTCAATACTTAATTGAGAGAAGGATGCGATGCGTGATCCACGCATCCCATACGTCAATCAAATACATTTATGTTGGAAATTCCACCTTAAGGAACACGATATAAAGCTCACATTTCCATACTTTACGGTGAGTCCAATCGGCGTCAAGCGTCAAGTCTATATTGTAATGTGCAAAGACTATCAACCCGAGCTAATAAAATACAATGTTGCGTTACGAAAATATTGCTATTTAATAGTAATAGGCGTTACAAATATTCTATAGCAAACTTATAAATACTTAGGTATAGTTCGGCCGGCCGGCTAAAAACTAAAAGCCATAAAAGTTAACTAATTAGATTAGATATTCCAAAAGATCATAAGTCACTACTTAAACATTCAAAACACTAATGTAACTATTTGCGTTAAGGTTCGATGTCAAATAACGTCATTAATGATAACAATAGAGTAACAAAAAAAATTTACAACAGGGTTGCATCTTGCAACAACCGGAACTTGGTATTCCGAAAATCCCGATCAGTCCTTCTTTAGAACTGACAAGCTAGCTTTAAACTAGTAGTTCTTAGGTTGAATTCTACTCGCACGCATTAGGACTTATGACCGTTCAAAAGACAAAATGGAAAAAAAACACTATTGTTAAAAAGTTTTATTGCTTCTAGCTCTTATCCGGCCGGCTTAGCTATAACTGTGTGTTCGTTAATTTTTCACGGTTCCTCCGTTGAAACAATCTTGAAACTTTTTCCGTAAGTGTAAAAATATTTTAATTAACTATAAAGGTAACCGCTGCTTATATCAAATTATAATAATTATTTTTCACTTTATAGGTACCCGAGTGACTAGAAAGAAAAACGTACGACAACAGGCCGAAGCGAAGAAAAAACTAAAAGAAAACGTGCCCGAAACCAAGAAGAACCAGCACAATCTTAAAACAATACTCCATTATTCAAATTCAAATCCAATAAGAAACAAGGACGCCCTCGGTTTTGGCTGCCAGTTTTGCTCGGAACAGTTTCCCGAACCGAAGAAACTTAAAGAACACTTTTTACAAGAACACAAGATAAAGGAACTATTCGCTCTCATAAATTGTAGACTATTCGAGTACTTCGTCAAACTAGATATCACTGATTTAAAATGCACACTTTGCTATAAAACTCTTGATAAACTGGAAGACTTCATGGACCATATTACAGCCGAACACAATATAGAAGTTTACAAAGAATTCAAGAGCGTCATCGTACCTTTTAAGTTTGATACTGAAAAGTTAACTTGCGTCGAATGTAATAAGGAGTTTGTGTGCTTCAAACATCTATTAGAACATATGACCATACACTTCAGTAACTACATGTGTTCCGTTTGCGGCAAAGGATTTGTAACAGATCGCCTATACATGCGTCACGTAAGAAGGCATACGGCTGAGGAATTGAAATGTAAAGACTGCGATAAAGTTTTTGGGACTAAAGAAAAATTACGCAATCATCAGTACACTGTCCATTTAGGTAACAGAAAGGGTAGCAGATGTCTAGTTTGCAACAAAAAGTTATTGAACTACTGGCAGAAGATTGATCACATGGTTAAAGTCCACGGGGTGCCCGAATTGGTTCTAGCTTGTCATATATGTGAGAAAACGTTTAAAGATCAAAGGAAACTGACGCTTCATATCAAGAAGGATCATTTGTTAGAGCGGAAGCATAAATGTCAAGAGTGTCAAATGATGTTCTTTAGTTCCACGAGGCTTAAGATTCATATGGCTAAGCATACGGGGCTGAGGCAGTTCAAGTGTGACATATGTTTGAAGGCGTATGGGAGGAAGAACACTTTAAGGGAGCATATGAGGATCCATGCGAATGACCGTAGGTACGCGTGCGAGCACTGCGGGCAGGCGTTCGTACAGAATTGCAGTTTGCGAAGTCACAGGCGTTCTAAGCACGGTATAGTGTAGTTTTGTGCTGGATTAGGAAATAAAATAATGTTGTATGTTATTTATTCATTTATTTCAGGCAGCATACTCATTAATACTAATATTATAAATGCGACAATGGGGCCGATTCTCTTGTACACAATCTCTAAACTAAACTAAATTAACAGGTCTAAATCGGGTGCTATCCTTTCCCGCAAGCAACGTTTGAAAGGGATAGCAATAGATTTAGACGTGCCATTTTAGTTTAGTTTAGAGATTGTGTACAACGGAACATTGTACCACATTGGCACCGATTCTAAGCACAACCTAATTTTAGAGTATTGGAACCCTCTTCTTACTATTGTAATATGAAAAGGACAGAAGCAGTTTGACATTTCTAAATTAAATTTTTAGATAGTAAAACCCGTGATTTTAGCACGCATTCGCGAACCTACTGTTTAAATTTGTATTGTGCACTAAAATTTTGAGTCTTTAAATGTGAAAGTCATGTTCCGTTCCTTTTTTAGCATTAGTAAAAAGAAAAGGATGCAGATACTCTAAATTTAGTTTAGAGAGAGGCTAGAGAATCGGGGCCAGTGTGTCTGGCTGTCTGCTAGGTTTTCACGACCCAACAGCTTAACCGACTTTAATGAAATTTGGTATACATAGGCTTTTTTTATCCCGGAAAATTAAAGAGTTTAAAAACCTAAATCCACGCAGACGAAGTCGCGGGCGTTATCTAGTAAAATCATTTTCATCGTCGTGATCAACCCATCGCCGGCTCACTACTGAGCACGGGTCTCCTCTCAGTATTAGAAGGGTTTGGTCATAGTCCACTGGCCAAATGCAAGCGGATTGGCAGACTTCACACACCTTAGAGAACATTATGGAGAACTCTCGGGCTTGCAGGTTTCCTTACGATGTTTTCCTTCACCCTTAAAACAAGTGATATTCATCATCATCATCATCAACCGATAGACGTCCACTGCTGGACATAGGTCTCTTGTAGGGACTTCCACACGCCACGGTCTTGCGCTGCCTGAATCCAGCTACTCCCTGCGACTCGTCTGATGTCGTTCGTCCACCTAATGGGGGCTCTTCCAACGCTGCTTTTTTCGGTGCAAGGTCGCCATTCCAGCACCTTGAGACCCCAACTATGTGCCCTGCCCATGGTCACTTCAGCTTCGCAACCCGTTGAGCTATGTCGGTTACTCTAGTTCTCCTACGTGTGATATTAAATTGCTTAAAACCACATATAACTCCGAAAAGTTAGAGGAGCGTGCCCCGGATCGAACCCCCGACTTCCATTTGGAGGTGGACGGTCTAACCACTAGGCTATCACGGTTTGTATGTACTTAGGCTCGATTAATTAAATCAATGCATAGTACGGCTGTGGTAGCCTAGTGGTTAGGACGTCCGCCTTCCAATCGGAGGTCGGGGGTTCGATCCCGGGCACGCACCTCTAACTTTTCGGAGTTATGCGCGTTTTTAAGTTATGAAAATATCACTTGCTTTAACGGTGAAGGAAAACATCGTGAGGAAACCTGCATGCCTGAGAGTTCTCCATAATGTTCTCAAAGGTGTGTGAAGTCTGCCAATCCGCACTTGGCCAGCGTGGTAGACTATGGCCAAAACCCTTCTCACTCTGAGAGACCTGTTCTCTGGTGATGGGTTGATCATGATGATGATAACGCGACAGGTCGAGATGACAATCGGGGTGGTGACGCGAGCGCGGGTGACATGCAAGTGTGCAGGGCGTTCCCCCGCCTCATACCCCGATTGCCATCTCGACCTGTCGCGTACTATTGGTATGTATAATCTGTCGATAAGTTACTAAGCAACATTGTTATTTTTTGTTACTAATTCTATGGTCTATTTTGGTAAATAACAAACGTTGCTAAGTAACGTAACCATAGATTTATTGTTTATTTCAGCGGTATACGTCCCGCAAATTGCTAATGCGCGTGGCCGCCATTTTAGTGAAGACTAGACTGAAGTTTCGAGCTGATGGTAGGTATATTTTTATTTTGGCTGACGACATTTAGATGTTAATGAGACATGGTTCCGGCGCAATAGCAATTTGCGGGACTTATAAGGAAAGGTAATGCAAATAAAAAACGATGAAAATAAGTATTATAAATTATATATCCATATTACTAATATTATAAATGGAAAAGTGTGTCTGTCTGTCTGCTAGCTTTTCACGGCCCAACTTTTCATCCCGGAAAATTGATGAGTTCCCTCGGGATTCGCGGGCGTCAGCTAGTTCAGTATAAATTAGGATTTTCAGGATGCTTTTTAGCCATATGGTACTTAAGGCTGCTCTGTTGAACGAACGCGGCCTTGCAAACCGCGCATGCGTGGTTCTTCACACCCAAATGTATCATCACATGGGTTTTCAAACTCTTCTTCCACCTAAAAGTCTTATTACAATATTCACACGAGAACGGTTTGTGGGATGAATGGGTCTTTTCGTGGTTCTTCAAATCGTAATTGGTGGAAAATTTAAAGTTGCACGTGGTGCACACGAAGTTCTTCTCCCCCATGTGAAAGGTTTTCTGGTGACGTAACACCTGGTGGGGGTAGGCGAACTTCTTCCCGCAAGATCCGCAAGTGGGCGCTGGCAGTCCGTGTTGCTCCATGTGGAAAGCGCGCATGTATCCTGGAATGGAATTAAACATATTATAGGTAAGAGGTAAGTATTTACACTGTACAGAAGCTGTGGTAGCCTAGTGGTTAGGACGTCCGCCTTCGAATCGGAGGTCGGGAGTTCGATCCCGGGCACTTACCTCTAACTTTTCGGAGTTATGTCCGTTTTTAAGTAATTAAAATATCACTTGCTTTAACGGTGAAGGAAAACATCGTGAGGAAACCTGCATGCCTGTGAGTTCTCCGTAAAGTTGTTCGAATGATTTTACAGATTTAGTTAGCTTAGGTTTATCCTGGGGACGAACCTAGGCTACATTTCATCCTGGAAAATCAAAAGTTAAAAGAGATCTTTTAAAACGAATGGCAAATTACGAAAACCGACGAGGCCATATATATGAGCTTGATGCCTTTGCTTTTCCGACAAAAAAATATTAGTCTAGAAATTTGCCGCGTTTTTGTTTTCTTCAAATAGGTACATAAACGTTAAGTTTACTTTAATTTATTTTTATAAATAAGTTAATGTTCTAAAAATACGTTTAATAAATGCTTATCTCATATTATTATTGTGTTAATTTTTTCGCAAATGGTACTAAAAGTAGAGTATTTACCTCGGTGATAAAGCTGTCTTAGTCTTGGGTGAACTTAAATCGTCACCCGCGACAGAAGACACTGCTTTATCCCCTTGGTTAATAATCTACTATTCCACGCTTTTAGCTCTTAGACGGCCGTTTTGACTTTTGATTATACCGTCTTGACTGTGACCTCACCTGGCACTTTGACGTCGCACAAATGGCAGGCGCGCAGCTTGGGCCGCTCCTTGAGGTGCACCTGGCGGTAGTGTTGCACGTAGCTGTTGTTGCTTCGGAACACACTCTGGCAGTGCTTGCACGCGTACTCCGTGCCCCCGTCCGGCTTCTTGGTAAACGTGAACTCGTCTGCGTATTTGCCTGTGACATGGAAAAATCTAATTAGATAATTCAAGTTATAACACGTAGGTAAGTAAAATTAAACTCCTCAGGCACCATTTTACCTTTTTCTGACAAATTTTATGTCTAAAAGTACGATTTTAGTCCTTATTTTATAGGTGAACCTTACTTTTGACATGTCAGTTTTTTATTTTTTTTTTTTTTTTTAATACAATAAAACTTAAAGCTAGCCTTATCTAATTACTATATAAATCATGACCGCGTGGAATGGTGCCAAGAATACTGGCTGCATTTCCGCGCTGGACAGCTAGGCTGATCCGCTGCGCAAAAAATGAGCCAGCCCTTCTGTCACCAGTTGAGGCTATTAATCGCGGTGAAATGTCTCGTAAAAAATTTTTAGCACTAAGACTCCATGGCCCCAGGGTCTCCACGGCAAACGGCACAAAAATGTAACTCTCTATAAGAGAGGCATACTTGCGCCGCTTGCCGTTTTCAGCTGTTTCTGCTGCGGCTCCCGGTCTTGATGCTGTCTTCCTGATATGACACGGGGCCAATGTGTCAACGCAAGTTGCGTCCCACATTAGCGCCCGTCCCCGTTCCCAGGGAACCAGCGTCAATCCATCAGGTCTCTTGCCATCATCCCGACTAATCCCTGCCGGCTCAATGAGCGCAGGAATATTTATGGTGGCAAGAGCTCTTTTAATTGTATCGTTAAGAGAGCCATGCCTAAACAGCCTACCGGAGCTCCTTTGGCAAGAGAGTCCGTGGATTCCAAATTTATCAACCTCTTTTCCACACGGACATCTGTGCTGATGGCACAGTGGTGTTCCCAATCTGAGACCTAGAGCCACATGTCAGTTGACTCTTAGATTTAAAATGGCGCGTGAGGAGTCATTTTTACGGACTATATTTTAGATTTATTTAATTATTTAGATTTAAGTTTATTTTATAGATTAAATTAATTTATTATTGTTGTTTAAGTTAGGGACCTTTAAATTATTTATTGTAAAACTTGCAAGTTAATACATTTTACATTTTTAATTAGCTACCTATAGGTTTTATTGTTAAATAGGCCAAGCGCGAGTCAGACTCGCGCACCGCACGATAAACCAAAAACTGTTATGCATAATAAAAATCTGTTTTAGAATCTACAGGTAAAAAACCTTGCATATTATACCTACTCTACATTGTTACAGATAGTTATCTTACTAACGGGAAGAACCCTGTAGGTTTCTTGACAGACTGACAGACTACAACGTTTCCTTTTGAGGTACGGAACCCAAAAAATTTAATGTTTTTCATTAAAAGTATAAGTAAGGTAAGTAGGCAAGTATATCTACTAGTGAAGTGCCACTCGCACGGCGCATGTTTGCGCGTGCGGACAACGGACCGTACGAACACCTCCACGGCGTCGCGTCGCTCCACTCATCCCCCGTCCGATGGACGGGCGTCCATTACCTCGGGAGCTTCTCCGATCGCCCTCACCAGCGCGCAACGCAGGCGATGGCGATGACGACCGAGACGACGAGACACCCACCGGAATTGACACCGTCTCTGCACTGGACGGCACGCCTAGCGCCGTCGTGCAGAGACCTACCACCTATCACGGACCTACAATATCACCACGCAGCGGCGTAGTGGGTAGACATGTGTCCGCTATAGCTTAACTTAACTGAAAACCGCTGCCGTGCCTATAGCGTACCATAGCGTTATTGTCGTAGCTAACAGCGGTTTTCAGCTAACATCTATGACGAACCACCTGACAACGCAACGCTGCCAACTGGCAACTGACAATGCATTGTTTGGTTTTTTGGTAACTAGAAACGCAATAATTATGCCTTCTCTTCCTTTCTTTCACTGAAAGCTGAGAAGGAGCGGTTATTGGCTACCGGCTTAGTAACTAAGAACTTGGTAAACCAAAGCCGACTTTATCTCTATTACGCTAAGGCTTAACTGTACAAGTACTTGTTCATTACACTTTGATCTATCGATCTTAATACAGTTAGCCTTAGAGTAATAGAGATAAGGTCCTCTTTGGTTTATCAATCTTCGTGAAATGTTTTTGGTTAACTGGACTGTGGTAAACTATTCGTGCAGGCGTCCACTATAGTTTGACCTATGTCAATGATCAAATTAAACTTTGCTGCCATGAACTTAAGGTTGTGATTACTTCACGATATTCATGAAAGTAAAATTGGTTTTATTTTAGTGAATATGCGCGCGCTAGCTATACAGACGGTATTGATACGGCAGCTAGCTTAGTTACTACTACGGAAACCGCTGCGCGTTGCGCATATTAAATTAGTTGAAACACAACTCTGATACCGATATTCGGCAACGGTTATCAATATCGGTATTGAAACTAAATAACTGTTGATTAACCGTTGACATAAATAGCCAATAATGCCCATCTTTAGTAGTGGGTGCTCCACCCGCTGAGTGGCGAAATAATAACGGAAACACCTAACCACCAGGGCCCAAGCCAAGATGGCAGGCCCTAGCCGAGAAGGCTAAAGCAAAACACCTGGGCACAGAGATGCCCAGCGACCAACCCGGGTAAGAAGGCAAAGCCTCGAGGCCCGTACCCCCCTCTGGTCGATTTCGACCAAACGGAGATGACCCCTGATAGTTTTGCCAATTACGTCGGGCATGTTATGTGCGTTTTAAGCAATTTGTACTTATCATTCGCTTTAACCATAACAGAAAAACGTGGTGAGGAAACCTGCATGTCTGAGACATTCTCCATGACACCAAGGCCCTTCCCATTCCAAGAGGAGACCCGTTCTCAGAAGTGGGCCGACGATAGGATGATGATGGTGAATTTCAGCCAATAGGTAGGTATAGTAAGCGACAGGTCGAGATGACAATCGTGGAGGGAACGCCCCGCACACCCGCACAGTGGGTGACGTGCGGGTGTGCGGGGCGTCCTCTCGTCTCATACCCCGATTGCCATCTCGACCTATCGCGGACTTTAGGAAGCTACTGTACGCGGCAGAATCTAGTGGCACGGCAGTGGCACCGCCAAGTCGAGCAAGTAAGGCAAAGGCCGTAACATCCTTTTCTCGAAGCCATTCAGGGCGTTTTCGATATAATTTACATCGACCTTAAGAAAGAAATTTCGGTTTTGTAGAGCGTTGTCTCTGACACTCATACCCATATGACGTTTCGTCGGGCTCAACGACCGAGACAGTACTCTACAAATCTGCTATCTCCTTCTGAAGATCGATGTTCATCAATTTTGGGCGCGTACTGTAGCTATCAAGGTAGCTATAGTCTGTGACAGGTTGAGATTTGGATATACCTTGCTGTCACTTTTTATTTCTAGGGCGATTGTCTAAACCCGCATCAATCATTATTACAATCTCAATTGTTCTGATTGGCTGAATTTGTGCGGTTCTTGTTGCAACAATGCATTGTAGCCAATAGTGAGCGAGCGTTAATCAATCAGAGGTGATTGCGATCGTGACATTGTAGCTGTCAATCTGCCGCAATCGTGCCGCGGAAGAGTTATAATTTAGCCTATATAAAATAGTTTTGACATAAAATAAAACTCAGATTTGTGTTATTAATTTATTTCAATTACCTACCAACTAAATAATATACCGAGTAATTAAGTAAATACTCGTTAAAATAGGTATCGGTTTGAAATTCAAAATTATTTAGTAAATTAGTAATATAAAGTCCGCCCTGGTTGCCCCCTGGACTAAAGGGGCCTATAAAGCTGGCAGCATTGCCCCTCTGAGGGTGAAATCTATAGAGCGCACTCTGACTTTGCTCAGACTAAAGACACTGTTAAAACGAGACAGCGTTATATAGCTGGCATAAATCTGTCTCGTTTTAACTCATTCTTAAGTCTGAGCAAAGTCAAAGTGCGCTCTATAGATCTCAGCTTAAATGGCGATGGACAACCTTTGGACCAGATAGCCCCGGAGCCCAAATCGCAGCTCAGGCAGGTTTAAAATTATAATTAAGTATAACTATAGGTAGGTACTAATAATCACTATAGGTAGTCGACGCAATTTAAACTGAGTCGTCGAGTTATATGTCTGTTTCGCTCGCACTTACAGGTCGTAGGTAAGTGCGAGCGAAACAGACAGATAACTCGACGACTCTAGTTTAAAATGCGTCGACTTTACCCATATCATAAATATAGTTCGTAAAACCGATAGACGTTGGGGTCCCAAGGTGCTGGAATGGCGACCTCGCACCGGAAGACCCAGTATTGGAAGACCCCCCCACTAGGTGGACGGACGACATCAGACGAGTCGCAGGGAGCCGCTGGATTCAGGCGGCGCAAGACCGTTGCGTGTGTGTCCAGCAATGGACGTCTATCGGTTGATAATCATGATGATGATATCATAAATGCGAAAGTGTGTTTGTTTGTTGGTTTGTCCTTCAATCACGGAGCAATGGATCGGCGACATTTTTTGCATGGTTATAGTTTAAGACCTGGAGAGTGACATAGGCTACTTTTTTAACCCGGAAAATCTAAGAGTTCCCGCAGGATTTAAAAACTAAACTCGGTAGGAACGGCGTTCCGAACCAGTGGTAAATTAATACTACCTGACTATTCATAAGCACTTTTAAAAAGTTTACATGAATAAAAAAACATTCTATTCTATTCTAATCCACGCGAACGAAGTCGCGGGTATCAGCTAGTAGGTATCTACTATTTTTAGATGTTCTATTTCACGAAGACCGTTTGGCTGTTTGTGCGAGTGCACACGTATATCACATAGGTAAAGTGCGACAAGGCTCTTTTGGCACTTGAATGACATTGACAGATTGATGGAGAACAAAAGGTTGCAGTGCGACAAGACTATCTTGGCACGTGGCGAAACTCGGAACTAACGTTGCCGTCAAGTGCCCCCTTTGTTCTTGTTTGAATATTCCCTTTGTTCTCCAACAGCGCCTCCATGTCAATGTCATTCAAGTGCCAAGAGAGCCTTGTCGCACTGTAGACTATTCAAACAAGAACAGACGGCAAAGTTAGTTCCGATTTTCGCCACGCGCCAAAAGGACCTTGTCGCACTGTACATTGTTATACTGGGGGTTTGTGGTAATGCGTTAACGCTTATAATTACGCTCATATTTACTACATCCAAGTCATATTTGAACAGTCATCGTGAAATTATGTACATCTTTACTAAATTAAAGTTAAGCAAATCTATCCTACAAAAAATATTTAAGTGCATAGGTATAAGCAACTGACGAATTTTTCAAGCGCATCATGCGCAACTTAAATGCGTCACGACTGCGATCATAGATAACTAAAGTAACCCTACTTCTGTTATCTATGACTGCGATAGTGGCAGCTTTTTACTGCAGGGATCATTGAATCTGACACATGAAGGAATTATTCGTAACAGAATTGTTTTTAAATTTTTGGTGTAGCAACACTTACTCAGGTAAGGTGTTTTTACCGCAAGCGTCGATAGATGGCGCTAGAAGTCCATGGGTAATTGCCATTAATCTAATCGACACATAATCGATGTCGCTAGATGTAAAAAAAATCTAGAATAAAAGCATAGGCATATCACATTAGAGCCACCTGCCTTAGAACCCTGCAGTATCAGGATTCAGGAGTTGGATCCAGAATTTTTTATGGGACTATCACGGAAACATTTGAAAAAAACGGTGTAAAAGAAAAGTCCCGCAAATTGCTATTGTGCTGGAAGCATGTCTCATTAACATCGAAATGACGTTATTTGACGTATATTTAAGTAAAAATATAGCATCAGCTCAAAACTTCAGTCTAGTGCTGACGTAACTAAAATGTCCACGCGCATTAGCAATTTGCGGGACCTATACCTACATACATAGAAAAAAACGGCGCGAGTTGAGAACCAACTCCCTTTTGGAAGTCGGTTAAAAATTAGTGGACCTTGTCGATAACGAGTGCACGTGAACGATGTGGTGATGCTGGTTGGGTGCCGGGTGGCTCTAATAAGCTAAATCAACCTCCTGTTTAGTGCGGGGACCATTAGGATGAAACTACGTTTTACTCGACTACAGAAGGGTGTTTGGTCTTCATGTGGTAGCTCAGACTAGAGGACTGCACGAAGGCCTCTTGACACACGCTGCATACATGAGGTCTGATGTTCAGATGGATCATCATATGCTTCTTCAAGTTGTTCCTCCATCGGAAGCATTTCCCACAGACGTCACATTTGAACGGCTTCAATTGCGTATGCTTGATGCTGTGGTGATCCAACTGACGTTTGTACTCGAAAGCCAAGTTGCATAGCTCGCAACGGAATTGTTTCTCTCCCATGTGGAAGAATTTTTGGTGTTGCAACACTTGCCAGGGGAACGCGAACTTCTTCCCGCACGCGCCACAAGATGGCGCTGGTAACCCGTGGGTCTCCATGTGAAACGCGCGCATATGGCCGGGGACTTTGACGTCGCATAGATGGCAGCCCCGCAGCTTTGGACGTTGTTGTAGATGGACGTGCTTGTAGTGCTGGCTGAATGACGTCCGTTTCTTGTAGACGTTCTTGCAGACATTGCACGAGAAGCACTCGGCGCCGGCCTCGTCCCGGACTCGAGTGAAGTCGCCGTATATCACTGTACCTAGAAACAGAAATATGACGTCATGTTATATATGCAACGAAAGATGAATAAAATAGCTAAGTAATTAAAGACCACTTGCATAAGGACACTTAAACGAATTTATAGTTAAAAATAGTCACACATGGACGTCGTGAAAGAAATTATAAAATCCGTTAGCTAAGCAATCAAATAGGAAAACTTAAATCCGTTTAACTTCTCCTTATGCAAATGTGCCTAAATAATAAAAATAACTTAAATATTACTTAATTATGATAGGTATGGGTATGTATTACTAAGTAGGAATATTTAGCTAAGTAATTTAGGAGTAAGAAATGATGATAAAACTAGGTAGATATAATACTAATAAAGAACAAGTAGATAGTTAAATGGATACCTACCCTGCAGATTCTAGCGATTTTAAGAATAATTTTATTTAATAAAAATCAATTGTTGTTAAAGAATTTTATTGTAAAAAGTAATTATTCAAAAACTTTTTGAGCATTTTCTTTAAATAGGTACGTAGGTAGTAAAATAAGAAAATGAAGAGATAATAATTTATGAACTTTTATAAAAAGTTACCAATAGGTAGAGAAATGTCTCATGGATTCGAAGAGTCTGTAAGAGTACCTAGGTATAAGATCGCGACAGGACGATATGGCAATCGCGGTATGGGGCGGGGGGACACCTCGCACACCCGCACGTCACGCGTGCTATCCCGCATCGGATTAGCACGGGGGCTGTGCGGGTGTCCTCACCACGATTGCTATGTCGACCCGACGTAGAGTTGTAGAGAAAAAAATTCTCAAAGTTTTGTCCGATGGATTCGAAGGGTCTATAAGAATTATGTAGATAAGACCTATACGCAGCAGAAAGTAATGTACATCGGCCTTTAGAATGACATTTCGGCTTTGTAGAGCGTTGTCTCTGTCACTCATACGTATATGATGTTTTGTCGGTCTCAATGACAGAGACAACGCTCTACAAATCTGCTATCTTCTTCTAAAGGTCGATGTACATTACTTTCTGCCGCGTACTGTACGTAAGTAGGCCACTCGGAGTCAATGCCGCGCTGTAGGTGGGACGTTGACCCGAGTTTTGCACGCTATACATTGCGGGTTTGAAAAATACTAATTAAATCAATAAAAATACAAAATGAGGCAAATGGTTATTGGTATTGGATTGTGTTTAGGTCATAGAGTTATGATACTAGGTATTAGGTCGTATAACAATAACGCTAAGTTTTTGCTAGCGTTCTGGTTACACCCTGTATATTGCTCCGGCTAGTGCACACTGTAGCATAAATTAGTACCTACCTAAATTAAGCGACAGGTCGAGATGGCAATCGGGGTGGGGACGCCCCGCACACCCGCATAGCCCCAACGCTATCTGGTGCGGGTTAGCGCGGGTGATGTGCGGGTGTGCGGGACGTCCCCTCGCCTCATACCCCGATTGCCATCTCAAGATGTCGCGCACTACACCTACTACTTAAGTCTGACGATATAACATTCGAACTGCAAAAGTTTCGATAAAATCGGTCCATCTAATTTTCCGTCAGACATGAAGAAAGGATGATAAATAAAGGCCAATTAAACTATCATAATTTTTAATAGGACCAACACAGAAATTTAAATTATATTGTAAAAGACTATTCGTGTGAAACCAGTGCTTACGTCCAGTTTCTATTTACTATCTATCTTTAATATATCCATAAGTTACTTAGCTTGTTTGTGTCAAAAATTATATGATATTTTATTATATTATATTGTATTATATGATAAAATTAAACTGTAAATATTATTGTGTTTGCCTCCAACTAATGTTTTAAATCTAATAGACAACTAATCATTTGTGATTTTTTTTCTAGGTTTAGGACTAACAAACTAACAAACTAGGTACCGTCGTGACTCGTAACTTCGCCTGGGTTTTGACATAATTTTGAAGTTGGCGCTAAAACTAGAAAGTTATTTGGCAACACTGAATGATAAAAGTACTTTTTCGGACCAAAGCTATTGTACAGGACAAAAATCTGTCTTAAAACAAGTGAAGTAAGGTGGAAAATTCGATCACAAAGTGATTAGGCGAAGTATGGGTGTGTTTGCCTAACTTCGCCTACATCACGCCATAGCATCAATTATTAAACAATTGTATGAAAAACGTCATAGTACAACAAGTCTAAGCAATTTAAAATGTCACAGTCGAATATAAACCTTACTAAAGCATTATAGACTAGGTTTTTGAAAAAAATGTATAGTAGGCGAAGATAAGTAGCGTTCTGAAGTCAGTTGCATACTTTAGTTATAACGCTGATAGGGCTGCCAAAAATCATGTTAACTTACCTCACTGCAAAATAAAGAGGGGTGATGGCTTGAGCAAAAAGGTTTTTTTAATTTTAAATATTTTTATTGTAGGCGCCTAAAATATTTAATCAAAAAAGTCGTAAAAACAATATTTCCATTTTTTTATAATAAATAATAAAATCAGACTCAACTAGGTCAGTTCGACATAAAAGCTCATATTATAATTTAATCCTTATTTTGAAGCTAAATGGTAGATTAAATGTTATCAAAAACAAAGGGAATGTTAAAAAATTTGCCTCGTAATGATCTTCAAATTCTTATTCATAATAGTATTATTTATTATTCTTAGACATTAAATCAGACTCGGTCAAGCATAGACATAAAAATACAAATATTTAGTAATCAGTTGCTTCTAGCTTAATAGTATAGTAACAAAAAACAGTTATCAAAAAAAAAACAGAATCAAGGTACAATATTTGACTTACAATTCTTAAAATATAAACTCAACAATTACTAATAATCAGGTCAGTCAAAGACATAAGAACTAAAAATAATATAATGAGGCATTCATTTTCATGAAAATAGTATAAGTAAAATAACTATTGTACGTTGTAATTACTCAAGTCGATATTAAATATGATTTGACCTCGTCGACAAATTTTTGGCTCAGGCAGTACTAAAATAATATCATCTAAATGCTTCATAGGCCAAATATCATCAACTGTAGGGTAAGTAAAAACTGATCCTCGGTTAACTTTCGATTCCTTCTTTTTTCTCAGAAATTTGACCTCAGGAATGTTATTTTTTATTGATATTACTTTTCCTACGAAGTGCTTCACACTCTTTTTTGTAACAAATTGAGCTAAAATCCAGGAGTCTGTTTTTAATTTATTATCACTTTCTGTGAAGTATTCAATGTCAGAAATTCCGTAGTGTATTGATGGTTCTATGTTTTCTTGTTCTTCTTTTTGGCAGGTCGCGATGAAATCGTCCATTGTTTCATATTCTGAATCATCCGTATCATCTATTTTCATTTCAATGTCAGTTGTTAAGCTAGATTGACTACTAGATCTCTTCTTTCTTCGTTTCACAGATGTGTGCTTTTGCATCTTCTTTTTTGCTTTAGTAGTTTCTCGACTTTTTCTTTCTTTAATTTCATCATTTGGTTCCTTTTCAACAGTATCTGTCATTTCTTCTTCCTCTTCTTCTGTTTCTTGTGTTATTTCTTTTAGGACTTTTCTTTGTTCAGCTACTACTCTTTGTCTCTTTTTAATTGGGACTAGTTTCATGTGTAAGGCAGACCGTGTGATTGTTGTAACCCCTTTCTTTTTCAAATTCCTGTTTCCTTTCTTATTCTGCAGTATTTTCTGAGACGGCCCAGCTTCGATAATGACATCAGAGGTTATAATAATTTTTGTTTGGTTTGTTTTAAGGCAGTCTGGGATTACGTCAATAAATGGCATATTTTCTTTATCATTCCTTGAAATTTCACCCAAATATTTAACATTTGATTCTTGCGACGAGGATGCCTCAGCATTTTGCTTATATTGAAGTAGGCAGTCTGGGATTATGTCAATGAATGGCATATTTTCTTTATCATTCCTTGAAAGTTCACCCAAATATTTAACATTTGATTCTTGCGACAAGGATACCTCAGCATTTTGCTTATATGGAAGTAAGTAAGTATTGACACTCCTGATACACAAGTTTTTGAGGCTTTCAGGATTTTTTTGCATTAGCAATGGCTGCAGCAATGAGTCAGAATTTACCTGCACAGTTTTAAGTTTTTTTTCTTTTTGCCTTTTATTTCTTTTTCCTGTTTTTACTAATTTTTGTTGAGTTGTTAAATCTTTAAAATCTTTTTCGCAAACCGATTTGCCCGGTGGCACATCTAATTTCTTGTTTCGTACTTTTTTATTAGGATCTGCACTGCGAGTCTCCTTCAGCCAGTCTAATAATGCATTGTCAATAGTATATGTCATCGTTTGTTGGTTTGAACCTGCCATTTTACTAATTACTTTGTCGGGGTTGAATGGCACAATGCCAGTGCTTTTAAATCCACTGATTATGTTATGATTTTTTTCGTTAAGTTTTTCCACTAGTTGTTTGAGTAGATTTGGAAAATGTCCCTTGTGAATTGTTGCTTCTCTCGGGTTTTTTATTTTGTAGTTTAATAGAATTTCCCTCCATAGTTTTTTTAAGGGACCAAAATAGCATACATCCAAGGGTTGGGTTAAATGTGTTGAATTTGGGGGTAAAAATATGAAACATATATCATTTTGTTCACAATATTTTACAATTTTGACGTTTATGTGGGACGCTAGGTTATCACCAATCAAAACTTTCTTACCAGGTTTATTTTGAGCCCATGGTAAAATCATACTTTCAAACCAATCTTCGAATAAATGGCTGTCAAACCATCCCGATTTAGAACGGTTGAATCTGGTTCCTTTAGGTCCATTAAGTGTCCATTGTGTATATAAATGTTCCGCCTTATACACAACGTATGGAGGAAGACATTCTCCTGCTGCAGTTATTGCAAACATTATAGATATAGCCCCCTTCGTATAGTTTAACACCCTTTCGGGGTACTTAATTCCTCTTCTGAACAAACATTTTTGGACCCCAGGATTATCTGTCAAGTTTGTCTCATCGTAATTTAAAATATTTTCACTAGGGACGCCTTCTAGTGATGATTTTAAATTTGTGAAGTAATCTCTCATTTCATCGGGACTTTTTTCTGCTCGGCTCCTTTTTATGTTTTGGATCACTCTGTGGGTTAATTTAGGTTTGTTTCTTTTTATAAAAGAGTATGCCCACTTCTTTCCAGGTAATTTGTTATTAAAAATTGAAAGTCGTCCATTGCCCTCCAAATATCTGAAAATGTAAAATATATTACTCTCAACCCAACTATCATTATTTTCCAATACTAATAGAAATGAATAATGTAGTAGATGCCTTAATTCAATAAATCTCTTGATACAAAATATTTCAAACATCACCTGTATACGACAATTCTCAAATCCAAAAGAGTCAAAGGACTGCCATAATCGGCGGCTGCAATTAAAACTTTTATTGTTTCATCTTCCTCCTGATCGGTAAGTCTTGTTGGGCATCCTGGTCTCTTAGGGTGTTTATTATGCAGCTTGTCCAATAAAGTTCGGCGAGGTATGCCAAAGGCTTTTTCTGCATCGTATGACGACATTGTCTTCTTTTTTAATGCTTCCACCGCTAAGTTTATCATAGTTTCTGAATGTTTAGCAGTGTACGGCCGCTTTTTGCGTTTACTCACTTTCTCTTTTTTATTTGCCATTATGAGTAGTTCTGTAATCAATTGTTTCGATTAAAAATCCGATTCTAGGTGATATCACCCATTACCAAGGGACGTGGGCAACCAAGCTTTGCTCAAGATAGATAAATATAGAATAAAAAAATCTCAGATAATATGAAACCTCTCGAATGATTTTTCGCCCTTGCGAATCTATATGGGATTATGATATTGAAAATTTCGTTTTCAAGAACACGATTATAAACAAATATACCACTTATAAATAAATATATTGTATAGTAGTATAAATTATGAAACAAAAAGAGCGACAGCCCTAGGGGCAGGTGAAGTTTGGCAACAAGATGGCCGCCGCTATCCCCTCAATAACATTTTATTCAAATACGACTTCTAAACGTGAATTAGATAGAATATAATAACGGCATAAGAAAGGGGATTAGATTAAGGTGATAATAAAATAAAAAGTTTAGCATTACCTGTTCTGTAACATTGGCTAAAACTAAAGTTTAAACACAGACAAAAAAAAACGTGTCGTTTGCTTCACGGCAAAAACGCACTGGTCACCAACAATGTGAAGTTAGCCACAAACAATCCGCAGAATCTTGCCATAGTTGAAAAATACTATGGTTTTCAGTACTTATATTCGCAGCCTGTCTTAAACTTATATTGGAAACCTTAACTTATTTAAAATTAGGCGAAGATCGGTACCACAGACGAAGTAACGAGTCACGACGGTACTAAAAAAAAAAATTTAACTATTTTGTAGATATTCAAAATTTAACTGTACAACAGTTCTCACCGAACAATCTCCTTCGTGCCTTCTCCATAAACGTGACACTGGCGAAACACTCTGTGCCCAGCTGGCCCACCTAAAAGCCAATAATTGGGAATTGAATTGAATTGATATTTTTTGACAATTAACAACGTTGCTTGACGGCCTAAATTAATGATTAATCTATCCGTAAATCTTTCGCTAATTTAGTAATTTTTTTTAATAATTATAAGTATTATATTTCATAATGCTTTGGTTAATGCTAAATTTGATCCTAGATGGCGCTGTCTACTTTGCACTCTCGCTGTCTTACGTTTCTTTAAAGCTGAAACTAGATGGCGCTGTCTATTGACAGAATTATCGTTAGACGTTTGTCGTAAGAAAGGTATAAAGCTAGACGCTTGAATAGAACAACACAATGAAGGCTGGGGTGGCCAGAAGAAAAAATTAAATGAACAGTTAACAATAGATTGGTTAGAGCGACCCATAAGGCTTCAATTAGCAGATGTTGTTTAGTTGTATTTTAAAGTATTAGAAACTGGGTGTAAGCATAAGCAACATTGTTAACTGTCATAAAATCAGTACCCTTATTATAAATGCGAAAGTGTGTTTGTTTGTTGGTTTGTTGGTTTGTCCTTCAATCACGCCGCAACGGTACAACGGATTGACGTGATTTTTTGCATGGGTATAGATAAGGACCTGGAGAGTGACATAGGCTACTTTTTATCCCGGAAAATCAGAGTTCCCGCGGCATTTTTAAAAATGTAAATCCATGCGGACGAAGTCGCTTGCATCAGCTAGTACCATATAATTTGCGAGAAATAACAACGTTGCTAAGGTAACCTATCGACAGAAAACAGATAAGATTATCGACAGATTACACATTGAATATTGAAACTCGACGTTAACATGTATTTAATATAATGTTAAACCATATCAGGATGTCTTCTCGATAAATGGTACTGCAAGCTTGTCTTCTGAACGAACGCCTCCCGGCAAACTGAACACACATGCGGCCTAATATTGAGATGGATCATCATATGTCTCGCCAAACCGTTCTTCCATTTGAAAGTCTTATGACAGACCTCACACTTGAACGGCCTATCTGGCACATGCTTCATCTTGTGAGCCGTCAAATGACCAGCAGATCTGCATTTCAAATTGCAAATCTCGCATTCGTAATATCTTTCTCCCATATGCGATAATTTTTGGTGTCGCAACACTTCGGATGGGAATGCGAACTTTCGTCCACAAGCGCCGCAAGATGGCGCTGGTATCCCGTGTTCTGATTCCATGTGAGACGCGCGTTTCCGCGTGCGAACTTTTGCGTTACAAACATGACAGGTGCGGAATTGCGGACGCTTCTGCAAAATATGAACCATTTTGTAGTGCTGAGTGAACAGGTCGCGTCTCTTGAAGTGTTTCTCGCAGATGTTACAGCTGTACTTTTGGGTGCCATCCTCGTTTTTCGTTAGCGTGAAGGGCAGGGGCTCATCTTCGCCTAGAAAGAGACAGAAGACACAATTATTAAGTTTTTTTAAAAGAAAAAGACAACAATATCGTATGCCACTATTTTATGTTATATGTGTAAGCGAAGCAAGTTTAAATGGTTTACTGTTTGTTAAGAGTTATGTATGCTGTCACCAATTTTTATTTGGAGCGGTTTTTAAGGCCTACAGTTCTCTACCTTCATCTCAATCTATCTATTTCTATCTATTTATCTATCTCAAAGAAGTACATAAATTATGTACCTACATATGTATAATAGTTTCTCTAGTGTGTGATAGATAGGTGTTCCGATTGCCTTCCTCTGTTGTTATCAGCCTACCCTTAATATAAATGCGAAAGTGTGTCTGGTTGTTCGTTTGTACTTCAATCACGTCGCTAGGGTGCAACGGATTGACAAGATTTTTTGCATGGGTATAGATAAAGACCTGGACAGTGACATAGGGTACTTTTTATCCCGGAAAATCAATGAGTTTCCACGGGATGTTTAAAAAAAACCTAATTCCACGCGGACGAAGTCGCGGGCATCAGCTAGTGATAAATAAATGTTTTCTATACCCAAACCTTCCTCGACAACTACACTATGTTATAATGGGAACGCGATCTTTGTTTAAAGATAGCTGCTATCATTGTCAAGCATCCCAACTGCTTGCATGGAATGTTTAACAATTTTGCTTTTTACTTGGTCAATATTGGTCGTATGAAAAGGCATTTTTTATAAAGTCGCATTTTTAGCTAAAATTGGTCATGATTCTCATTGTGAATCCCGTATCTATCCCTACAGCGCCGCTAACAAGACTTCCCGAAATCTTACAGAAAATGCAATAAAATTCATAACTATGTGTCAGCTGATAATAATTTATAAAGAAAAATAAGCAATGTAATAAAAAAAATAAGCGTACTTACTACTTCAGCGAAATATGAGCTGAATAAAATTATTCGGAAGGTCTCAAAGAAAAAATGTCATCGAACTCTTCACTACAAAGTTCAAAATTCACATGGCGTATGGGCGTATCAAAAGGCATGATTTTAGGTCCATTGTTATTCATCCTTTGCAATATTAACTTTCCAGAGGTTAGCAAACAAGTCTGGTGACGCTGCATCTGTGTTCCAACTTAACCTATTTCGTAAGCTATTTTAAATAATCATGATTGTGATTTGAAACTCTGGGCCCATGGTCATCGGACACGAAAGCTTTTATAAACGTCGTGTCCCAAAAGCTGATCCACGCGTCTGGTGACCCAAGAGCTGGTGCTTATTTCGCTCAACGGTTGAGCCTTGCCGTCCAGCGAGGTAATAGCGCCAGTGTTTTGGGCACAATGCCCATAAATGACCATTTGGACGGCGTATATTTTTTGTAAATATAATTTTTTTAGTGATAAGTCTTTCTGTATGCATATATTATTTAGAAAAATACTCTTGTATACATAATATATTCGGTAATAAATCCTGATTGTGATTTTACTTTTCTTTTTTTTTTTCAATATATTTCGCTTCTCGACAATCATGCTTAATGGAAAGCATTGATAAAGTCTAGGTTGGAGCGCGCTTGCCTATATGATGTCTTACCCACCCTTGTCTTGAAGGTAAGATTGTATACTGAAAGTAATGTACATCGAACTTCAGAAGGAGATAGCATATTTATTGTAGAGCGCTGTCCCTGTGGTAGAGACCGACAAAACGTTATATAGGTATGAGTTACAGAGACAACGCTCTACAAAGCCGAAATGTCATTGTAATGGCCGATGTACTTTTGGCCCCATACGTCTGGAGGAGGTCCTACAGTCAGTCTATACCACCTAAACAGTTTTTATCAGAAACGTTATGCAATAATGTATATCTGAATATTACCTCAATACTTTTTCTTTGTTTTTTATTCAAATAAAATAAGTAACGTATCTAGAGTTGTGGGTTCTTAACCCTGTCTTGTCTTTAGGTACCCGTAATTTTTGATTAATAAAATTAGTTAACTATGAAAAAACTATAAATCTCATTTCGTAGTCATACGAAAAATATTTCCAAAGTGGATGGAAGGTAATTTTCGACGTCATTTTGACTAGTGCTGACGTCACTATAACGGCGGCCACGTACATTAGCAATTTGCGGGACTTATAAGGTAGGCCGCAAATAAATGACAAAAAAAACCAGGCAAACTATTAGGTACAATTTAATAAAACAGTACAGTAATAGAGAATAATATTTAAGAGCAGTTCACCTCGCATGCTTCCGAGTGCGCTGCAAACAAATTTTATTCACATTTGAATATTTACCAATTAAACTCAATGAAATTTCGTATCTAGTTACACACGTTTTAGAAACTGTCTGTGTTTTTGATTTATCAGATTTCCGTAAAAATACGTAGTTTCAAAGTTTCATGGGTTACAAGATTTGCAAGTAAGACTTTGAAATTAAATATTTTTAAGGAAATTTGGAAAGCCACAGACACAGATATCTATTTATACAATGACAGAATGTAGCTAAAAAATTCATTGAAAGTTATTGGTTAATATTCAATTGAGCATTAAACTACAATTGTGTGGAGCGGCCTCCGAGTACACTTCTTTAAGCAGGCGAAGCTACAGTTTAACTATAATATCTAATCTATCTGTAAAACATCGATGAGTTGCCTACTTCGCAACGTTGTTAAATGTCAAAAATTGTACGGTCTCATTTAAAAATCAACGTTGCTTACCAACTTATCGAGGGATTACAGATTGAATGTTGAAACCTTAAAATCCGACGTTATTGTACGGTAGTGTTAAACCAGATCAGGATGTTTTCTCGACAAATGATACCGCAAGCTTGACTTCTGAACAAACGCCTCCTGGCACACTTTACATACATGTGGCCTAACATTCAGGTGAATCATCATATGTGTATCCAATCCGCTCTTCCATTTAAACGCCTTTTGACAAACCTCACACTTGAACGGCCTATCAGGTACATGCTTCATCTTATGAGCCTTTAAATGACCAACAGATCTACACTTCAAATCGCAGACATCGCATTGGTAGTTTTTTTCTCCCATGTGGTACAATTTTTGGTGTCGCAACACTTCGGATGGGAACGCAAACTTTCGTCCACAAGCGCCGCAAGATGGCGCTGGTATTCCGTGTTCTGTTTCCATATGAGCAGCGCGCTTGCGTGTGCGAACTTTTGCGTTACAAACATGACAACTGCGAAACGCAGGGTGTTTCATTTTAAGGTGGACCATTTTGTAGTGTTGAGTGAACAGATCGCGTCTCTTGAAATTTTTCTCGCAAACGTTGCAGCTGTACTTTTGCGTTCCATCCTCGTGTTTCGTTAGCGTGAAGGTCAGCGGCTTATCCTCTCCTAGAAAGAGATATAAAAGATATAATTGTTAAGTTTTTTATAACAGAGAAAATTGCTGTGAATAACACCATAGGTATTATTTATTTTAAGTAGGAATAACTACTTAATTAAATTGAGTAACATTTAAACTCGTATTTAAAGTCGTATTAATAGGGAAATGGCCATATTGAATCATGTTTAGGTGTATAAATACTTAATAAGAGTAAGTTCAAACTTAGACTTGAGTTTTTATTTAAATTATGTGTAACAATTTTAGTGACAATAATTTCAGTGCAGAACCGATGGTCGATGGGGTAGACGTGTTCTGGAGTGGAAACCACGTACCAGCAAGCCCAGTGTGGGACAACCTCCAGCTCGCTGGAATGATGACTTTAAGAAAGTGGCAACAAGTGGATGGCTGAGGAAGGCGAAGGACCATGAGTGGTAGCGTGTTCTTTAAACGGCTTATATCCTAAAACTCCAACCCATCCTGGGTTGGAGTTTTAGTGTCTTGTTGCCATTGGCTTCGTTGCAAATTAAGTAGGTATATATAAGCTGGTAGATATATTATATCATTATCATCATCATCATCATGATCAACCCATCGCCGCTCACTACACAGCATAGGTCTCTTCTCACAGTGAGAAGGGTTTTGGCCAAAGTCTACCACGCTGGCCAAGTGCAGATTGGCAGACTTCACACACCTTTGAGAACATTATGGAGAATTCTCAAGCACGCTGGTTTCCTCACGATGTTTTCCCTCACCGATAAAGCAAGTGATAATTCAATTACTTAAAAAATAGATATATATAGCCGCTATGATTTAGGTTAAAAATATCGCCTAAAATATAGTTCATAGGTCGAAGCTATAGCTCATTGAAATATAACGCTATGGCTATTTTAGTGCTGATAGAGGTAAACACTAAACTGTTATCTAATGGTATTAATATAGGTACAAATTATGAAATTATAGCGCGCGTCCGTCCGCTATTGGTTGTTGCTTATGCGCCATGTTTTGTTCGCGTGAATTATGAGCGAGATAGCACGAGTCTCTGTTGTTTTTTGTTTAAAATCTTAACTTAAAGCATTAAGGTCTATATTCCCTTGGTGTACAGTACGCGGCCGAAAATGATGAACATCGGCCTTTAGAACCACATTTCATCTTTGTAGAGCGTTGTCTCTTTCATTCATACCCATATGACGCTTTGTCGGTCTCAACGACCTAGACAGTATTCTACAAATCTGCTGTCTCCTTCTAAAGATCGATGTTCATCACTTTTGGCAGCGTACTGTAAATTCGGTTTTAATCGGCATTTCTGCGGAAACGAATTTTGCCGATTGGACTTATAAAAGTGGTAGTTTTAATAAAATTAATTAAATACCTAATTGTTAAATTGCATCAGGATGTCGCTTCATCAGGTGGTATTTCAGACTGCTCTGCTGAATGAACGCCTCCTGGCAGATGTGACAGACATGACGTCGAATGTTGTTATGTATCAACAGATGAGTTCTCAAACCACGCTTCCATTTAAACGATTTCTCACATAGATCGCATTTAAACGCTTTCACATCTCCATGTTTGACGAGATGAAGATTATAATCGCTGCGGTATCTAAACTTCAAATCGCATAGTTCGCAACTGTACTCGGATTCTCCCATGTGGTAGAATTTTTGGTGTTGCAACACTTGCCAGGGGAACGAAAACTTTTTCCCGCACGCGCCACAAGATGGCGCTGGTACTCCATGACATTCCTCCATGTGAAAGGCGCGCATACATGACGTGACTTTGACGTCACAGAGATAGCAGCCTCGCAGTTTGGGACGCATTTTGAGATGGACTTGCGTGTGATGTTGGTAGAAGTACGCCCTCTGGGGGAAAGCTTTGCCGCAAGTTTTGCAGGTGAACTTTTTGGAGCCGTCTGCTTCGACTGTTAGCGTGAACTCTTCTGTCGCTTCTCCTAGAAAAGATATAATGGAGAATTTTACTAAATCATCTTAAATAATGTTACTTAACGTTGAACGTAATTAATATTACTTATCTTAATGTGTTTGAGGAGATTATTTTTTATTTGACAAACTTAATCACTATTGTTCCGAGTAAGTTAAAGGCCTATAGGTACCTATACATATAATAACAAAGGAAATTCAAGTGACGTGCGCGGCTAACCGCACGGCTAGCCGCTTTTATGTTTTTATATGAAACCGCTCATTTTGTACGCGCTAAACCGCGACGAATTTCCAACCGCAGCGGTCAAACGGGAGGCAAGCGGCCCGCTTCGCGACTGGCCGCCATCTTGCCTAAAAAAGCATATTACACAATTGAAGATTATCTAAATAATAAAAGAGCGTGGATTTGACCTGCAGCTCGTTCCAGCAACGCACAAGACTGCAAATACTATTTTATACATGGCATAATCTTGTAACTATATCAAATATTTGAAAAGAGCAACCGCCGAGTTTCTTGCTGGTTCTTCTCGGTAGGAAAGGCGTTCCGAACCAGTGGTAGATGCATCCGACTATTCGTAAGTACTTGTAAAAGTTTATACGAATAAAAAAGATTTTTTTATTTTTTATTATGCGCACTAGGCGGTTCGGTAGTCTGTCAGTACGCGACGCGGCGTGCCGCAGGTGTGTTTGCACGTGCGCACTACCTACTATGTAAAGCGCAGTCATGAACTTCGATACGGAAAATTTTATCGTCGAAATTCAACAAAGAGAAGCAATATGGAATTGTGATGCAGCAGTTTATAAAATATTTCGATTATGGATAGACTGAACGCAATTCTCTGACTTAAAGCGGTTTAACCGCGTCAGGCCACCCGCCTGGCGCCTGGGCGGCTGACCGCTAGGGCGTATGAGCACTATGTAAATGCGGCTTAAGAATTTAGCTTTGATAATATAATTATAACGTAACCTCATCATTCATTTGATCATTGATGTAAAGGACACAGCGTCCCTCGCGTGCAAAAATATAATAATGCTAATATAATCATTTTTTGCGCAGCGGATCAGCCTGGCTGTCCAGCGCGGAAATGCAGCCAGTATTCTTGGCACCATTCCACGCGGTCATGATTTATATAGTAATTAGATAAGGCTAGCTTTAAGTTTTATTGTATTAAAAAAAAAAAAAAAAAAAAAAAAAAATGCTAAAAGAAATGGGACAACTCCATCAAATCATTATGCTTTCTTTGATGGAGCTGTCTCGTTACCACGTGTTCTGAAGGCCAAGAAAATAGGTTTGCTGACTTTGCCTGCGTCTCCTGGTATCCGCTACGCTACGGTTCGCTTGGTGCCAGTGACGAAATTATTTTGTGATATTATGTTCACTCAGTTGTGATAGCCTAGTGGTTAGGACATCCGCCTTCTAATCGGAGGTCGGGAGTTCGATCCCGGACACGCACCTCTAACTTTTCGGAGCTATGTACGTTTTAAGTAATTAAATATTACTTGCTTTAACGGTGAAGAAAAACATCGTGAGGAAACCTGCATGCCTGTGAATTCTCCATAATGTTGTCAAAGGCGTGTGAAGTCTGTCAATCCGCACATGGCGTGGTAGATTATGGCCAAAACCCTTCTCACTCTGAGAGGAGACCCGTGCTCTGTAGTGAGCCGGCGGTGATGTGTTTATTAATCATAATGATGATGATGATGTACACTGAGTAATGAAGCGACTGTTAATGCCATCTAGTAGCGACATTTTGCAGTTATCGAAACTACTTTCAAAGGCCCGTAGGCAGCTCTTTGTTTAGTTCATTTTATCAGTACCCTTATTATAAATGCGAAAGTGTGTTTGTTTGTTGGTTTGTCCTTCAATTACGTCGCAACGGTGCAATCGACGTGATTTTTTGCATGGGTATATATAAAGACCTGTAGGGCGATTGTCTAAAACCTGCATCAATCATTATTACAATCTCAATTGTTCTGATTGGCTGAATTTGTGCTATTCTTGTTGCAACAATGCATTGTGGCCAATAGTGAGCGAGCATTAACCAATCAGAGATGATTGCGATCGTGACATTGTAGCTGTCAAACAACCGCGGTAGGGCCACTGGATAATGACATGTGACAGCTACTTTTTAATTACAACTACATTTAAATTCAAATTTACAGGTTTTAAAACGCACCGCAACTCGCCGCACCGCCAAGCTCTTTGTAAAAGTGTGTAAGGAAATCCAAATGACAAAGTTGAATGCAGTACCCCATAAAGTAGTGAAATGAATGAATGAATATTTAATTATTAAAAAAAATTACGTAATTATTATTTACTTACACAGTATTGTACATATATCTACATACTGTATCTAACATTTTGCTTTTTAAAAGGAATAACGGCTAAGTTTCGTGCAATCTGCTTCGGTAGAACCTGCTTTCCGAACTGGTGGCAGAGCCCTGACATCATTATATCATAACTGGCACAAGTTTTCCTACATGAAATAAATACTGACAAATTATTCCCTATTCAGTGGCATTAAAAATGCTAGTTTGATGTATATTTAATTTATTCTAGTGCAAAAACAAAACAGCATAGGTACGGATAAACAAAACACTACATTGTTAAATAATAACAATAAGTAGGTACAGATAGGTACGTGGCCGAAAGTAATGTACCTTTAGAAGGAGATAACAAATTTGTAGAGCACTGTCTCTGTCGTTGAGACCGACAAAACGTCACATAGGTATGAGTGACAGAGACAATGCTCTTCAAAGCCGAAATGTCGTTCTAAAGGCCGATGTACATACCTACATTACTTTCGGCCGCGTGCCGCTTAATTAATTTTCATAAGAATAATCTAAATATATAAAAGGAAAAGGTGACTGACTGACTGACTGACTGACTGACTGACTGATCTATCAACGCACAGCTCAAACTACTGGACGGATCGGGCTGAAATTTTGCATGCAGATAGCTATTATGACGTAGGCATCCGCTAAGAAAGGATTTTTGAAAATTCGACCCCTAACGGGGTAAAATAGGGGTTTAAAATTTGTGTAGTCCACGCGGACGAAGTCGCGAGCATAAGCTAGTAATCACTAAACGGTTTCAGGGTGTTTCTTCATCTGGTGATATTTCAAACTGCTTTGCTGAAAGAACGCTTCCTGACAGACGTGACAGACATGACGCCGAATATTATTGTGTACCAACATATGCATCCTCAAGCCGCGTTTCCATTTATACATCTTGTCGCAAAGCTCGCATTTATACGCCTTTACATCTCCATGCTTGATAAGGTGATGATTGTATTCGCTGCGGGATTTAAACTTCAAATCGCAAGGTTCACAGCTGTGGGCTGACTCTCCCATGTGAAAGAATTTCTGGTGACGCGCAACTTGCCCGGGGAATGCGAATTTCCTCCCGCACGCGCCACAAGATGGCGCTGGTAGCCCGTGGCACTCCTCCATGTGAAACGGGCGCAACCATGGCAGCACTTTTTCGTTACAAAGATGACAGCTCCTCAATTTAGGACGCAGTTTCAGATGAACATGCCTGTAGTGTTGGGTGAACAGCGGCTTAAGGTTGAAACTTTTCCCGCAAGCTTTGCACGTGAATCTCTCTTTGCCATCCGCTCCTACAGTAAGAGTGAACTCTTCTTTTTCTTCGCCTAGAAAAGAAAACAAAATTATCCACTAAAAAAAATGTACTGCTTAAATAACCCACATACCTAATTAAAAATATAAAAAAAAAATCAAAAATTTTTTTTTTAAAAAGAAAGTAACTATACATTAAAGCTATACTTAATATTTTGTTAAAAGTTAGATAAAAGGGGTACTCAGCTACATTTCAGCAAATAGGTATCAATAATTGTAATTTGTGTCACTTCAATACCTAAACCCGCACTTAAGTAACACTTATCCGTGACTTAAGTAATCCATTTTCAACCCGTGCCAAAATGGATCACTTAAGTCACGGACCAGCGCTACGCGGATCTATGTTAGTCACGAATATCGTACACTATTTTTTATAACTCGTATGACCTGAACAAACAAACTAGCAAACACCAACATAGAAAACAATATGCACGAGCGCAGCCAGCGCGATTGTGGAAGTTTATAAAAAAACTTCTTTAAAATAAGAAATTACGTATAACAAAGCAATTTAGACGATCTACGGCAACCAAAGCATGAGAGTAGCTAGTGCGAAATTTCCTGTAATTTTAAAATTGAAAAGAAATTAATTTTTATTTAGTTCATGTAGGACAAAAATAGTCTATTAGGCTATGCGGTTCACGGCTAAACCAGTTAGGGAGGCAGACTTTAGGTTTAGAGTGTAAATATTCCATGATATTAGGTATTTGGGAGCCCGCTCAGGTCAATGCTATTATGTACAGTCACCATGTATAATCCATACTTCTATACTAATATTATAACTGCGAAAATGTGTCTGTCTGTCTGCTAGCTTTTCACGGCCCAACCATTCAACTGCTTTTGATGAAATTTGGTATTAAGTTAGCTAATATCCCGGGGACGGACATAAGCTACTTTTTGTCCTGAAAAATCAAAGAGTTCCCACGGGATTTAAAAAAAACCTAAATCCACGCGGAAGAAGTCGCAGGCACCATCTAGTAATTTAATAAATAAGTGCTATTAGTGGTATTTATTTGTTATTAAAATGTTATTTTAATATTAAAACATCAAAATTATTCTAGTTCTATAACAAAGTATTGTAGATACAGAAAGACGGAATACTACTGTTCTAAGTAATTAACATTAAAATAATAATTGTTAAATAGCTTCAGGGTGTTTCTTCGTCAGATGATACTTTAAACTGGTATGCTGAACAAACGATTCCTGGCAAATATGACAGACATGGCGTCGAATGTTCTTGTGTATCAACATATGGCAGTTCAACCCGCTCTTCCATTTGAACGACTTATCGCAAAGTTCACATTTATATGCTTTAACATCTCCATGCTTGACGAGATGATACTTGTATTTGCTGCGGGATTTAAACTTCAAATTGCAAGGTTCGCAACGGTAGTCAGATTCTCCCATGTGGTAGAATTTTTGATGCTGCAACAATCGTGCGGGGTAAGCGAATTTCTTTCCACACGCACCGCAAGATGGCGCCGGTTGCCCGTGGCACTTCTCCATGTGAAAGGTGCGCAAGTGCGAAGGAACTTTGTCGCTGCAAAGATGGCAGCCCCTCAATTTCGGACGCAGTTTCAGGTGAACATGCCTGTAGTGTTGGATGAACAGCGGCTTAAGGTTGAAACTCTTCCCGCAAGCTTTGCAGGTAAATTTCTCCGTACCGTCTGCTTCTGCCGTGAGAGTGAATTCTTCTTTTTCTTCACCTATAAAAGAAAACAAACAATTTACTAAAAAAAAACTAAATTATTCTGCTTAAATAACCCACATAATAATTGAAAATATAAATAATTATTTCCATTAAAGTAATACTTAGAATTTATTAAAAGTTAGATAAAAGGGGTACTCAGTTACATAAGAGCAAATAGGTGTCAATAATTAAAATTTATAGTAGGTACTATCCGAAGTCCGCACGTAAGTAACGCTTGTTTGTCCCTGACTCAAGTAATCCATTTTTACCCCATGCTAAAATGGATCACTTAAGTCACGGACAAGCGTTACGCGGATCTAGGTAAATCACGAATATCGTACACTATTTTATAATACGAGCGCAGCCAGCGCAATTGTTGAAATGTATTTAAAAAAACTACTTTTAAAATAAGAAATTTACAAAGCATTAGACAAACTACGGAAACCAGAATAAGTAGCTAGCGCGAGTATTCACACTAATATTATAAAGGCAAATTTTGTGTGTGTGTATGTATGTGTGTATGTTTGTTGCTTCTTCACGCAAAACAACTGGACGGATTTGGCTGAAATTTGAAATGGAAATAGAGTAGGCCAGCAAAAATATAAAAATCCATGGTTCCCGTGGAATTTTGAAAAACCACAATTTTTTTACGATTTCACACCACAACTAATGAACCGATTTGGCTTAAATTAGGCTACCTTTTATGCCGCAAAAATCCATGGTTCCCACGGGATTTTGTTTGAAAACCAAAATTCAGGTGTTATCAAGATTCAGGAAGTGTTCATAGTGAATCAATATTGTAAATAGCAAGCAACGACTTCATTATTGGACTCCAAGGCCCAGCTCCTCAGCCCTGATTATGCAGAGTACAGCATTCCTAAACTATAGTGATTGAGGAACTGCAGATGGTGGAATATTATTTTAAGTACCAAGCAAAGACTACATCATTGAACTTCGGATCCTAACTCTTTAATCCTGATGCCGCAAGGCACTGAACTCATAAGCCGTGGGGATTCTGGAATTGCTGATGGTGAATTAATATTTTAGGTACCAATCAACTGATTAAACTCCAAGTAAATTTTCAGATTTCCTCAACCCTGATGATCCAGGGTACAGCAATCCTAAATCATAGAGATTCAGGAACTGTTTATGGTGAAATAATACTGCTATGATATGCCGAGCATAAACTTTGTAATATTTAATTGTGTTTATTACAATAAAACTTAAAGCTAGTCTTATCTAATTACTATATAAATCATGACCGCGTGGAATGGTGCCAAGAATACTGGCTGCATTTCTGCGCTGGACAGCCAGGCTGATCCGTTGCGCAAAAAATGAGCCAGCCCTTCTGTCACCAGATGAGGCTATTAATCGCGGTGAAAATTGTAATTGAATTCCAAGTCCCAACTTTATCCTGATGCTACAATGTACTGAACTCCTAAGCCATGTAGATTCAGATAGTTTTGCTGGTGAATTGATATTTCGGGTAGGAAGTATTGACTACTTACACTCAAAAGCTTAAAATTAAAATAGTTTTCAAAACACCAACTTTCAAAGCCACTTCAAAGTAAAAAAAATATTTTCTGTGTCATTCCCTCTGACTTCTTTGCCATACTCCGAGCGAGGACGGCTTCCTACTGGGAAAGACTGACATACAGTACCAACGCTATCTTATGTGCTATTGTAGAGGATCTTAGTAATCCTTTTACAAAACATTGGTCCAACCTGCATCGGTGCGATAATTAACACCTTTACTTAGATTAGTTTATTTTTAAATTGTTAGCTCCATTTTTTTTTTTACATTTATATTGTTATTCAATTCAATTCTAATATCTAATGTAATCTGCTTCATATTCTGTGTATATTGTTATGGGTTGTAACTTGTATTTTCATTGCCTGAAATAAAATTATTTTATTTTATTTATTTATTATTTATTATTATGTGGCTGATTCTATTGTACACAAACTCTAAACTAAACTAAATATGTAGATAGTTCTAAATCTAGATGCTATCCTTTTCCGCGTGCTATTATGTACAGTCATGGGTGATAAATGACTGCTAAGAGTGGCATTTGTTATTAAAAAGCGGTTTTGATATTAATACATATTCAATTTATTCTATTTCCATAACAATACATAATAAGTACCTACTACCTTTTTAAAGAATTAAACTGAATGAAAACAACATTTTTTAATTAGTTTCAGGATGTTTCTTCATCAGATGATACTTTAAACTGCTCTGCTGAATAAAAGCATCCTGGCAAATATGGCAGACGTGGCGTCGAATGTTGTTATGTATCAACATGTGCATTCTCAAACCGCTCTTCCATTTGAACGACTTATCGCAAATCTCGCATTTATACGCTTTTACATCTCCATGCTTGATGAGGTGAGTATTGTATGCGCTGCGGGATTTGAACTTTAAATTGCAAGGTTCGCAACGGTATTCAGATTCTCCCATGTGGTAGAATTTTTGGTGCCGCAACATTTTCCAGGGAAAAGCGAATTTCTTCCCGCACGCGCCGCAAGTTGGCAACGGCAGTCCGTGGCACTCCTCCATGTGAAACGGGCGCAACCACGAAGCCACTTTCTCATCGCAAAGATGACAGCTTCTCAACTTCGGGCGCATTTTCAGGTGAACATGCTTGTAGTGTTGGGCGAATAGCCGTTTGTGGTTGAAACTATTTCCGCAAGTTTTGCAAGTGAATTTCTCTTTGCCATCTGCTCCTACGGAAGGAGTGAATTCTTCTTTTTCTTCATCTAGAAAAGATAAAACGAAATAATTTATTAAAAATACTATTTAAATTATACTACATAATAAATTATTGAAAATATAATAACTGTCATTATAAATTATAATTTATCAAAAGTTAGATATTAAGAAGCAAATGGGAGTTAATAATTGTAACGTAATTTATATCACTGCGTAACGTAATACCGCCTTTAAGTTATACTTATCCGTGACTTAAGTGATCCATTTTTACCTCGTGCTAAAATGGATTACTTAAGTCACGGATAAACGTTACATGGTTTTAGGTTACTCACGAATATCGTGTACTACATATTTTATAGCATGCGACCTAAATTCACAAGGTACGGATAACCGTATTTAATTAAGAATAGAATAGAATATAAAATAGAAATATTTTTAATCAAATAAACTGTTACAAGTACTTTTGAATCGTCAAATATGCGCGAGCGCAGCGAACGCGATATCCTGTTGAAATCTATTTATAAAGCTAATCAATTACGCCATGCAATAGACTTCAACCTGTGACTGACTGACTGACTGATCTATCAACGTACAGCTCCAACTACTGGACGGATCGAGCTGAAATTTTGCATGCAGCGCTATTAAGTATGACGTATACATCCGCTAAGAAAAGATTTTTGAAAATTCAACACCTAAGAGGGTAAAATAAGGGAAATAAAATTAGGGTTGAAACGGCCACGCGGACGAAGTCGCGAAGTATATAGTTATATAGTTAAGCTCAGATGCATTCTTTTGAAGATCAGACTAAAATTATTAATTATACAGTTGTTTTCAGGAACGCTTCGATTTAGTTGCGTAAATAAATAAAACAAAAATGCCAAAAATTATCCGTTTTATTCTAAAAAAAAATATTCTACTTTGATAATAATAAAATATTAAGCAACATCATTTATTGATTAATTATTAGGCATTATAGTACTTAGAACCTCTATATATATAGTACGCGACAAGTCGAGATGGCAATCCGGGAGGGAACGCCCCACACACCCGCACAGCCCCCGCACTAACCTGGTGCGGGCTAGCGCGGGTGACGGATATCAATAAGTAGATTAAAAATTGTAGACTTATAAGTAACGAAAAGAGGCTAAATTCTAGTAACGCTCTCACGAGGCTCTCACATATCTATGCTTGGCTAGATGACTATTGTATTGCGACTGGGGTTCTCGAACTTCAAATTGCACGGCACGCAACGGTAGGTACTCAGATTCGCCCAAATGGTCAAACTTTTGGTGACGTAACACTTGGGATGGGTAAGCGAATTTTTTACCGCAAGCGCCGAAGATGGCGCCAATCATCCGTGGCATTTCTCCATGTGAAAGATAGAAGATACAAAACGCGCGAGAGTAGAAGAGGTAGTGCTCTACAAGTGTCACTCAGCGGTAGTTTTATGTATTCGCGTCCCTTTTACATAGGTATAATAATATCATCGATAGACAACTAGCTATAAGTAGACTAAAATAATAGACTTAAGTATATATAGCGAAAAAATTGCTAAAATCTAAGACTATTAAGTAGTTTCTGGGTGCTTCTTAATCATATGATATCTCAAACTGCTATGCTGAACAAACGCGTCCTGGCAAACGTGACAAATGTGACGTCTTACATCCTTATGTATCAACATGTGGGTGCTCAAACTTCTGTCCCATTTGAACGTCTTATCGCAAAGCTCACATTTAAACGCTTTCACATCTCTATGCTTGGCTTGGTGTTTATTGTAGCGGCTGCGATTCTCGAATTTCAAATTGCACGGTTCGCAACGGTACTCAGATTCGCCCAAATGGTCGAATTTTTGGTGACGTAACACTTGGTATGGGTAGGCGAACTTTTTCCCGCAAGCGCCACAAGATGGCGCTGGTACGCCATGGCACTCTTCCATATGGAACGCACGGGCGTATCCAGGCACTTTGACGTCACATAGATGGCATTGCCTCAACTTCGCTCGCAGATTGTGATGGACTTGCGTGGTGTGTTGGTAGATTGCCTGTCTGTCATTGAAGCTTTTATAGCAAGATTTGCAGGTGAACTTTTTCGTGCCGTCCGCTTCCACCGTTAGCGTGAAGCCTTGGCCTAGAAAATACAATGTAAACTATTACTTTCTAAAAAATATTGTTTAGTAGGTACATACTTATAATTAATAAAGATAATAAATATTAGTTACTTACTAGTCTTACTACAACTTACTAACTATTTAGTAGGTACTTACTTGTCTTAATTGTGAATTGGTTGGTACGTTTCAATTTAAAAACTTGTATGTATAGGAAACAGGTATGATATAAGCACAATATCTAAAGTCAATAAATAATATCGAAACAGCTGCAGTCATCACTTAACAAATAAATAAATCTAAATATATAAAAGGAAAAGGTGACTGACTGACTGACTGATCTATCAACGCACAGCTCAAACTACTTGACGGATCGGGCTGAAATTTGGCATGCCGATAGCTATTATGACCTAGACATCCGATAAGAAAGGATTTTTGAAAATTCAACCCCTAAGGGGGTGAAATAGGGGTTTGAAATTTGTATAGTCCACTCGGACGAAGTCGCGAGCATAGTCTTAGTCTTAAATATGATCAAAAACACTCGTATGCAAAAAACTGATTAAAAGATAATAAACTTTTTCCGCCACCGTAGTCTACCAATCCGCACATGGCCAGCGTGGTAGACTATGGCCAAAACCCTTCTCAGCCTAAGAGGAGACCCGTGCTCTGTAGTGAGCCGGCGATGGGTTTATCATGATGATGATGAAACTTTTTCCACCTATCCAGTCTTACTCTGCGCGTTAATCAAATTACCTACTGTAAATTGCCTACTGTAAATTGCCTACTGTAAATTACCTACTGTAAATTGCCTACTGTAAATTGCCTACTGTAAATTGCCTACTGTAAATTGCCTACTGTAAATTACCTACTGTAAATTACCTACTGTAAATTACCTACTATAAATTGCCTACTATAAATTGCCTACTGTAAATTGCCTACTGTAAATTGCCTACTGTAAATTGCCTACTGTAAATTGCCTACTGTAAATTGCCTACTGTAAATTGCCTACTGTAAATTGCCTACTGTAAATTGCCTACTGTAAATTACCTACTGTAAATTACCAACTGTAAATTACCTACTGTAAATTACCTACTGTAAATTACCTACTGTAAATTGCCATCTCAACATGTCGCGGATTATAGGTAACTCATCTGACACAGAAGATCAGAAAGCCAGGACGATTTGTTATATGTAGGTAAGTGTAGTACGCGACAGGTCGAGATGGCAATCGGAGAGAGAACGCCCCGCACACTCGCACAGCTACCTCGCTAACGCTGTGCGGGCTAGCGCGGGTGCCATGCGGGTGTACGTCCCCCCGCCTCATATCCCGATTGCCATTTCGACCTGTCGCGAACTATAGATAGTTCGCGACAGGTCGAATTGACAGGTCGAGCGTTGATTCATTTTTAGGGTTCCGTACCTCAAAAGGAAAAACGGAACCCTTATAGGATCACTTTGTTGTCTGTCTTTCTGTCAAGAAACCTACAGGGTACTTCCCGTTGACCTAGAATCATGAAATTTGGCAGGTAGGTAGGTCTTATAGCTGACATTTGGGGAAAAATCTGAAAACCGTGAATTTAGGGTTGGATCACACAAAAAAAAATTGTGGTCATGAACTAATAATAAGGTTTTTGAATATTCGAAGTAAGATAACTATATCAAGTGGGGTATCATATGAAAGGGCTTCACCTGTACATTCTAAAACAGATTTTTATTTATTTTTATGCATCATAGTTTTTGAATTATCGTGCAAATGGTCGAAAAAATACGACTGTAGTACGGAACCCTCAGTGTGCGAGCCTGACTCGTACTTGGCCGGTTTTTATATTATAGATAATATAAAAATGAATCACCAAATGTGTTGCTCATCGCAAATCTCTAGAACAGCTGAACCGATTTCGCTAATTCTTTTTTTATAATATTCCTTGAAGTACGAGGATGGTTCTTACGGAGAAAATTTAAAAAAAATGCCGTATTAAAAAAAAGGATAGACTGTTAGGCGGTACGAAGTTCGCCGGGGCAGCTAGTAATAAATAAAATATAGTTAACAGTTAGTTAAGAAACAAATAAAACGAAAATCCAATTTAAACCCAGTTTATTATACCGTGAAATACTTAAAATAAGATAAATACAGTCGGTTAACCAGAGCTGGCACGTTCACAGTACAAATGCAATTTTACTATACAGTAGGGGGTTCCGTAAATCAAAAGGAAAAACGGGACCCTTATAGGATCACTTTGTTGTCTGTCTGTCTGTCTGTCTGTCAGTCTGTCTGTCAAGAAACCTACAGGGTACTTCCCGTTGACCTAGAATCATGAAATTTGGCAGGTAGGTAGGTCTTATAGCTGACATTAGGGGGAAAATCTGAAAACCGTGAACATCACACAAAAAAAATTAATTTGTGGTCATAAACTAATAATTATTGATTAATTGAAAACACTAATTATTATTAGGTAGTATTTTCAATTTTCGAAGTAAGATAACTATATCAAGTGGGGTATCATATGAAAGGTCTTCACCGGTGCACTCTAAAACTGATTTTTATTTATTTTTATGCATCATAGTTTTTGAGTTATCATGCAAAATGTCGAAAAAATACGACTGAATTACGTTGCGCGAGCCTGACTCGCACTAGGCCGGTTTTTTAAAAAAAATCGATTATAGGTTAGCCCTTGACTGCTATCTAGCGAGCGAGCTAACTTGGCAGGGATATGGCAGCTTTTATTAAACCCATACCCTTTGGCAGAGGCGTCTCTAGCCCTTGTGGCGCCCGTGTGCAACCAGTACCCTGGCGCCCTCTAGTCTAGTAGGAGCAGGGTCAAAATGGAATACTAATATTTTCAAACGGAAATTCGGATGCAAATGGTGCAATTTTAAATGATGATTTTAAGCGATGACGGCGTCGGCCATAACACGAGCGCAGGGTCTTTGAGAGCGCCGGCATCGAAGCATCTTTGGAGGTGTCGCATTAGAGGGCGCTCGGCGCCCCCTTAGACCCGGCGCCCGTGTGCGCCGCACACCCTGCACCATAGGTAAAGACGCCTCTGCCCTTTGGTTTCTATACGGCACCGCCGCATCGTACCGGAACGCTAAGATTTTGTAAAATGTCTATCTACTAACTAACTAACTATCACCACGATAGTAAAAAGGCTCTTCTCAGACCTGGGCGCGTTTGGAGCCCTCGTAGCTTTAGTTTTAAGTACGTATTAATTATCGCCACTATATCGCCATCTTACAAATTAAAATTTGACCATCAGTAAGCGTAAAATTTTACCTATTCTGAATAAATAAATTGAGTTTGAGTTTTCGTTCACTCCAATATAATTATACTTAGTAGGAAAAATTAGGTGGGCCAGGTAATGGAACTCAATATGATCGCACGCGCCCCTTCTTAACCTCGCGACCCTAGTTTGCCTAGGGATAACCTGCCTCTGTACACATTACTTTCCAGCTTTTGATAACACGGCTGTAGGTAAATATATGAAAACACAAAATTCGTAAGAAGAAATCATTAAAATATTAAACAGGATATTATTATTTCCTGCCGCATGTGTAAAGTCACTTTTTCAAGCATACAGTTCTGCAGCATACATAGGATGCTTCGCAATCAGGTGACCTTTCAGAGTGCCCGATAGAGTGAAAGAAGCCTGACAGACGTTGCAGACATGCGGCCTAATGTTGTTATGTATCAGCATGTGATTCCGGAAAGTTCCCCTATACTTGAACGTCCTTGGGCAAAGCTGACATTTATGCTTTCTTACATCTGTATGCTTGATAAGATGGCGGTTATAATTGCGACGCGAACTGAACTTCAAATCGCAGGGCTCACAACGGTACTCAGATTCTCCCATGTGTACGAATTTTTGGTGTTCCAGCACTTCGCCGGGGAAGGCGAATTTTTTGCCACACGCGCCACAAGATGGCGCCGGTATTCCGTGGCTTTCCTCCATGTGATACGCGCGCTTGTATTTGGAAACTTGGATCTTGCAAATACGGCATCGCTTCGATTGCGGACGCTTTCCCATGTGTACTGCTTTGAAGTGTTGCTGAAAGCATTTGCGCTTTCTAAAGACGCGCTTGCAAACGTCGCAAATGTAAATTTGCGTGTCAGCATCGTTGAATGTCGATGTGGAGGGGATCGCTCGCTTGCCTAGAAACAACAAACCAAATATAAATATAATCTTATTTTTATTAAAAAATACCCGGCTGAGTTTGTTGTGGGCTCTTCTCAGACCTGGGCGCGTTTGGAACCCTCGTAGCTTTAGTTTTAAGTTTGCATAATAATTATCACCACTCTATTTTGAATAGATTATTTTACATTGACTTTGACTTTTTTAATAAAAATATTACAATGAAACTTAAAGCTAGCCTTTTCTAATTACTATACAAATCATGCCCGCGTGGAATGGTGCCAAGAATACTGGCTGCATTTCCGCGCTGGAAAGTTAGGCTGATCCGTTGCGCAAGAAATGAGCCAGCTCTTCTGTCACCAGATGAGGCTATTAATCGCGGTGAAATGTCTCGTAATTATTTTTAGCACAAGACTCTATAACCCCAGAGCCTCCGCGGCAAATGGAACAATAATGTACTTAACTCTCGACATGAGAGGCATATTTGCATTAAATTATAACATAAATGTGACATAACGGCCGACACAAAGAACCCGATCAAAGCTGTTTTTAACCAAGTTCTTTGCTAGACTCAAATGGATCCATACAGCTAATATCTAAGGTATGTATAGTACAGTATGGTATGGTAATAGTATATAGTAATCCTTGACCTTTCAGAGTGCTGGACTGAGTGAAAGCAGCCTGGCAGACGTGGCAGACATGCGGCCTAATGTTGTTATGTATCAGCATATGCGTTCGGAAGTTTCCCCTATACTTGAACGTCCTTGGGTATAGCATATGAGATTACCAGCAAAATAAACCACTTGTGGTTTCTGTTTTCAGCTTGGCAAAATTTTTATTTTTTATTTTTTAAAGAGTATAAAATGATATCAAACTTAAACAAGACTACATTCTAAGCATTCTTATTTATTAGATTATATGATGTTTAAAACTCTGGCTAAATAAATGTGTTTTTTTTTAATTTTATATTTTTTTAACGTGGACGAAGTCGGTGGGAATCACCTATTTGGGAAAGAGAGCTTGCACCCCGGGGGTGGATGCCCTGATGGTGCAACTTTTTATCCTGGAAAAACATAGAGTTCCTAAGGGATTTTTGAGGGAGGATATTGCGGGCATCATCTATCTAATTGTTCTAAGTGTAATAATTCATTTAACACAGAAGGTCAGAAAGCCAGGATGATTTGTAATAAGTAATTGTGATTTATCAAACAATGTAGACATGATAGCATAGTGGTTAAGACGTCCGCCTCCTAATCGGGAGATTGGGGATTCGATCCCGGGCACGCACCGTTAACTTTTCGGAGTTATGTGCATTTTTAAGCAATTAAATATCACTTGCTTTAACGGTAAAGGAAAACATCGTGAGGAAACCTGCATGCCTGAGAGTTCTCATCCGCACATGGTAGCGTGGTAGACTATGGCCAAAACCCTTCTCATTCTGAGAGGAGACCCGTACTGTGTAGTGAGCCGGCGGCGATGGGTTGATCATGAAGATTTATCCAACAAATAAAACGAAAATTCAATTTAAACCTGATTTATTATACCTTCAAATACTAAAAATAAGAATTAGAATAAGAAATACACGTAGGTATAGGTCGGTTAATAAGAGCTGGCGTGTTGACAGTATTCACCTCACACAAACGCAATTTTATTATACATGCGACGTGAATTAAACTCAATCTCAAATCATTTATTCAGATGGGGTATTGTTGTAATACACTCTCTGATTGTTACTTGCTGAATCATCAATACTTATAATAAAACTGTAACAGGTCCAATTCTGTACATTGAAGATATTTTGAAAATTTTTTTTCGAGGGCACTCTATAATCGATACTGAACCCAAAACTGTAATTTTTTTCATTTTTGTCTGTCTGTCTGTCTGTCTGTCTGTCTGTCTGTCTGTCTGTCTGTCTGTATCACGGCCGCGCATCACGCTGAAACTACTGAATGGATTCCAATGAAACTTAATACGATTTGAGGTCATACTATGAGGAAGAACATAGGATACTTTTTATCCCGAAATTCAGCATGGTTCTCTTAGGAGAGGGGTTGAAAGTTAATATGTATACTGAGCTGTAATTCATTAACGCGTAGTCCGATTTCATTCATTCTTTTTTTGTTAGAAAGGGGATATTTTAAAAATTGTTCCGTAAATATTTCAAGGTCATCGGTTTTTAACCAACTGTCAAAAAGGAGGTGGTTCTTTTTTTTACATCGTTTTTTTCGAGGTTTCTGGACCGATTTGCAAATTATTTTTTTAAATCAACAGAAGAAGTTTTCTAAAATAAAAAATTCTGGATCCAACTCCTTAATCCTGATGCTGCAGGGTTACTGCCCGCCTAAGTTATCAAGATTCAGGAAGCGTTCATAGTGAATTCATATTATAGGTACCAAGCAACGACTGCATTCTCAGATTTCAAGTCCCAACTCCTCAACCCTGATGATGTAGGCTACAGCACTCCTAAACTATAATGATTCAGGAACTGCGGATGATGCAAAATTATTTTAGGTACGAAGCATAGGCTACATCATTGAACTTCGGATCCCAACTCCTCAATCCTGATGCTGCAAGGTACTGAACTCCTAAATCGTGGAGATTTGAGAATTTCTGATAGTGAATTGATATTTAAAAAAAAAAATTGAATCGATTGTTAGGCGGAACGAAGTTCGCCGGGTCAGCTAGTTTACAATATAATGATGTAACTACTTGTGATAATTAATACTGGTGGTGGCAATAACTGGCACGCAGTGCGCCGAAAACAGCTTGAATGCAACCTCCTAAAAATATAACATATATATATATATCGATTTTTTTACAACATTCTGTATAAAATTGCGTTCGCGTGAGTTCGTTCCAGCACTTCCAGTTCTTATTAACACGGCTGTAGGTGAAAATGAAAACACGAAATTGCTAAAACAAATCATTGAAATTCTAAACAGTTTCAGGGTGTTTCGCTATCCGGTGACCTTTCAGAGTGCTGGACTGAGTGAAAGCAGCCTGGCAGACGTGGCAGACATGCGGCCTAATGTTGTTATGTATCAGCATATGCGTTCGGAAGTTTCCCCTATACTTGAACGTCCTTGGGCAAAGCTGACATTTATGCTTTCTTACATCTGTATGCTTGATAAGATGGCGGTTATAATTGCGACGCGAACTGAACTTCAAATTGCAGGGCTCACAACGGTACTCAGATTCTCCCATGTGGAAGAACTTTTGGTGTTCCAGCACTTCGCCGGGGAAGGCAAATTTTTTGCCACACGCGCCACAACATGGCGCCGGTATACCGTGGCTTTCTTCCATGTGATACGCGCGCTTGTATTTGGAAACTTGGATCTTGCAAATACGGCATCGCTTCGACTTCGGCCGCTTTCCCAGGTGTACTGCTTTGAAGTGTTGGGTAAAGCAGTTGCGCCTTCTATAGACGCGCTGGCAAACGTCACAGATGTAAATCCGCGTGTCGGCGTCGTTGGACTTCGACGTGGAGGGGGTCGCGGTTCGTTTGCCTAGAAACAATAAACCAAATGTAAATATAATACTAGATCGCGTAAGGAATTCTGCCATACGTTCCAAAACGCGAGCAGCTGATGTTGGTGTCAACGCATGTTATTAAGTTGATAGTGCATACGTAGCCTATCATGACATTAATGTAAATCGTGCCTAAGCGTTAGTTTATGGCCAAGAAATTGTATATAAGACTCAGAATAAATACCTTTAAAAGTAGCCCTATTGTGACACTTACTGTTAGAGCGAGATAGCTAAATGCATTTAAGCTCTTATTAGAACGTGACAAAATGATTATGTTTTGTCCTTATCACCGTGGCCACTTTTTTTTGTTTGCCAAAATGTATTTGTATGATTCCGTTGTCTTTCTCTAAACTAAATCTAGAATATCTGCATCCTTTTCTTTTTAACAATGCTAAGAAGGGACAGAACATGAACTTTACATTTAAAGAATCTAAACTTTAGTGCACGCTACAAATTTAAACAGTAGGCTCGCGACTGTGCGCTAAAATCACGGGTTTTACCATCTAAAAATTAAATTTAAAACTGTCAAACTGCGTCTGTCCTTTTCATATTACATTAGTAAGAAGAGGATGCGAATACTTCTAGTTTAGTTTAGTATTATAAATAGTATATAATAGAGGAATAGTAGAGGAATGTGCAACATCCATATAAACTCAAGAGAGTTTCTGGATGTCAAGCGTAAAATTGTATAATTATTATTTGGCTGAAATAAAGAATTTAAAAAAACATACATATAAAATAATGTGCAACATCCATACTCTGTCACTCCCTACACTCGCTTCGCTCGTGGTTCAACCTTAGAATCCTTCGCTGTTGTATTATTGTAGCAAAAGGTTGGTATTACAGAAAAAACAAGGTTTTAAGTATGAACAATTTATTTTACCAATATTATCAACAATACTACAATAGTTACTGCACTACAATATTACTACTAGGTCTATACAATGAAAACTATAAAAAAACTTATAACCTTTTGAAATAACATTTTATAACATACTAGCTGATGCCCGCGACTTCGTCCGCGTGGAATTAGGTTTTCAATAATCCCGTGGGAACTCTTTGATTTTCTGCGATAAAAAGTAGCCTATGTAACTCTCCAGGTCTTACTATACTAAAAGTTAGCCCTTGTCTGCAATCTCACCTGGTGGTAAGTGACGATGCTGTAAGATGGAAGCGGGCTAACCAGGAAGGGGTATGGTAGTTTTTACTTAACCCATGCCTCTTTGGTTTCTATATAGCATCGTACCGGAACGCTAAATCGCTTGGCGGCACGGTTTTGCCGGTAACTAGCCACGGCAGAAGCCTCCCACCAGAAAGACACATAATATAGACAGACGCGTTGTTTCATAGGCTTCCTATTGAGATGCACTGCGCGCTCTTAAAGTTTACTATGTACATTACAGGAGAGACCACCACTCCTCACCGTCTAGAAGTGTAACCTTAAACGCCATCACGATGAACTCTCTTCACATGGTAACTCAAACTGGCATGCTGAGCAAATCCCTCTCCACAAACCTTGCACACATGCGGCTTGCTGTTAGTGTGTGTGTTCATATGTGTCGTCAAATTGTTCCGCCATCTGAAACTCTTCTCGCACACATCGCATCTAAACGGTCTGTGTGACTTGTGCTTCTTCTCATGTTCTGTAAGCTTCCACTTGGTGATGAAGCTCATATTGCAGGTTGTACAGCAGTGGTTATGCTCCCCCATATGATGGAACTTCTGATGCCGCAGCACTTGGCCTGGGAATGCGAATTTCTTGCCACAGGCGCCGCAGAACGGCGCTGGTTCCCCATGGGCTTCTTCTATATGAAATGCGCGCATATGTGGAGTAACTTCTACGTCGCAGTACGGACAGACGCGCTGTTTCTTCGGCTTCATGTTGAGATGCACCGTGCGGTAGTGCTGCCCGAATAGATCGTGTCGCTTAAACGGTTTAGTACACACGTTGCAGGCGAAATTCTTCCCGCCGTCCTCGTTGGCGGTTTCCGTGAAGTCTGTGTATATCATTTGTCCTAGAAAAGACAATGGACATATTATATATTTACTATGTACTTTGTATCAAATGCCTGAAAAAAAACTTATTTATTTATACGATTACAAAGGTCAAATTTTAAATTTTCAAAATAAGATTACTATACCAAGTGGGATATCATATGAAAGGGTTTTACCTGTACATTATAAAACAGGCTCTTATTTATTATAATGCATAATAGTTTTTAATTTATTTATATATAATTTGTCGAATAAAATACACGAATACGAAACTCTCAGTGCGTGAATCTGACTCGCACTAGGCCGGTTTATTTCCTTTCGGATTTCGGACGTACGGAACGGATTTATTTATTTTATGGTTTTTGCTATAGTCTACCACGCTGGCTAAGTGCGTACTAGCAGACTTCACAAATCTTTGAGAACATTATGGAGAACTCTCAGGCATGTAGGTTTCCTCACGATGTTTATCTTCACCGTTAAAACAAGTGATACTAGAAAAGCATTTTCTAGTTTAACGGGAAATAACCGGCCTAGTGCGAGTCAGTAAAACGCATATAACTCCGAAAAGTTAAAAGGTGCGTCCCCGGGATCGAACCCCCGACCTCCGATCTGAAGGAGGATATCCTAACCACTAGGCTACACCCCGCACCCCGGACCCCTGGAAAGGAGGCCGACGTCTTAACCTAGTCTTAAAGTCGTCAACTAGGCTATCACAAGCTAGGCTAGGCTAGGCTGGCTAGGCCAGTGGCGTGCACAAGGCTTGAAGCCAGGGTAGGCACTAGTTAAGTAGGAGCCTGTTCACTGGCAGGTCATAATGAAAAATATGAGTGTGCTCAGGAACTTTTCGATCTTGTCCCCCCTTCACCATTTTACCACCGAACCGCCAGACGTCGGGCGAGTTTCCATCCTTATGTCGTCGACATCCCATCTACACACACATCATCGTTTTGCGACATCATTCCTCATACGTATGGCTAAGGTTTGGAATACTCTTCCGCGATATGTGTTTCCTACCAATTACAACCCGGGCATCTTTAAAACAAGAGTGAATAGGCATCTTCTAGGTAAACGCGTCCTATCTTAGGCCACATCATCGCTTCCCATCAGGTGTGATTGTGGTCAAGCGTATACCTATAATAATTAAAATAAAAAAAAATAAAAAATATGCATTGAGCTATTACAACTGGGGTAAGCAGTGCCTCTATGACATGCACGCCACTGGCTATCACCGATTCTACGAGTATAGATAATTACAGCTATCTAATGTTCCTCATTACTATATTGACAACTTTGGGATTATTAAATCACTTTTAAGTGCGTAAATTAGGTAAACCAAATCATTTATAAGTTAGAGCCTCAATAGCTCAACCGGTATAGGAGTGGACTGAAAACCGAAAGGTCGACGGTTCAAACCCCGCCCGTTGCACTATTGTCGTACTTACTCCTAGCACAAGCCTGACGCTTAGTTGGAGAGGAAAGGGGATTATTAGTCATTTAACATGGCTAATATTCTTTAAAAAAAAAAAAAAAAATTTAACGCATTCCAGTCCCGCCAGTAAGCGCAGCGTTAGAAAGACCCCCCACTAAGTGGACAGACGACATCAAACGAGTATGCGGGAGCCGCTGGATGGCGGCGGCGCAAGACCTTGGTGTGTGGAAGACCGTATAAGAGTCATATATCCAGCGGTCGATGATGATGATGTATGGAACTTATCAATAATATTGCGTAGTGGCATAACCAAGGATGGAGCAGTTTGGAGAAAAAAAAACAACTTTATATAAAATCATAAATTTTATTTTTATCATTAAAATACTTAGTAGGTATACGAATACTGCAACATTATTTCAATAGAAACAGTTTAAGAAGAGGTTTTTAAAATATAAATTTCACCTTCCTAAAACTTCTTGTGATAAAGCCTGTTCTGATTTACATCTTTTGCCTCTTTATACACGTAGAAACATAGCTGATATTATATTTGATATATTTGTTACCTACTTAACATAGCGAGGGGGTCAATAGATTTTTTTTTTAATTCAGATACAAGTTAGCCCTTGACTGCAATCTCACCTTATGGTAAGTGACTATGCACTCTAAGGTGGGAGCGGGCTAACCTGAAAGGAGTATGGCAGTTTTACCAAACCCATACACCTTTGGTTTCTACACGGCATCGTACCGGATCGCTAAATCGCTTGGCGGCACGGCTTTGCCAGTAGGGTGCCGGTGGTAACTAGCCACGGCCGAGGCCTCCCACCAGACCAGACCAGAAATTTAGAAATTATAAAATTCCAAATCCCTGCCAGGAATCGAACCCGGGATCTCCCACTAATAAGACCACAGCGCTTGCCACTGCGCCAGGGAGGTCGTCAAGGGACATTGCCCTGAATTACTTGTGAAGCTTGGATTATTTGTATTCTCACGTCTACCAATACGTGCATCCAGACACAAAAATTTACATATGCCAGTGTCTAGAACTAATAACAGATCAAACTCCTTCATTGCTCGCGTTTCCCGCAATCTAAACCTAATTTATAACGAATCCAGCATAGATTTATTTTATGGCAATGTGAATAGTGTACGCCAAAGTTTAATAAATTTGTTTGCTTTTCACTGTGTTCTTTTAAATTTTAATTTTGTGTCTACCTGTGAGAACCTATTATTAGCTTCTATAGTTATTTAATTTTTAAGATTATAATATGTTAATTTAAGCTGTTGGTTTTCCAAATAAAATACAATAAAATAAAGAGAGATGTGTTGGCAGTTGGCACCGCTTACCGGATGCAGCCATTTTAGCTGCGGCTCCCGGATGGGAAATCGACGTTAGGATGTTTCTTCGTCATGTGGTACTTCAAACTGCTGTGCTGCACAAACGACGCCTTGCATATCCGACACACTTGAGGCCTCATATCGATCGCTTACCGGATGCAGCCATTTTAGCTGCGGCTCCCGGATGGGAAATCGACGTTAGGATGTTTCTTCGTCATGTGGTACTTCAAACTGCTGTGCTGCACAAACGACGCCTTGCATATCCGACACACTTGAGGCCTCATATCGATGTGTACCATTATATGAAACTGCAGGGATTTCTTCTGCTTGAAAGTTTTTTCACATATATCACACTTGAAGGGTCTATCTGGCATATGTTTAGCCATGTGAACTTTTAGTTGATAGCTGCTAAAGAATCCCAAATCGCACAGTTCACATCGGTACTTCGATTCGCCCATGTGATAGAATTTTTGGTGTCGCAACACTTGGGACTTTTTGCCGAATTTCTTTCCACAAGCACCGCAAGATGGCGCTGGAATCCCGTGGTGTTCCTCCATGTGGAAAGGACGTAAGTGCTGCTTGACTTTGATATCGCAAAGATGACAGCTGCGTAAATCTGGTCGCTTCTTGAGATGCACCTGGCTGTAGTGTTGCCCGAAAAATTTCCTATTCTTGAAAGGTTTGCTGCAAACGTTGCAGGAGAAACGTTTTTCGCCGTCCTCGTCGACTGTTTCGGTGAAGTCTACGTATATGGCTTGACCTAGAAAAGATACAAGGTAACATATATTTACATGAACTTTTTGAACTAAAATTTTACAGAAAGCGGACACTTGTATCTTAACTAGGTCACAAAAATATTATAGTGAAATCAAATCAAACTTTTTTAAGTTTACAGCTATAGTGAAGACGCAGGATTACGCGACGAAAAACCACAGGTTTTTAATTTTGTCCGAAATTTCAGTGACATTTTTGTGTATGTTTTATTCGTCTTTATTGATATATATATGTATTCGCGTACTGGTTTCTCATAAGATCTGAAATTTTCCCGCTGCAAAAGGCCTCACTTACCTACTCACTCAGTCTCACCTTAAGACACGGAACCCAGAATACCTAAATGCCAATTTTCATATCTCTAACTTCAAAAACATAGGATTTTCATATAACCCTTCCACCCCCATTTTACTCCCTTAAGGGGGGGAATTTAGTTAGATCCTTTCTTATCTGATATCTACCCTCTAGAAATAGCCTACATTTCAAATTTCAAGTAAAAATAACAATTGTTACAACTTTTCTATAAAAACATTGCCCCCCTATTTTACCACCCTTAAGGGGGGAATTTCCCAAATTGAATTATACAGATTTTTATTATTTAAAGCTCAAATTTTCACGTCTCTAACTCCAAAAACATAGGACTTTCATACAACCTTCGACCCCCCCTTTCACAACCTTAGGGGGGGAATTTTCCAAAACCGTTTCTAAGCTAACACCTACGTCCTAGAAAGAACCTACCTTCCAAATTTCAAGTTTGTAGGCTTTATAGTTTCTGAGATTTCGTGATTAGTCAGTCAGTCAGTCAGTCAGTGAGTGAGTGGTATTTCTCTTTTATATATTTAGATTATTAAGTAGATAATATTAGCTAGGTATATTATGTATTTAATTAGGCTCCGATCATACTGATCCTGATATCAGAATAGCCTGTATATTATCAGTGTTGTAAGTATAGTTATACAATATTTTGTCTTCAATATTTCAACTGTCAAATTATTGATGACAGAAAGAGAAAAATCGGTTACAATGTGTATTAGTAACATCGTTAGTATTGAGTAGCTTAAGGTATTATTTATGTCCAGCTCTAGCTTAAGATATTTTGAAGAAAGTTAGATTCACTCAACGGGTGATGGATAGAGTGCGTCTACTTGATCAAATAAAAAATGAGAATGCTCCGCAGGAGAACCAGAGTAACCGACAAAGCTCAACGGGTTTCGAAGCTCAAGTGGCAATAGGCAGAGCACATAGTTCGAAGAACCAATAGACGTTGGAGTCCCAAGGTGCTAGAATGGACTCCGTACCGGAAAACGCAGCATTTGCAGACCCTCAACTAAGTGGAATGAACATCTCAAACGAATTGCAGGAAACCGCTGACTACCAACGGCGCACGAACGCGGCATGTGGAAATCTCTACAAGAGACCTATGTCCAACAGTGGACGTCTATCGGTTACAACGACGATGTACATGATCCCACTAGAGAGTGAAAAATATAAGGTTGGCGAATAAAATAAAACAAAGTTTTTGATAAGTACAGAATTTTATTGCCTTTGAAATAGCCTTAAAACTAATAAATGAAATCTTTTAAAACCCCTATTTTACCCATTATGGGTTGAATATTCAAAAATCCTTCTTAGCCGATGTCTATCTGCATGCTAAATTTCAGTCCAGAAATTTGAGCTGTGCGTTGATAGATCAGTCAGTCAGTCAGTCACGTTTTCATTTCATATATTTAGATTTTTGATCAGAAAGCACACAAAAATTGTAAAATTAATAACCTCAAAGTATACACAGTTCGCTCACTCTTATAGCTAGCCTAACCTACTTAATTACCTACTGCAAGTCATGCCAAGAAGCTACGTTATCACAGTGAACCGTCAAACTAATTGAGCCTCAATAGCGCAACAGGTAAAGAAAGGAGTGGACTGAAAACCGAAAGGGTGACGATTCAAACCCCGCTCGTTGCACTAATTGTCGTACCTACTCCTAGCACAAGCTTGACGCTTAGTTGGAGAGGAAAGGGGAATATTAGTCATTTAACCAGAGATATTTTAACATTGTTAATATTCTTTAAAAAAAACTTTACAGAAAAAGGGAGCTAGCTCTTGTCACCAGACACATTTTCTTGCCATGGGATGAGTCATCGTGAGAGAGGCATTTTGGCACCGCTTACCGGATGCAGCCGTTTTAGCTGCGGCTCCCGGTTGGGAAATCAACATTGGGATGTTTCTTCGTCATGTGGTATTTCAAGCTGCTGCGCTGCACAAACGCCGCTTGGCATATCCGACATACTTGACGCCTCGTTTCGGTGTGTATCATGACGTGAATCTGCAGGGCCTTCTGCCGCTTGAAAGTCTTTCCACATACCTCACACTTGAAGGGTCTATCCTGCTCATGTTTAACCATATGCAATTTTAATTTAGAGCTGTCAAAGAACCTCATATCGCATGGCTCACATCGGTACTTCGATTCGCCCATATGGTAAAACTTTTGGTGCCGCAATATTTGGGAGTTTTTGCTGAACTTTTTTCCACAGGCGCCGCAAGATGGCGCTGGAATTCCGTGGCATTCCTCCATGTGGAAAGGGCGTAAGTGCCTTTTGACTTTGATATCGCATAGATGACAGCTGCGTAAATCTGGTCGCTTCTTGAGATGCACCATACTGTAGTGTATAGCAAAATAATGCCGTTTCGTGAAATGTTTGCTGCAAACATTGCAGGTGAAACGTTTCTCGCCGTCCTCGTCGACTGTTTCTGTGAAGTCTACGTATATCGCTTGTTGACCTGGAAAAGATACAACAAAACATATATTAATGATTTGAAGCTTCTTTCGAGGTCAAACAACTTATTATATTGTAGATAACGGGCACATATCACGATTAATTTGATGGTTTACGTTTACGTGAATATTTCGAAACATATACATATTTATATGAAATTTTTGAACTCAAATGGTATACAAAGTGGAAAAGTGTTTTGGCAACTCAATTTTACTATATATTTTTGGTCAGAAAGCACAGAAAAATTGCAAAATTGAAAATAATGTTATTTACTGCAACAGTCATGCTATGCAAGTACATCAAGAATGCTGGCTCTGTTATCGTGTTGAACTGCCAGACCGATTCTTTAAACAAAGAATGAGCTAGATCTTCTGTTACCAGAAGTAATAAGTAGTATTAATTTGTTTGCCAATGGCCGAGTCACTGTGGTAAACTGGGAATAGTAATAGGTAATTGGCACCGCTTACCGATGCAGCCATTTTAGCTGCGGCTCCCAGTTGGGAAAGCAGCGGTGGGATGATTCTTCGTCATGTGGTATTTCAAACTGGTGCGCTGCACAAACGCCGCTTGGCATATCGGACATACTTGGGGTCTTGTACCTGCGTGTATCATAACGTGAAGCCGTAGGGACTTCTTCCGCTTGAAAGTCTTTTCACATACGTCACACTTGAAGGGTTTATCCGGGTTATGTTTGACCATATGTAATTGTAAGCGGCAGTTGTCAAAGAACCTCATATCGCACAGCTCACATCGGTACTCCAATTCACCCATATGGTAGAACTTTTGGTGTTGCAACACTTGGAACTTCCGTGCGAATTTCTTCCCACACGCGCCACAAGATGGCATTGGTATTCCGTGGCATTCCTCCAAGTGTAAAGGCCGCAAGCGGTCATTGACTTTAATATCGCAAAGGTAACAGCTGCGTAACTTTGGTCGCTTCTTAAGATGCACGTGGCTATAATGTTGTGCGAAATACTGCTGTTTGTTGAAAGGTTTGCTGCAAACGTTGCAGGTGAAACGTTTTTCGCCGTCCTCGTCGAATGTTTCTGTGAAGTCTACGTATATCGCTTGACCTAGAAAAGATACAACGGAACATATATTTACATGAACTTTTTGAACCAAAATGTTATAAAAAGCGGACACTTGTGTCATGAATATATTATGTTTAATTGGCAGCAGCTAACTGGGATTTATCTACATTTTAATATTGTGAATGAGATGAAGGTGCAATAGAGATGTGAAGAGGCCCCGATAAAAGACGCCCTAAGCACGTCCTTAACGATCCCGACGATCAAATCATGACCGACAATGCTCCCTATCTCGTAGGGCTACACAATACAACCATCATCACAGCGTCTTCGCCGGCGAAGACGTGGTCCCCGAATTCTAACGTCACCCGGACGTGGACTCACGCCACGGCCTCGGGGGCGTACGGACTAACCAGTAGACCAACAACTCCACCCATGCCAACGTCATCCTAAGCCGTGGTCCGAGCGAGCCTCACAGGAGGCGCCCTTAGGAGGACGTTGCCCCCCGACCTCTCGAATTATTTCTTCGAGCCCTAGGGCTCACCCCCAGGCGGAGCTTCGCGCTCGCCAACCCCCCCAGTGACGCTGTAGCGGCCAGTAAGGCCTACGCAGCATAGTCAATCCGAAACAACACACACACACAAAACATGTGAAGAGGGTCATTCTGTCGTCACACTTCGACGTAGTCTCTTAGTTAGGTTAGATTAGATAAGATTTAGATCATTACAATGTGAAACTCTGCATCTAACCTTGGTGCAGAGTGCGAACGTTAGATTAGGTTAAAATGTAAGGATTATAGAATAAATTTAGTAAAAGCCTATCTTCGTTTCCTTCAAAAATCCTTCTGGTTGCCGCTTACATAACTCACCTCAAACATTTCAGTGGACCGCTGACTACCAACGGCGCAAGAACGCGGCGTGTGGAAATCTCTACAAGGGACCTATGTCCAACAGTGGACGTCTATCGGTTACAACGAGTATGTACATAATCCCACTAGAGAGTGAAAGAAGGTTGTCAAAATAAATTAAAACAGTTTTTTATACGTACAGAACTTTTATTACTTCAAAATTCCCTTAAAACTACTATAAGTAAAATCTTTTATGATAGCTTCAATAACTTTTTAGTAGTAGGTACATATTATGAAGGTCAAAATCAAATTTCTATCGAACAAAATTAATATGACCGTGACCATATTGTGGAATCTCCGTAAATTATACTGGTTAGCTCAAACTAATGATTAGGTGACTAATGTTAATTTGTATTAGTATTAACTAATAAAACCAATACAGTCTGGGTGTTATTTTATTAAAAGTGATTAGCTCTAAAACTGTTTTGGGCAACTCAATTTTGCTAAGTATATATTTTTAATCAGAAAGCATATAAAATTATAAAATTAATAACCTCAAATTGCACTGTTCGCTCACTGTTATAGCTAGTCCAAGAAGCTAACTGCACTTGGCAGTGGCTTGGCACAGGTGCACTTCTAACTGATTATTTACAAAAAAGTCAACCAGCTCTTCTGTCACCAGACCTAAATTTTTTGCCATAGGCAGTCATTAACGAGTGAGAGAGGCATTTTGGCACCGCTTACTGGATGCAGCAATTTTAGCTGCGGCTCCCGGTTGGGAAAGCAACATTGGGATGTTTCTTCGTCATGTGGTATATCAAACTACTGTGCTGCACAAACGACGCCTGGCATATCCGACATACTTGAGGCCTCATACCGATGTGTGCCATGACGTGAGTCTGCAGGGACTTCTTCCGCTTGAAAGTCTTTTCACATACGTCACACTTGAAGGGTCTGTCCGACTTATGTTTAACCATGTGTGCTTTTAGCTGATAGCCGGTAAAGAACCCCAAATTGCACAGTTCACATCGGTATTTCGATTCTCCCAGGTGGTAGAACTTTTGGTGCCGCAACATTTGGGACTTTTGGCCGAATTTCTTTCCACAAGCGCCACATGACGGTAGTGGAATTCCGTGGCATTCCTCCATGTGGAAAGGACGTAAGTGCTGCTTGACTTTTATATCGCAAAGATTACAGCTGCGTAACTTTGGTCGATTCTTGAGATGCACGTGGCTGTAGTGTTGCGTATAAAACTGCCATTTCTTGAAAGGTTTGCTGCAAACGTTGCAGGAGAAATGTTTTTCGCCGTCCTTGTCGACTGTTTCTGTGAAGTCTACGTATAACTCTTGACCTAGAAAAGATATAACGAAACATAAATATATGTGGAATGATAATATTAGCTATATTATGTACGCTTTAATTAAGCCACGATCATACTGATCCTGATATCAGAATAGCTGTATATTATGAGCTTTTTAGGTATAGTTATTCCTACAATATTTTGTCTTCTTCTTTCAACTGTCAAATTATTGGTGTCAGAAAGAGAAAATCGGTTATTATCGTTAGTATTAAAATGTCTTAAGATATTATTTATCTCCATAGGTATACCTACTTTTGAAGAAAACTCATATTCACTCAGCGGGTAATGGTTAATAGAGTTGCTCAGAGATTCTCTACGAGATCAAAATAAAAAAAAAGGAGATCCGCAGGAGAACCAGTGTAAGTTCTGGCTTGCGAACCTGGTTTCGAAGCTAAAGTGGCAATGGGCAGGGCACATAGTTCGAAGAACCGATAGATGTTCCAACGTCTATCGGTTCTTCGATCCATATGCCCTGCCCATGGGTCTCCAGTCCCAAGGTCTCAGCACAAGGACTATTAGAAGTAGCCCTATTGTGACACTTACTGTTAGAGCGAGATAGCTAAATGCATTTAAGCTCTTATTAGAACGTGACAAAATGATTATGTTTTGTCCTTATCACCGTGGCCACTTTTTTTTGTTTGCCAAAATGTATTTGTACGTGAGATTTTGGCAAACGTGAACCGAGGTTATGTTGACTCAAGTATTGTAAATAAATAATTGATTTGTTTTGTTGTTTTTGAAGTTATTGTGCAATGGTGGGTTGCAGTATACTAGGCTACAATAGCCGAAGCGAACGTAAAATAGACGGAATAACATTTCACAAGTACGTACCTCAGCTTGAGCGAGAGGGACTGAGGGGACCACGCTAGTTGCATATCTGGACATATCTGTGCCCATGGTGCTAGAATGGCGACCCCGCACCGGAAGGCGCAGCGTTGCCAGACTCTCAGCTAAGTGGAAGGGACACCTCAAACAGATTGCAGGAAACCGCCGACTACCAACAGCGCAAGAAGTCGGAGTGTATCTCTACATGGGACCTATGTCCAACAGTGAACACCTATCGCTTACAACGACGATGAACACGATCCCACTAGAGAGTGAGCGGTTGTCAAAATAAATTAAAACAGTTTTTTATACATACAAAATTTTATTACTTTGAAATTGCCTTAAAACTATAAACGAAATCTTTTTTTACAGCTTTAGTAACTTATCTACGACCACTCTAGTAGTACGCTGAAGCTCGATATTAAATTTTCACTTCTCATGCTTGTAAAGTTCTTCTTAAGGCAGTGGTCCAACCGCGAGAAAACGACTAACTATCGGCGATTTTCTCTCTCAAGAAACGCACAATAAATGTATATTCCGTGTAAACGAAAGAGATGTATATATCAAAAGTTGCTCTCTGACTGTTCACACGGCGACGACTCGCTTTACAAGTTTTGTCGCTGAGCAACGAGCTTTCAGAAATAAACTCGCTCTGCGATATTCTCTCTCAAAGCCAACATGATCCAAACAAACATCCAAACAAACGTTATGATTAGGTAGATAAGGATTAGGCTAATGTATTAATTATTATTAAACCCAATACAGTCTGGGTGTTATTTTATTAAAAGTGATTCTGCTCTAAAATTGTTTTTGGCAACTCAATTTTATTATTATTATATTTTTGATCAGAAAACGCATAAAAATTGCAAAGCATTCAATTGTGAATTTTGGCACTGCATGCAGCGGCAATTTACCGGATGCAGCCACTTTAGCTGCGGCTCCCGGTTGGGAAAGCAACATTGGGATGTTTCTTCGTCATGTGGTATTTCAAACTGCTGTGCTGTACAAACGCCGCCTGGCATATCCGACATACTTCGGGCCTCATATCGATGTGTACCATCATGTGAAACTGCAGGTATTTCTTTCGCTTGAAAGTCTTTTCGCATAACTCACACTGGAAGGGTCTATCCGGCTTATGTTTAGCCATGTGTTGATTTAGTTTATAGCTGGTAAAGAATCCTAAATCACACAGTTCGCATCGGTGCTTCGATTCGCCCATATGGTAGAATTTTTGGTGCCGCAACACTTGGGAGTTATACCCGAATTTCTTTCCACAAGCGCCACATGACGGTAGGGGAATTCCGTGGCATTCCTCCATGTGGAAAGGACGTAAGTGCTGCTTGACTTTTATATCGCATAGATGACAGCTGCGTGATTCTGGTCGCTTCTTGAGGTGCACATTTTTGTAGTGTTGCGCGAAATACTGCTGTTTCTTGAAAGTTTTGCTGCAAACGTTGCAGGTGAAACATTTTTCGCCGTCCTCGTCGAATGTGTAGTCTACGTATATCGCTTGACCTAGAAAAGATACAATGAAACATATATTTACATGAACTTGTTCAACTGTAATGAGAATAGAATAGAATAGAATATATTATTTTTATTTAGGTAAACTTTTACAAGTGATTTTGAATCGTCAACTAGTTTAATTTACCACTGGTTCAAAATGCCGTTCCTACCGAGAAACAACACTTATGTTTTAAAACATAGTGTAAGCACAGTGAACTATTAGTTCACAGACAAAGTACAAAGTAATGACACACGATCAAAGTTGTGAAGGACTGCGCTAGAAGGAGAGAGTGGAATTTAGAAAATCGAGATGGGGGTTGAATTTCCGAAAATCCTGGAACACGTATTTCTTCATTTGTGACCGAAAACCCAAATACCAGTTTTTATGCAAATAACTTGAAAAATGACGGACTTTCATACAAACTTTAATCTCGAAAAATCCTTTCTTAGTGGATACCTACTTTTTACAAAAAACACACCCTCAAAATTACATGTCTCTAGGACCAGCGGTTTAGGCTGTGCGTTGACATAATATAAGTCAGTCAGTCAGGACTTTAAATTTTATATTTAAAGATTTGGTACAGAGGTAGCTTGTAGCTCGAAAATTGATTAACTCACCACCAGGTGAGATTACAGTCAAGGGTATCTGAATAAATACTTCAAACTAATTAGGTAATGAAACATTTTACTAAGTAGTAGTAGTATTCTATAAATTCTAAAATGATAATATCAGTTTTGTTATAGGCAAGGTTTGGTATAGCCTGCTAGGCTGGTGAAATCTATTCACGATAAGTATCAACTCTCCAGCGACTCCAGCTGAATATTAGGATGCCGCATCATCATATGAGTCTTCCAATTGCCTTTCTGAACGAACGTCTTCTGGCACATCTGACAAGCGTATGGCTTCACATTATCGTGGATCATGATGTGTCTTTGTAAATGCTCCTTCGCTTTAAACCCCTTTTGACATATGTCACATATGAATGGTTTTTCCGGCTTATGTTTGATCATGTGCTTATTTAGCCTGCCCGAATCAAGGAACAACTTGTCACATAGGTCACATCGGTGTTTAGATTCTCCCAAGTGGAAAAACTTTTGGTGCTCTAGCACGAGATACTTTTTGGCGAATTTCCTTCCGCACGCGCCGCAAGATGGCATTGGAACTCCGTGCTTCTTCTCCATGTGACAGGCTAATTTCGATTTAGTGAATCTTTTGTCGCAAAAACGGCAACGTCTCAAAGTTAATTTAAGATGCACTTGGCGGTAGTGTTGGCTGAAACTGTTCCGCTTCTTCCAGACTTTGCTGCAGACATTGCAGGTGAATGTCGATATACCGTCCTCTTCGACGGTAAGCGTGAAGTCATCGGGTGGTCCTAGAAAAGACAACGAAAAATGTAATCAGCTACCGCAATCTTTTTAGGAAATACTAATTTATCGTTTAAAAGTAACAGTCGTTATTATAACAATAGAGTAAAAGTTTGTAATGAACAGGAGCGCACACCGAAACACACACAACTTTCTAAATACGTCTCAAATACGGCTGTACTAAATACGTATATGCCAAGTACGGTCGGTCTCAGAATTCGAGCAATTCTGTAAAATTTAGCATGAAAAAGCAGGTTTCTAGAGCCAGGAGTTTAAGCTATAGGGAAGTTGATACGTCAGTAAGATACACCTTGTCTGTAAGACACACCTTGTCAGTAAGATACACCTTGTCAGTAAGACACACCTTGTCAGTAAGATACACCTTGTCTGTAAGACACACCTTGTCAGTAAGATACACCTTGTCAGTAAGACACACCTTGTCAGCAAGATACACATTGTCAGTAAGACACACCTTGTCAGTAAGATACACCTTGTCAGTAAGATACACCTTGTCAGTAAGATATGCCTCGTTGGCCTAGTGGTTAGCATGTTCGATTATAAAAGACTAGGTCCTGGGTTCAAATCCCGCGTCGGACTAAAATTACGGTTTGCTCTGTCAAGAGAATCTCGATAATTATCACCAATACCTTGCTGGCAAAACGGTGACTCGAAAGTGAAGCGTTAGCAGACCCCCCACAAGGATGACAGACAACATCAAAGGAGCCGCAGCAAGCCACGGGTTATAGGCAGCGCAAGAAGCAGCGTTTGGAAGCCCCAACAAGAGCGCTACCGCGTTCACGTCAGATTGAGATGACAATCGGGGTAATGAGGCGGGGAGACGCCGCGCGCACACCCGCACATCACCCGAGCTCGCCCGCTCTGGGTTAGCGCGGGGGCTGTGCGGGTGTGCGGGGCATTCCCTACCCGAATGATCCCTCTTTCTAGTAAGGAAAATTTGTCAAATTAAATAAAACAATGTTTTTGATAAGTATGGAATTTTATTAATTATCAGCCTTAAAACTATTTATAATGAAACATTTTACTTAGCAGGAGTACGGGCACTCTATAGCACAGTTGAAGCTCAAAACTAAATTGTTGTCGATGCATGTATACTGTGGCCAAATCGTAGGATTAATAATAACATCCTAAGTAGCCGACGATATCATGAAATGGTGGTATTTAATGACTAGTTCAACTGCTTAGGCTAGTTTAGCGTTTAAACTAACGTGAGTGATTTCCATTCTAAATAATATCTGTCCCGGCTATTATTATTATTATTATGCTTAGGCTAGGTTAGGATGGTGCTTTATCATATGAGTCTGCCAATTGCCTTTCTGAACGAACGTCTTCTGGCACATCTGACAAGCGTATGGCTTCACATTATCGTGGATCATGATGTGTCTTTGTAAATGCTCCTTCACCTTAAACCCCTTTTGACATATGTCACATATGAATGGTTTTTCCGGCTTATGTATGATCATGTGTTTATTTAGCGTACTCAAATCAGGAAACCACTTGTCACATGGTTCACATCGGTGTTCAGATTCTCCCAAATGGAAAAACTTTTGGTGTTGCACCACGAGATGCTTTTTGGGAAATTTCCTTCCGCACGCGCCGCAAGATGGCGCTGGAATTCCGTGCTTCTTCTCCATATGAAAGGGTAATTTCGATCTAGTGAATTTGACGTTACAAAAACGGCAACATTGCAAAGTTAATTTAAGATGCACTAGACGGTAGTGTTGGCGGAAAATATGACGCTTCTTCCAGACTTTGCTGCAGACATTACAGGTGAATGTTGTTGTACCGTCGTCTTCGATGGTAAGCGTGTAGTCGTCGAGTGGTCCTGGAAAAGACAACAAAAACTGTATTTACGGGTAACATTGTAAACGTGTCAAAAACATATGTCAATACCAATTTTAAAATAAGATAAAAACGTTCTTCATTTATGTGTTCAACAAAAAAAAATCAAAACATTAGACATTTCATTAATATACAACAGCATTTTAAAGCAGGTGAAGTTTTTCAGTCTAGATACAGATAAATGTTAATTAAAAAAATATGTTTTGGCTTTGTTTTGCATATTTCTTCTTGATTTAAAAACCACTTTGATATTTACCACTTCTTGAGATTTTCGTGTGAAATTAATTTTTAAATGAAAATAGACACTTTTTCTCCAAATTAAACTATTGCTCGACAAAAATATGGCCTAAGGAAACAGACAGAACTTTGCACTTTTAGGTAAAAAAAAATATTTCAGGTTATGACCAATGATTTAAGAAATTTATGAAGATATCTTATTAATAAAACAATAGATACATATTTTTATAGGAAACTAGAGGGGATGCCCGCGACTTCGTCTGTGTGGATTTAGGTTTTTTAAAAATCCCGTGAGAACTCTTTGATTTTCCGGCATAAAAAGTAGCCTATGTCCTTCCCCGGGATATAAGTACTACTACTACTTGTATCAAATTTCATCAAAATCGGTTAAACTGCTGAGCCGTGAAAAGCTATAATAATTGCAGTTATAATTTTTTTTTTCAAAGTTATAGGAATAAACCGTATTTACTAAATAAAATGTTCCGTTCACAAAGTTACCCAACGTGGCATGATAGCTGTCATAGCACAAAAATCCGATTTAAAAACACCTACGACTTTTTACCTTTTGTTTTGTATTGCAAATTGTTTATTAACCTCTAGGAACACCTAATTTCACAAAATACACCATATTTACTATTTACGCAAAAAAAACTTAATGGTATCCTGAAAACTCCTACTACTATATTATAAGTTACCCGTGTATACTGTGTGTGTAATGGCCGTAGCTTCCCATCCGACCAGACCAGAGAAAATTAAGAAATTATTTTCCAAATAGGGTCATAAAAGAGTAATTTCTGCTGGAAAATATTTTTTATGTTAAAAAATTTAAAAATATTTGTCGTTTACTCATAGTGACGTCATTATTCGCTTTACGTTAATAATCAAATTATGTTAAACATAAATAAAAATAATGGTTTCTTAAAAATTATTCTCTTTTATAATAAATCCTAGCCCCATCAACTACCACTATACAAAAAATCACATCATTTTATAACTGCGTTCCAAGACCCTATTGCGCCTGTCGGAAAACGAACCTGGACCTTACCTTTATACCAACTGCTGGAGCCCACCACTGCGCCAAGAGTTCTTTTACTAGACATTTTGTCGAGGGTTAATTGTTTGACACTTTCCGTAGTCTACGATTAAATGAAACCACAATAAATTCAAAATTCTTTGCCCTTCTATTCGGAGGTCACGCATCGCTAACTTAGTTATGTGCATTTGAAATAATAATTTAATTGCTTAAAATGCACATGGCTCCAAAAGTTAGAGTTGCATGCGTGGGATCGAACCCCCGGCCTCCTGAATCGGAAGCCGCCGTCCTAACCACTAGGCTATCACGGCTATATAAGTGGTATATTATTTTCTAGTAGTAGGTACCTATAGATCGAACTAGCTTATACTCGCGATACTATACATAAACTTTGAACCCCCATTTAACCCATTTAGAGGTAGAATTTCGAAAAAACCTTTCTTAGTGGACACCTACTCTTTACAAAGAACACACCCTCCAAATTGCATGTCTCTAGGACCAGCGGTTTAGGCTGTGCGTTGATTAAAAGTCAGTCAGTCACGACCTTGAATTTTTAACCGACTTCAAAAAAAGGAGGAGGTTCTCAATTCGTCGGAATCTTTTTTTTTTTTTTTTATTTTTTTTTTTTTATGTATGTTCCCCGATAACTCGAAAACGCCTAGACCGATTTTGAAAATTATTTTTTTGTTTGAAAGGGTATACTTCAAAGTTGGTCCCATTTCAATTTGGTGAAGATCTGATGAACATCTTCGAAGATAGATACTGGAACTCCTCAACGGATAAGAGTAAATTGCTCGCGATCAGTGTAATAGCTTAGTAAACAGTAGACTTTTAACCAGTCATAGCATAATTCCATGGGGCCACTAAAAATTGTGAAATAAAATTTTTTTACAAAAAAAATAAAAACCGACTTCGTTACACAAACACTAAAAATTGAAAAATAATTTAATTTATTACCGAATATATTATGTATACAAGAGTTAATATAGTTCCATAATAATATTTTTTTGGGTCGGTGCCAATGAGGTGCCATTGTGGAGTCCCATAAAAATATGAAGTCTAGACGATTCGCGCAGCTAAAGCTAATTGGCACCGGCACCAAAAAGTATTATTATGGAACTATATTAACTCTTGTATATACATAATATATTCGGTAATAAATTAAATTATTTTTCAATTTTTAGTGTTTGTGTAACGAAGTCGGTTTTTATTTTTTTTGTAAAAAAATTTTTATAAATACAGAAGATAAGAAAATTCTATGTTATGTTCTAAAATATTTATTTTATCGAAAATCTTAATTTCTAAACAATCTAGATAAGTACAGTAGGTACCAACGTAGCTAAGTAACAGATATTTATATTTATTTAAAATTGAAAAAAAGTTTTATTCATTGTTATATTTAGGTACCATAAATTAAATTTTGAATTTAGATTCGAGATTATTGGATTTATAGTCAAACTGAAAATTGCGGGACCAAGAGGATCACCCTGCTGACAACCCACTGCAGAATCCAGAACGTTTTCCCCATACATTAATTTTGAAGGGGAGCCATAACATTGCCACATATTATTCTCTAAAATTTCTGGGATCTGTTTTTGAATTTCACTTAACATGGCTCCTCTGTCGACCGAATTAAAAGCATTACGCACGTCAATCTTAACAAAGACGTCATAATCCTTAGTATTTAAAATTATTTATACAGGGTTACAGGAAAATAGGACACGATTCTGTTAAGGGGTTATAGTACAAGACATTAGCTATCAAACAACCCCTAAAGTGCTTATGCGAAAGTGTATCGTTTTCGAGTTATTCATTTTTTTATTTTTTTCTTGATAAAGGGGTGTTTGCCACTTTGAAAAATAATAAAAAAAAAGGAACAATGTATTTCATCAGATTTTTTTTTATTTCTTGCTAGTACAAATCCTTGTTAATCATAAACTGTTACAAAACAAGTAAAATCTTCAAGCATTTTAAAATTACAGCCCAAAAACTGTACAAGTTTTCGATTTTTAAATTTAATTCTTTGAATAACTAGCAAATTTTCTGTAAAAATTACTATGGCACTTATCCTGCGGATTATTTTAAAAATATCTACGTTTTGTTAGCTATCCATTGGTCCAAAAAAATTATAAAAAAAAATCATAAAATCAAGAAAAAATTACACAACAAAGAGACCAGGTAAAAAATTCTAACAAATGCTATTGCCAAAGAATTAAATCAGAATCAATGTAAAAACGAGTTTAATGCAAAATCGTTAAAGATTATTTTTCAATGCGGTCACAAGGTAATATAAAATCAGTCAAGTGCGAGTCGGGCTATGTACAGTTTTTGGGCTGTAATTTTAAAATGCTTGAAGATTTTTCTTGTTTTGTAACAGTTTATGATTAACAAGGATATGTACTAGCAAGAAATAAAAAAAAAATCTGATGAAATACATTGTTCCTTTTTTTTATTATTTTTCAAAGTGGCAAACACCCCTTTATCAAGAAAAAAATAAAAAAATGAATAACTCGAAAACGATACACTTTCGCATAAGCACTTTAGGGGTTGTTTGATAGCTAATGTCTTGTACTATAACCCCCTAACAGGATCATGTCCTCTTTTCCTGTAACCCTGTATAGATATTCCTGATGAATATTGAATATTTGCATGGATAAGAATATGAAGGTCGCTTATACTAATTAGTAATAATATTATTTTAAACATCCTATTTAGGTACACATATTCATAAAATAAATTTTATTTCAGTTCAGTAATCTACCTTAATAGGTACTTTATAGTTTTTACATTTGTTTTACTCGTATTTACGAAATGATAAATGGCGCTGCATAAAACAGTATAGTGTGAAATGTCAAATATGTAACATCGTTTTTACAAAATATCGCAGTTATAAAACATGTTTACCATGTCACATAAATGGGATAAATGCTAACATCAAAGCCATACAAAATATTTTGTATCGCGATAAAATCGCTATGATGACGCTGGTTCCCTGGGAACGGGGACGGGCGCTAATGTGGGACGCAACTTGCGTTGACACATTGGCCCCGTGTCATATCAGGAAGACAGCGTCAAGACCGGGAGCCGCAGCAGAAACAGCTGAAAACGGCAAGCGGCGCAAGTATGCCTCTCTTATAGAGAGTTACATTTTTGTGCCGTTTGCCGTGGAGACCCTGGGGCCATGGAGTCTTAGTGCAAAAAAAAATTTACGAGACATTTCACCGCGATTAATAGCCTCATCTGGTGACAGAAGGGCTGGCTCATTTTTTGCGCAACGGATCAGCCTGGCTGTCCAGCGCGGAAATGCAGCCAGTATTCTTGGAACCATTTCACGCGGTCATGATTTATATAGTAATTAGATAAGGCTAGCTAAAAAAAAATTTTACACAATAAATATAACTATGATAAAAATAAATCATTTCTCAATGATTATTCAAAGTCAAAGTCAAATGTTTTATTCAAAGTAGGTAATAAATTACTCTTTATGATGGTCGGTTGTTGCATTTGTAAGATGATGATGTTGTAGTGATAATTTTTACGCGAACTTAAAACTAAAGCTACGAGGGTTCCAAACGCGCCCAGGTCCAATAAGTTTGGGACGCATCTTCAAGTGGACATGGCAGTTATACTATTTGCTAGAGCAAAGTAAATTTAGCCAAGAGTAAGTGTTATCAAATATGGTTTTTGAAAATGACGAGGAAACTCTCAAATTTTCTGGAATACTTCCTATGTTCGTCTTTATAATGTAAGATATCTGCGCCTTTCACCAAGATTGGTTGAGCAATTGAAAGGGTAACAGACAGACAAGCTTTCGCATTTATAGCGTTACTATAGATTAGTTTCGTTTCTGACTATGTATCAACAGATGCCGCCTCAAGTGCTTCTTCCATTTGAACGTCTCCTCACACAAGTCACACTTGAACGGCCTATCATTGGAATGCTTGATCACATGCTGCGCCAGATTCCCTCGAGAAGCGAAGGTCTTGTCACAAATGTGGCAGTCGAACTTCCTCTCCCCCATGTGGTACGTTTTCTGATGCCTCAACACTTGGAAGGGGTAGGAGAACTTTTTCCCGCAAGCGCCACAAGATGGCGCTGGTACGCCGTGGAACTTTTCAAGATGGTGGGCTCTCATGTGCGCGGCAACCTTCTCCTTGCAATAGTAACACCCGATAAGTTTGGGGCGCATCTTCAGGTGGACATGTCTGTAGTGCTGTTTGAAAAAGTCGCGTTTCTTGAACGTGTTGGTGCAGAGTTTGCAAGCGAAGACGTCAGTGCCGTCGATGTCTTCGGTTCGCATGAAATACTCGTCAAAACTCCTGTCGATGTTACGTGCCTTGCCTAAAACAAAATTTTCTGGTTTCATTTCTGGTGCTATGCAACGGAATCACTACATGGTTTAAAGTATATTAAATAAGTTCTTTCAGATTGCCACATGCCATTTAAACAGCTATTTCTCAGAAAATCATAGAAATTTTATATGAGTTCTTAGCCACCAACAGATAAAATTACCTCGGAAAAAGTCATAGGTTAGATTAGATATAGTCGGCGACAGGTTGAGATGACAGTTGGGGTGGGGACGCCCCGCACACCCACACAACCCCCGCGCTAACCCTGTGTTGGTGTGCATACCCCGATTGCCATCTCGACCTGTCGTGTACTATAGGTATGTATTACCGCCTGATTCCTTTCCTAGTATAAAATACAAAAATACTTTTTTGGTCTGGTTGGAAGCTTCGGCCATGGCTACCACCCTAGTGGTAGTCATGTTGCCAAGCGATTTAGCGTTCCGGTACGATGCCGCGTAGAAACTTTTCGGAATTATGTGCGTTTTAAGTACCTAATTAAATATCACTTGCTTTAATGGCGAAAGAAAACATCGTGAGGAAACCTGCATGCCTGAGAGTTCTCCATAATGTTATCAAAGGTGTGTGAAGTCTACCAATCTGCACATGGCCAGCGTGGTAGACTATGGCCAAACCCTTCTCACTCAGAGACCCGTGCTCTGCAGTGAGCTGGCGATGATACTAATATTATAAAGAGGTAAAGTTTGTAAGTGGCTGGATGAGGAAAGCTGAGGACCGGGTGTGGTGGCGCTCTTTAGGGAAGGTCTATGTCCAACAGTGGACATTCACAGGCTGATGATGATGATGATGATGAAAGTTTGTAAGTTTGTTTGTAGGGGGTAATCTCTGGAACTACTAAACCGATTTTGAAAATTCTTTTACCAGTAGAAAGCTACATTATTCCTGAGTGACATAAGGCTATATTTTATTTTCAAAAAAATTATAGATCTACCCTAACCTAGCTACCCGTGCCAAGTCGCTTGTTTAATATAATGTAAGTATGGAAATCCAATTAAAAGAATTAGCTCCAATTAAAAGAATAAGCTTCTGTTAGAAGATATGGACAGTGAAAAATATTTCAACGTGAGATTTGAACCTACAAGATTTCCCACAGAAATACTGAAAAATTGAACATACCTAGCTATACCTAATTATTTGCTTAGACGCTCGATTTCTTACTAACAGACAGTTTCAGGTTCAAATGTGTCATTTCGTGTTTTTTAAGCGAAGAAACGTTTGTCACAGATTTCACAAACTACCCTCCTTTCACCTAAATGAGCTTTTTTCTGGTGCTGCTCTAATTCGCAGGGGTAACGGAACTTATTGTTGCAAATACCGCATACTATGAACATGGTACGAACGAGAAATTTGAACCTACGAGGTTATGGCTTCAGTCACATACTGTAACATGTATCTACAAATTTAACATACTTACAGAAGTCAGAACCAATTATTTGCTTAGATGCTCGATTTTTTACTAACAGACAGTTTCAGGTTCAAATGTGTCATTTCGTGTTTTTTAAGCGTACTCCTCTGCACAAACGCCTTGCCACAGACTGAACACCCGTATCTTCTGTCCCCAGCATGTATCCTCAGATGCTCCTTCAAGTTGTTCTCCCATCGGAACTGCTTGTCACATACACCACACGAGAACCTCCTCTCCACAGAATGTGTGGACATATGCAACCTCAGACTTATGATATCGAAGAAACGTTTGTCACAGATTTCGCAAACTACCCTCCTTTCGCCTAAATGAGCTTTTTTCTGGTGCTGCTCTAATTCACAGGGGTAACGGAATTTCCTGTCGCAAATACCGCAAGTCGGAGCTATTATACTATGTTTCTCTTCTAAATGCTTCCTTCTTTGGTGCGTGGGTATTTTTAGCGGGCAATATGGACACTTGCGGTTTTTGGGGCGTCTTTTTAAATGCACGAACCGGTAGTGTTGCGAGACGAGCGGTTGGGACGCGTAGGATTTCTCGCAAACGATGCAAGTGTATGTGTCGTTGGTGATCGTGTAATAGATCGGACCTAGAAAAGAAATTTAGTGTTACTATCGATTTTTGTAATATTGAACGGAAAACTTTAAGGTCGCGTCATCGACATGCTAATGTTAATAGTATAACTTATCTGTAGCTAAAAGTATGACGTTTCAATTGTAGGTGTCGTTGTTGTATAATAAGATCGGACCTAGAAAAGACATTTTTGATGTTCCTATCGATTTTTGTATTCTGGATAAAAGGAAAAGGTGACTGACTGACTGACTGATCTATCAACGCACAGCTCAAACTACTGGACGGATCGGGCTGAAATTTTGCATGCAGATAGCTATGATGACGTAGGCATCCGCTAAGGATTTTTAAAAATTCAACCCCTAAGGGGGTGAAATAGGGGTTTGAAATTTGTGTAGTCCACGCGGACGAAGTCGCGAGCATAAACTAGTTAAAACTAAAGCTATGGGACGATTTTTAAAAGGCGGTGAATAAAACCAAACATTCAAATTAATTATTATTTATTAATAGACCATAATATATTAACATAGGTATTAGATTGTTGGAGATTACAGAGACAAAAAGTTTATAACATCATTACAAGCTAGAGAACTGAAGAAACAATGTGAATCTTGTATTTTTAGGGTTCCGTACCTCAAATGGAACCCTTGTAGGATCACTTTGTTGTCTGTCTGTCGTGTCTGTCAAGAAACATATAGGGTAATTTCCGTTGACCTAGAGTCATGAAATTTGGCAGGTCGGTAGGTCTCATACATCGACTACAGGTCTCATAGCACACGTAAGGGGAAAAATCCGAAAACCGTGAATTTGTGGTTACATCACAAAAAAATATAAATTTTTATGCAATGGTACGGAACCCTTCGTGTGCAAATCCGACTCGCACTTGACCAGTTTTTTGCATATTAACGCGGCGGTTACGTACTCATCCGATCCGAGTCTGTGAAAATACGTTCCTCTTTGTTTTGTATGGGTGCTTATGAAATATGTATGTCAAAGATAATCGCTGGTATTCTCACGGATGACGGATAGAACTCGGATGACGGAAGTGCAGTGCGTAATCGCTGTAACAGATTATTGTTATTACTTGACTAACAGTAAATCTAAATATATAAAAGGAAAAGGTGACTGACTGATCTATCAACGCACAGCTCAAACTACTGGACAGATCGGACTGAAATTTGGAATGCAGATAGCTATTATGACCTAGGCATCCACTAAGAAAGGATTTTTGAAAGTTTAACACCTAAGGGGGTGAATAAGGGGTTTAAAATCTGTCTAGTCCACGCGGATAAAGTCGCGAGCATAAGCTAGTACTTGTATAAATGCGCTCTTGCGCTAATAGGGTGCTTCCGGGTGATGCTTAATCATATGATAGTTGAGGCTAGCTTTCTGGACGAACGATTCGTCGCACAGAGAGCACTTCTTCCGTTTGTCATTATTGTGTATCATCATATGGGTCCTCAAATTGCTCCTCCAACGAAATTGCTTCCCGCAAGCGTTGCACTCAAACCTCTTCTCATTGGAATGGACTTTCAAATGCCTCTCAAGACCTATTACATCAAAAAAGGCTTTGTTGCAAATTTTACAACACACCGTCCTTTCGTTCATATGTGTTTTTCTGTGGTGCTTCAATATTTCGAAGTTGTGACGGAATCTCTTGTTACAAACGCCGCATTTTGGCGCCGGTATATTGTGTGCTTCTTCCAAATGGAACGGCATTTTAAATCGTGGTAGTTTTTCTGAACAATATGAGCACAATTTTTCATCTCGTTTCGTAGTGCCGTGGCTGTTGCGGAAGTGGTCCTTGAATTTGTTTAGTGTGTCTTTTTGTTTGGCACACACGCCGCATACGTACTGTCCTTCGACGACGGTGTACTTCAGATCTAGAAAAGAAATGTCCTGTTACATTTCACTTATTTCGACTGCTTTGGAACGCTTGCTTAGTTTTAATATAATTACATGTTTATATTCTTTATCATAACCATTTATTGTACAAACTGTTTAGAGTGATATTAATTTTTCATTTGCTGATATATTTTTTTCATAGTGATTTTACAGGGTTTCCTTACACGATTGCTACACTAATGCATAAAAAGTCAATAGCGCTAATATTTCACAGGTGGTTTTCACGGAATGTGAATTGTCGTATTAGTGATTGTAAGTGATAAAGATTTAACCACATCGAACGGTCCAGAACCGAACCCCCGACCTCTCGAACCAACAAAGTCATTAAAAGTATTTAAACTAGGTACCTACTACTCATTGTGTAGTTTTTAATTGTGAATTGTTGAATTTAAACTTAAAACTTAAGCGACGAGGCTAATCCCTTAAATGGTGGCGAAATCAGTACCCTTATTATAAATGCGAAAGTGTGTTTGTTTGTCCTTCAATCACGTCGACCGACGGTGCAGCGGATTGACGTGATTTTTCGCATCATCATGATTAACCCATCGCCGGCTCACTACAGAGCACGGGTCTCCTCTCAGAGTGAGAAGGGTTTTGGCCATAGTCTACCTGGCCAAGTGCGGATTGGTAGATTTCACACACCTTTGAGAACATTATGGAGAACTCTCAGGCATGCAGGTTTCCTCACGATGTTTTCCATCACCGTTAAAGCAAGTGATTTTTAATTACTTAAAAACGCACATAACTCCGAAAAGTTAGAGGTGCGTGCCCGGGATCGAACCCCCGACCTCCGATTGGAAGGCGTCCTACCCACTAGGCTACCACAGCTTCGCAATTTTTTTTCGCATGGGTATAGTATAGATAAAGACCCTGCGGGGCGATTGTTTAAAACCTGCATCAATAATTATTACAATCTCAATTGTTCTGATTGGCTGAATTTGTGCGATTCTTGTTGCAACAATGAGCAACAATGCATTGTGGCCAATAGTGAGCGAGCATTAACCAATCAGAGATGATTACGATCGTGACATTGTAGCTGTCAAACAACCGCGGTAGGGCCACTGGAGAGTGACATAGGCTTTTATCTCGGAACTTTTTTCAACTTAGACATTTTTAAATTTTGAATTTTACCATAGACAAAGACAACGTGCGTCAAATTACTTATAGCTATTGTTTTACTAGGTTTACTAATTATTTTGCATGCCTAATAATTAAGGCGTAACATTTCTACTGGACAATTTTATGTAATAACATCTCGTTGTAAAATGTTTCCGCAAATAAAGAATCTTTGAATCTTTGAATCTTTGGAACATCAAAAAATTCCCACGGGATTTTAGAAACCTAATTCCACGCGGACCATCAGCTAGTTATGAAATAAAACCAAACAGTTTAATTGTAATAAACCATGTATTTTAGTAACTTAATACACAGAGCTTACACATAAGTTCATTACATGACTAAAATTAAATACTTATGAGTAACACAATTGCATTAATTTTTAAGACCACGGTAGTGGCACGGATACCGCACGCTATTTAACAATTGAACAATCGAAAACAATCATTCACAAGTCGATGGTTTTTTGTTTGTTCGATTGTTATTGAATAATTCGATCGTTATTCGAATTAATCGCCCATCGCTGACGCATACCTGGTACAAAATTTGTGCACGTCACGGAATCAGACCAAAGCGTCTCTCTCTAGCTCTAGTAGGATGCGTAATGCGTTCTTGCTCTAATATGGAACTTCCGGGTGATGTTTCATCATATGGTAGTTGAGGCTGGCTTTTTCGACGAACGCTTCGTTGCACAGAGGACACTTCTTCCGCTTATCATTGCTATGTATCATCATATGAGTTGTCAAGTTAGCTTTATCTCTGTCTAGCTCTAGTAGGGTGCGTAATGCGTTCTTGCTCTATTAGGGTGCTTCCGGGTGATGTTTCATCATATGGTAGTTGAGGCTCGCTTTTTGAACGAACGATTCGTTGCACAGAGAGCACTTCTTCCACTTTTCATTGCTATGTATCATCATATGAGTTGTCAAGTTAGCTTTATCTCTGTCTAGCTCTAGTAGGGTGCGTAATGCGTTCTTGCTCTAATAGGGTGCTTCAGGGTGATGTTTCATCATATGGTAGTTGAGGCTAGCTTTTTGGACGAACGATTCGTTGCACAGAGAGCACTTCTTCCGCTTATCATTGCTATAGATCATCATATGAGCTGTCAAGTTAGCTTTATCTCTGTCTAGCTCTAGTAGGGTGCGTAATGCGTTCTTGCTCTAATAGGGTGCTTCAGGGTGATGTTTCATCATATGGTAGTTGAGGCTAGCTTTTTGGACGAACGATTCGTTGCACAGAGAGCACTTCTTCCGTTTGTCATTGCTATGTATCATCATATGAGTCGTCAAGTTAGCTTTCCACCGAAACCTTTTCCCACAAGTGTTACAATCAAACGTTTTCTCTTTAGAATGGACGGGCGAATGCTTGCGGAGATCTTTCGAATCAAAGAAGGCTTGGTTGCAAACTTTGCAGAACACAGTCCTTTCACGCATATGCACTTTTCTGTGGTGCTTCATAATAATGGCGTTAGAGGGATATCTCTTGTTGCAAACGCGGCATCTAGGAGCCAGTATGTTGTGGGTCTCCTCTAAATGGTACGGCATTCTCCATCGCGGTATCTCTTTAGTACAATACTTGCACTGGGTCGTCTTCTTCAGTCTTCCATTATGACAGTTAGCGAAGTGGTCTCTCAACTTTTTTAATGTGTCTTTTTGCTTGCCACACTCGCCGCATACATATTTTCCTTCGACGACGGTGTACTTCAGATCTAGAAAAGAAATGTTCTGTTACCGTTCAGTTGTTTTTACTGCTTTGAAATTCTTTAGTTACTCATTTTTAATTAATATGAATGTGAATGTGTATACATACACTCGGCGTCAAAAAAATCGCACCTTTCAAAAAATCTACTTCAAACAATTTTAAACCTTATTTGACATCAATAATGAGGGTCATGTTGGGTATCATTTGAAAGGGGATGAAATGGAGAGCACAAAAACAATTCAATTAATTATTTTTCTTTTATTGGAACAGCACAAAAAAAGAAGTTTATGAAACAGTAAAAATCCTTAATTAAGCCTTAATTTAAAACAGATTAATTATACAAAAAAGAATACAAAAAATGATCTTAAAAATAATCTAAAATCTAGTGTTACCCCCCCTTGCCCTGATGACGGCTTCCATACGATCCCTCATGGATCTTATCAATTTTAAAATGTCTTCTTGAGGGATAGTGTTCCATTCCTCAATAACAGTATCTTTGAGTTCCTGGAGAGTCGTAGGAGCGGGATCACGAGACCGAACCTTGCGTTTTAAATGGTCCCATAGGTGCTCAATCGGGTTCAGGTCTGGACTTCTTGCTGGCCAGTGCATGACAGAGATCCCAACCTCTTGAAGGTACTCGCGCACAATAATTGCAGTGTGAGCGCGAGCGTTGTCGTGCATCAACATGAACCCCTCGCCAACAAAACTGGCATAGGGGACCACATGTTCTTCCAGGATCTCTGTGATGTACCGGTGAGCAGTCAGTGACCCTTGCCCGCGAGCACCTCGAGCCCGGGAGACGCAAACAAGGTCGGTTTTGCCGTCGGCAGACATGCCGCCCCAGAACATACAAGAACCGCCTCCATATTCCACCGTCTCCTGGATGCAGGCTTGGGCGAATCGTTCACCCTGTCTTCTGTACACTCTTTTGCGTCTGTCGTTGCAGAAAAGGCACACTCTCGTCTCGTCTGAGAAGAGAACAGCTTTCCATTGTTCGAGGGTCCAATTGACGTGTTCGCGAGCGAATTGCAAGCGGGCTCGCCGATGCTCTGCGGTCAATTTGGGACCCGTAGCAGCTTTTCGCGCCGCTATTTTCTTCTCCCTCAGTCTTCGTCTAACCGTAGACACACTCACAGTTCTTCTGTTAGTTGTCTGGAGCTGCTGTCGCAACTCAACAGCATTTAAGAACCGATTTCTCAAAGACGTCACTACGATGAATCGGTCGTCTCTCTCCGAGGTGCAGCGACGTCTACCAGACCCATGTCTTCGGACGAAGCCACCGGTCTCCAGGAAACGCTGGTACACTCTTCGAACCGAAAAACGGCTCAAGTTGAGTTGCCGAGCGACATCACACTGCCGCATGCCTGATTGCAGTAGTGCAATCACTTGGGCGGCCTCATCAATAGTGGTATCCATCTTCAAAGGTATTTTTCTTGGGAATGAGCTGCTCGTGTGTCCACTTCAACGGTTAGATAGCGAATGACCCCGATTGTACCTGTATTGACCATTTTATACCTACAAAAGGTAGCGCAACTAGCGGCTGTCTTAAGAAGCAAAATTGTAAGTGTTTTCTTCTTCTTTTTTTGTGCTCTTCCAGTAAAAGAAAAATAATCAATTGAATTGTTTTTGTGCTCTCCATTTCATCCCCTTTCAAATGATACCCAACATGACCCTCATTATTGATGTCAACTAAGGTTTAAAATTGTTTGAAGTAGATTTTTTGAAAGGTGCGATTTTTTTGACGCCGAGTGTATATTGCATTATTATATTATTTTAGCGTTTAAACTACCGTGAGTGATTTCCATTATAAATAATATCTGTCCCGGCTGTACTCACGTGTTTAGTCGACGTTAGCCCGACTAGTTTCGAACCCATCCAGGGTCCTTTTTCAGTCAAAACCGCGGCGCGTGCGCGAACTGACTCCCTTGAAAAAGGACCCCGGATGGGTTCGAAACTAGTCGGGCTAACGTCGACTAAACAAGTGAGTACAGCCGGGACAGATATTATTATAATATGAATGTGTATAATTCATATTCATTCTATATAATAAGTATGGTAATAATGGACTCGCTCAAATTGTCAACTGTCATTTGAAAAGCAGGTACGGTTTTTTTTTTATAAAAGAATATTAGCCATGTTAAATGACTAATATTCCCCTTTCCTCTCCAACTAAGCGTCAAGCTTGTGCTTGGAGTAGGTACGACAATAGTGCAACGGGCGGGATTTGAACCGTCGAACTTTCGGTTCTCAGTCCACTCCTTTACCCGTTGAGCTATTGAGGCTCTTTGTAAAGAAAGTATTTTGCATATACAAAACTTTTTGTATACATGATTAAATATCATTAAAACCAAAAATAATTTAATACTAGCTTATATACCCGCATGGACTACACATATTTCAAAGCCTCAGATTAAGAATCAAGGTAGATTTGGCATTAAAATAATAATACCTTGTTAGAGCAAGCTAGATGTATAGAAAAGCTCTGAAGAGTGATAGAGACGTAAACACAGTTTTTTGTCTTTGTCATAGTTTAGCTTTTTTTGTTGGGCACGTCGTAGTTTGTGTCCAACAAGCCTCTGTAATTTATAAATAGTAATTTATTGCCAATATTACAAGTTTTTATTTAGTTTTCTGTTTTAAATTTAGTATTGAAGGTGTGTAGAAACTAGAAGCCATTTGTGTTGCATTGCTGTGTAAAAGTTGTAGCGAACGCAAATTATGAAACATAACCTTTCATACGTAAGTATTATTTCTTTTGTTGTTTTGTCCCTTTCGGGTGTACGCGTTTGACAAGTCTCCTTATTCTTAGTCTGAGTTCAAAGCCCTATTTTATCCCTTAGGGGTTGAATTTTCAAAAATCCTTTCTTGAAAAATGTCTACGCCATATTATAGCTATCTGCATGCCACAGTCCCCTCCGTCCAGCGGTTTGAGCTGTGCGTTGATAGATCAGTCAGAGAGTCAACTTTTCCTTTTATATATTTAGACAAGCTTACTCACGAGATTTCGTCCGCGTGTTTCGAACCTGTAGTTTACCCCCTTAGAGGTTGAATTTTAAATTTCGGATCGGCAACCAGTAAGCCCTACGCATCCGGGACAGGTAGAATTGTCAACAGAAACCTGTCTTGGTTTGAGAGCCAGGAGTAAGTTCGTATTTTGATATGATTTTCAAAAATTTTGTTCGATCCGATAGCGATATAATGATAAGAACTTTTCAACTGGGAATTGGGATACGTAACGTTGAGAACATCTCCCTAAAAGGTTCACGCACTAATTATGGTAAAAAGAATATAACTTTTGAAGGAGCACAAATGTTTAATGAATTACAAATTGAAATAAAAAATATTAGTAAGATAAACATTTTCAAAAAGAAAAGTGAAGATTTCAAGTCTCAGTGATAAGAATATATGAGTCAAAAGAATCTAGCAGAACACAATTTACGTGTATTTTATGTATTATATAAAAAAAAATTAAAATCCTAAATTTTAACAATATATGCCTTTTACAATGTTTCATAGTCATTAGTCACTAAGGACGTATGAATGGGCCGCGTGATGCGTGAGAACCTCTGTAGTAGTGAATACTGTATTACAGTGGGTTGCCTTCTCCATTCCTAAAAACTTAAATAAATGTTATTACAGAGACAGTTCTGTTTGTTAGGAAACACTCACACTTATACAAAACATTAGACAGTACATAACATCGAAACTCGCGAAACAAGCACAACCTGGCCCTTCCACATTATAGCTTACAAACAATACGCCCGTAGCAGCCCGTATTACAGATCAATTATCATTTATAACAAACTTCATAACAATATTAAAGAAGAAACAAAAGAAGTCACCTTTAAGAGAAAATTAAAACAATGGTTAATACAAAAATGCTTTTATAATATCCAAGAATTCTTGTAAGATTAAACAATTGCAACATAACTAAATTAAATTCTTACAGTACCTAACTATTTTTAAATATTTTATTCTATTGACAGATACTTAATCAGACCATGACAGCAATTATTTAATACTATTTTACTTTGACCTTATTTTTATTTTGAACTAATCTTGCTTTATAAAAAAATTCTAGTCTACATTCTAATAATATAATATATGTATAAGCATGCAAATGAATAATATTTAATATGTAGTAATAATAATTTAATAATTTTAATCCTATTCTTATTGTATTCTAAATATTTTTATTGTGTTTATTTATTTTATATTATAAAATTAACAAATAAACTATTAATAAACTTAAATCTAAAAAAAAAAACAACATTAAATTAAAACTAAAATAAATTAAATTAAATCTAAAACCTCGTCGAGACCACCGCAGCGAGGCATTGTACCCAAGATGCTGGCAGCAATCCACCATGGCACCATGGGCTCTCCTGTTCGAGAAGCGCTGGACGCTTCTCCCGCCATAGTACCCTTAACGACATCATCCGGAGGTCCCTTGCCACCGCCCATGTGCCAGCTGTACTAGAACCTATTGGTTTGGCACGTAGCGATGGCAAGAGACCTGATGGTATGACGCTCGTACCGTGGAAGATGGGCAGGTCGCTTGTTTGGGATGCAACTTGTGTAGACACTTTAGCTGCATCCCACATTCAGGCGACCTCCTCTATGGCGGGTGCAGCGGCCATCAGCGCCGAACAGGCCAAGAGGCGCAAATATGAAAACCTCGATGGGAGCTTCGTATTCGTGCCTTTTGGTGTGGAGACCTTGGGGCCGTGGGGCCCGGGGGCTCGAGCTCTTTTTGAAGAAATTGCAAAAAGAGTTCTCGAGTCAACCGGGGACCCGAGAGCTGGCAGCTACCTTGGTCAAAGAATTAGTTTGGCCATCCAAAGAGGTAATTCTAAATTGTAACTTCTAAATTGTAACCTTTTGTGTATCTTTAATATTTATCATTTTATTGTAAGTACATAAAATTGTATTTGCAATACCCTCACAGGATCTCATGTACTGCTTATATTTAGCTTTAAGCACCCACCATCAATTAATGTAAATGTACATGAAAGCAAATAAATAGCCTCAATAGCTCAACTGGTAAAGGAGTGGACTAAAAACCGAAAGGTCGACGGTTCAAACCCCGCCCATTGCACTATTGTCGTACCTACTCCTAGCACAAGCTTCACGCTTAGTTGGAGAGGAAAGGGGAATATTAGTCATTTAACATGGCAAATATCCTTCTTATCTTACATGTATGTCTACTGCCAATATGTAGTCGAAGCACCAGCACTAGTGAGCCTCGGGATGACGCCTCAACATATGGTAGTCGAGGCTGGCTTTCTGCACGAACGCTGCGTTGCAAAGCGAGCACTTCTTCCGCTTATCATTCGTGTGTATCATAAAATGATATTCAAAGTTAGTTCTCCAACGAAATGTCTTCCCGCACACATCACATTCGAAGAGCTTCTCTTTGGTATGCACTTTCATATGCTTTTTAAGCCCGTCCAAGGCGAAGAAGGCTCTGTCACACGTTCTACACACCAAGGTCTTTTCCTTCATATGTGCTCGTCTGTGGTGTTTCAATTTCTCGTTTTCGGATGGGAATCTCCTATCACAGACTCCGCATCTTGGCGCTGGGACGTTATGCAGGTCTTCCAGATGGAACGCCAGCTTACGCCTGTCCATTGTGAGCGAGCAGAACTTGCAGCATCTATTCCGATTATGTCCATCCGTATGGCAGCATTTCCAGTGTTCATGTAGCTGTTTATATGTGTCTTTTCGCTTCTGGCACACGTCGCATACGAATTTTCCATCGACGACGGTGTACTTCGGCTCTAGAAAAGAAATATTTCAATACAGTTACATATAATATCATAGTTTTTTCAGCTCATAATTTTATTATCATTGTATTGTATGTTACACTATCGAATTAGGAATTTCCCTGTAAGGCTAATTAATGTGAGTATTAAAAACCAAAAAAATCGACTTCTTTTGAATACTTGCCTAATTTAAAACACACATGAACGCATGTTATCTCAGATGCCAGACGAACTGCGTTCTACTAAATCTAAATCAGTAGGGCGATTGTCTATAACCTGCTTCAATCATTATTACAATCTCAATTGTTCTGATTGGCTGAATTTGTGCGATTCTTGTTGCAACAATGCATTGTGGCCAATAGTGAGCGAGCATTAACCAATCAGAGATGATTGCATTCGTGACATTGTAGCTGTCAAACAACCGCGGTAGGGCTCCAGCACCTCGATTGCGGGAAACCTATATCAATCATTATTACAATCTCAATTGTTCTGTTTGGCTGAATTTGTGCAATTCTTGTTGCAACAATACATTGTAGCCAATAGTGAGCGAGCGTCAACCAATCAGAGGTGATTGCGATCGTGACATTGTAGCTGTCGAACAACCGCGGTAGGGCCACTGGGCTGATTGGTCCGACATGCACGCACACTTACGCAATGCCCATGTAAACGACCTAACCACAAGTAAAGTTCACTCGCCTTCGTGAATTGCAAGAACTGTAAAGTATTGTTGTCTTCACTTAACGATAAAATAAAAATAAAAAAATTCTTGAACAGTAATTTTCCAAAAACTGTTTTAAAAACCGGATTGTAAAATAGCTATTTAACAAGGTATCACTTGAGGGGGGAAACCAAAATCCCAATTCATAACCAATTCTCAATAGCTCAACCGGTAAAGGAGTGGACTGAAAACCGAAAGGTCGACAGTTCAAACCCCGCCCGTTGCACTATTGTCGTACCTACTCCTAGCACAAGCCTGACGCTTAGTTGGAGAGGAAAGGGGAATACTAGTTATTTAACATGGCTAATATTCTTTAAATAAAAAAAAATGACCAAATCGACACCATAACAAAGAAATTTAAAGGAAAATATTTTTTAAAGAGTAAGCGTAATGCTTGTGCTAGGAGTAGGTAGGACAATTGTGCAACGGGTGGGGTTTGAACCGCCGACCTTTCGGAATTCAGTCCGCTCCTTTAATCGTTGAGCTATCGAGCTCTCGAGGCTTGATATAAAGATGAATTGAATAAAGTACGTAAAGGAAGACCTACAAAATCCAGCCAAGTGCGAGTCAGGCTCGCGCACCGAGGGTTCCGTACTACAGTCGTATTTTTTCGACATTTTGCACGATAAATTAAAAACTATGATGCATAAAAATAAAAATAAATCTGTTTTAGAATGTACAGGAAAAGCCTTTTCATATGATACCCCACTTGATATAGCTATCTTACTTCGAAAATTGAAAATACTAATTTTTAGTTCATGACCACAATTTTTTGGTGTGATATAACTACAAATTCACGGTTTTGCAGATTTTTTCCCCTAATGTCTGCTATAAGATCTACCTACCTGCCAAATTTCATGAATTCATGGTTCTCGGTGAACGGGAAGTACTCTGTAGGTTTCTTGACAGACCGACAGACAAGAAAGTCATCCTATAAGGGTTCCGTTTTTCTTTTGAGGTACGGAACCCTAAAAATGGGAAAATGCAACTGGGGTTTGCATTGCAACATAACCACTCCTTTAAAACATCACTTAATTATCAAATTACTTATTTTATTACTATTAAACCTTATAAATTAATAAATAAATAAAGCCTTTATTACTGAAAATATAAATTTACAATATTTTTCCATTTACAATGTTGGATCGTAGTCTTTACATTACATACATGTTTCTATACTAGTATTTTTTATTTTATTTTTTCGCTTATAATTACAGTAAACAAGTAGGTACTATATAATACTTATTCCGTTTTTTTATTTTAATAAACCCATTTATTACTTACTACAACATAAAGATTAATTTTTTTTATATTAAATTGCAATTATTTAGGTAATAGGTATTTGAAAAAACAGTTTTTAAATGGAAAAGCTCATACACTGTATACACTACACACCACTACACTACAGCAACTTTTGTTATCAATAATAATTGTTACACTAATTTACAATTTAAAATTTATCATTTTTAATAGAATCTATTAAACCTTATAACTACTGTCTAATTATCTAGGCAGGTCGTCAACGGCGACTTTTTGCAACGATATTTTTTGAAATTCAAATAGTTAAACTTCATAGTGTAGGTATATGTGTAATAAGTGAGCGAGCGTCAACCAATCAGAGGTGATTGCGATCGTGACATTGTAGCTGTCATTCTCCCGCAATCGCGCAGCAGATTTGACTAGTTGTCAATTACCGTATTACGATTTACGAATACGATGGAAGAAATAGGGCCGGTTGTTTCAACAAACTTTGACGGACACGTAACCTTTAAATATGGCGCTAACGAACGTAAGTAAAGAAAAAGCGTTGATTCAGCATCTATTAGCGCTAACGTTCGTTAAAAAGTTACGTTTACGTTAACCAGTGCTGGCGCCATTGGTGATCGTCAAATCAGTTCGTAACTTCATACTTCCTACATACGGAATGTTTTATTTACAAATTATAATGGAATCAATTTAATTCAAAGCTTTTGATGGTAGTTTTTTTGAAGATGAAAGAGAATTTGTAAGAAAGAAAAAGTGTTTAAAATGCGAAGTAGCAATATTAATAACTATGCATATAATTTAATATACTTAAAATGAAATAAAAAAAGGATACGGAGAAGTAACTTAATTTTTAGGGTTAGTTTCGCAACCAAAATAACAATGACGAACAGTTTTTTGTACAATGAAGCAACGCACTTAAATTAACAGATGTTAAAGTTCGTCTACGTCTGTTAAATTTTAACGAACGTATCTTACGAAGACCAATGGTTTGAAACAACCGGCCCATACTCTTATAATGTTAGCAACTAGGTATTTATACTAGAAATTGACTTCGGGATGATATTTCGTCATGTGATAGTTGAGACTGGCCTTCTGCACGAACGCTTTCTTGCATACTTTACACACTTTAGTTCGTTCATTCGTGTGAATTTTCTCATGCAACTTCAAAGTCATACGTCGTAGAAAGGCCTTATTACAGACCTTACAGTGGAGGTCTTTGACGGGCTTATGTAAAATCTTATGACTGATCTTGCGAATGTCAATTAAAGCAAATTAGATTAAGATTTGTTAACTTGGGATTAAAATTTTACCTTTAACCTTATTCATGGAGGTATGAATAATAATAATAATGATGATTGCCTCGTGCAACTCATTTTAATTTTAATTTTATTGGCGGTTAAAGTTTAACAGTAACGTATGCAACTGGATTTAGGATAATTAGGGAATATACCTACAGCCGTACTCAGAGTCCCTAATCGTTACTTAAGCTTGAGTTAACACGGGACAGATTTATGTGACATACATAGCTCTGTCTCGTTTTAACTAAACTTAAGTAACGATTAAGCTACTCTGAGTACGGCTGTTAGTGATAATAGTGTTGTTTATCAGTACAATTACAAGTCTGTAGTCGGCACCTAAACTTAAAAATTAACTTCGGGATGATATTTCGTCATGTGATAGTTGAGACTGGCCTTCTGCACGAACGCTTTCTTGCATACTTTACACACTTTAGTTCGTTCATTCGTGTGAATTTTCTCATGCAACTTCAAAGTCATACGTCGTAGAAAGGCCTTATTACAGACCTTACAGTGTAGGTCTTTCTCGGGCTTATGTTTAACCTTATGCCTCATCAGCGCCCTGTCATTGTAGGTCTCGTATTGGCATTGGTCACAGTGGTAAATCTTCCCCAGCTTGTGGAATGCTTTTAGATGTCTATCCAACGCCCGTTTGGAGAAGAACTTATCGCCGCACGCGTCGCAATCGATCCTGTCATCTACATTATGTACTTCGAGCTTATGTATTGTGAATGGAGACAGGTTGCCGAAATGCAGCTCGCAGTACGGGCAATCGAATCGTTCGGCGTGGTGGTGCCTTACGTGATCTCTCAAAGAGTTCCTTTTGTCATAGCTCTTCTCGCAGTGTGCGCAGATAAATTTATCGCCTTCTTGCCTAAAATCCTTAGCTTGAAAGAAAACCACTTTCTTTTTACTTTGACCTGAAGACAAAAAATACAAATTTATGTCTCGCACTGGCAAGCTGTGATAGCCTAGTGGGTAGGACGTCCGCAATCTAATCCGATGTCGAACTTTTCAGAGTTACGTGCATTTTAAGTAATTAAAATATTATCATCGTTAGAATAGGGCATTGACCCGAATTTTGCACGCAATACATTGCGGGGTTGAAAAATAATAAATCACTAAAACTACAAAATGGGGCAAACGGTTATTGGTAATGGATTGTGATTTAGTAGTATAACAATAACGCTGAGTTTTTGCTAGCGTTGTGGTTACACCCTGTATAGTATATGTACCCCATGTAGCACCTCGGTGGTGAAACTTCACATGTCCTATCAAAGAACCCCTCGTTTTATAGCTCTTCACGCAGTGTGCGCAGATAAATTTGTCGCCATCTTGCCTAAAATCCTCGGCTTGAAGGAAAAACTTTTTCTCCTTACGTTTACCTGAGGACAAAAAATACTTTTTTTTTTAAATAATATTAGCCATGTTAAATGACTAATATTCGCCATTCCACTCACACACGCTAGGAGTAGGTACGACAATAATAGTGCAACGGGCGGGGTTTGACCTTTAGGTTTTCAGTCCACTCCTTTACCTGTTGAGCTATTGAGGCTCTGTTTTATGTCCCCTGAATTATGTAATTTATGTCCTGCACTGACAAAGTGTCTCGACGTGACCACGACCAATGCAACTGGGTCGAAATATCGACAAATGAAGTAAACAAATTAATCGTGGTAGTGCACCCGTTATCTCCAATTTATTATGTCGATGTACTACGAAATAAGCTTAAAATTCGCCACCCAAATTCGCAATAAAGAAAACTGAATTGAATTGAATCGAAAATCATCAAAAAATGAGGTTATTTATTCAGTTCCTAGCCGATGCCCGCGACTCCGCGTGGATTCACATTTTCCAAATTTTGATTTTCCGGGATAAAAAGTGTGTGTTATCCAGGGTATAATCTATCTCCATTCCAAATTTCGTCCAAATCCGTTTAGCCGTTTTTGCGTGATTGAGTAACAAACATTCAAACATCCAAACATCCACACTTTCACATTTATAAATGTAGTAAGTACTAGCTTATGCTTGCGACTTCGTCCGCGTGGACTTCACAAATAAACCCCTATTTCACCCCCTTAGGGGTTAAATTTTCAAAAATCATTTCTTAGCGGATGCCTACGTCATAATAGCTGTCTGCATGCCAAATTTCAGCCCGATCCGTCCAGTAGTTTGAGCTGTGCGTTGATAGATCAGTCAGTCAGTCAGCTTTTCCTTTTATATATTTAGACTAGATGATGCCCTCGACTTCGTCCGCGTGGATTTAGGTTTTTAATAATCCCGTGGGAACTCCGGGTTTTCCGGGATAAAAAGTAGCCTATGAAAGCTATGCCGTGAAAGGCTAGCAGACAGACAGACAGACAGACAGATATTAGCATGGATAGTATGGATGTATACCCCGTGAAATATGTGGATGCTGAGACTTCATGTGTTATCTCAAACAACTCCTTTTGTAAAACGACGGTCAATGAACAAATCTTACTATAAGTTTAACATTCCAATAAGCATAGTCACACACACACACACACACACACACACACACACACACACACACACACACGCATACATATGTTGTGAATCACCTACTAGGTATTTTTACTAGTTAATTGACTTTAATATTTTCATATTATTATATTATTGTAAAGCTTGTTTAAATTATCAAACGTACTGTTAAATTCATAATTAATAACTATTTAAGTAAAAATTGTAATCCTATTTGGCCTTATTTTCAGTCTGTTATTATGTAAAATTATATTGTACTAGCTTATGCTCGCGACTTCGTCCGCGTGGACTACAAATATTTCAAACCCCTATTTTACCCCCTTAGGGGTTGAATTTTCAAAAATCCTTTCTTAGCGGACGTCTACATCATAAAAGCTATCTGCATGCCAAATTACAGCCCGATCCGTCCAGTAGTTTGAGCTGTGCATTGATAGATCAGTCAGTCAGTCAGTCAGTCAGTCACCTTTCCTTTTATATATATAGATAAAATAAAATAAAAACGTATGTATTATGTACTTAAGTCGTTTGTTTAAAATTGCGATCATTTTGCACCGATGTGTTCAATGTTCATATCTTGGAACCTTCCAATATGCGCCGAGCGTGGCCACCGAGGGGGTTATAGTAGATAAAAATCCTACATAACCCGGTCTTTCCCCAGACGCTCGGGTATTTTAAGATTGTTGTCAAAAAAAAAATCACTGATTTAATTAATTTATTGCTGGGTATTTACATAGTAAAGTCTATCTCTAGTCTATAAAACATACAGAAAAATTTATCACCAAAAAAATTTATATTTACAAAAAATATACGCCGGCCAAATGGTCATTTATGGGCATTGTGCCCAAAACACTGGCGCTATTACCTCGCTGAACGGCAAGGCTCAACCGTTGAGCGAAATAAGCACCAGCTCTTGGGTCACCAGACTTGCTGGGTTATATATACAGTGGTTTTATTCTAAACTTATAAAAGTACAGCCGAATTTCGCTTTGTGGCATGAAATATTTTACACTAAAATAAATGAAAATTATTTATACAATGATTAGAAAAGAATTACAAAATAAAAAAGAATTAGAATTACAGAAATTATCAAGATTAAAAGGTGTTAACGGTGAAGTTCATAATGAGACTAACGAACCACCAGGCTGATTACGAAAGTTACCGAGCTTCAGGATGATGCTTCGTCATGCGAGAGGTCGGACTGTCCTTCTGCAAGAACGCCTGCATATCTTACATGCTTTATCGCGCAAATTATGTGTATCTTCTCGTGCAGTCCCAAAGATCTCTTCCTTGGAAAGGACTTTTGACAGAACTTACAATGAAATTCCTTTACCTTCGTATGTGTAATATAATGCCTTCTCAAAAACTGATTTGAGTAAGTTTCGCAGAGAAAATTTCAGCTTTTATAAAATAAGGAAGGTCTGGCACGCGCTGGCTCTTATGCCATTAGTTTTATTTCTTTTTCTTTCTTAAGTATTTATTTGTTAAGGAATAGAACAAGTTCTTATAAAAACTTCAACCGGTAAAAAGCACTTTGATCTCACTCATTTTAAGAAATAAAAAACTTTTTCTTATAATTTTTCCCACGTCATTTTATTACAAAAATTTAATGCAGACACATGGTAAATGTTACACTGACAATTATTAAAAAGCATGTATTTATTTAAGTCATTTGTTTAAAATTGCGATCATTTTCCACATATAAGAGATGTCGGAGCCTCCCAATATGCGCTGAGGTTGGTAGGTAGAAATCTTACATAGCCTGATGTCTTTCCCAAGACTTCGGGTATCTTAACAATCCCCCTCGTTAGCAAAAAAAGGTATAAGTTAAGTTCATAATGAAACTAACGAACCACCAGGCCTCTTACGAAAGTTACCGAGCTTCAGGGTGATATTTCTTCATGTGGTAGTTCAGACTGGCCTTCTGCACGAATGTTTGCTGACACACCTTACACACTTTAGTTCGCACATTCGTATGAATTCTCTCGTGCATTTTTAAAGTACCTAACCTTAGAAAGGCCTTATCACAAAAAGTACAGACGAATCTTTTGACCGTCGTATGAATAATTCTATGCTTATACAAAGCTTGGATATTGTAAGTCTCAAAGTCACATTGTTTGCAGGAATGCCTCTGTCCTAATTTGTGGAATGCGTCGAGATGTCGACGGAGCATCACTTCTGACTTGCATTTGAAATCGCATGCCTCACAGCTGATTCTGTCATCAACATTGTGGACTTTTAACTTGTGGACTATGAATGCTTCAGTGCTACAGAATTGGAGCTCGCAGTGCGGACAGTCTTTGGTTGCCATAGTCAAGTGTTGTCGAATACCTCTCATATGCATAAATCTCCTGTCACAGTAGTTACAGACAAATTTGCCGCGTTCTGTCCTGTAAGAGCCGGGACGCACTATGATCACGCCTGCCTCAGTGCACGAGTGCAGCAGCATCTCCCTCAGGCAGACACATGCCATGTCGCAGTGGTTGCAGATGTACATCTCACCGTCTCTCCTGTAATCGGCATCGGGAAGCGTTTTTGTGTTACCTGAACACAAAAAAATCCTTATTAACATCCCAGTTGCAGTCCCATAGCAGTTTGTGATAGTGTTTTAGCTACACTTCACGGCGGCGCTCAGGGTGCGATACCCAGGGAGACGCAGGTTCGAATACTGTCGGTTCCGCAATTTTTGATTTGTATTTCAAACTTCCGTCGCGCTTATTTCAGTAATTATTACAATTTAATAAAATGGCGCTAGGAAGTTTAGGAGGATACTTTTAACGTCTGGACTAAGTAACTACCAGGCTTGTTACAAAAGTTACTGAGCTTCAGGATGATATTTCTTCACATGATAGTTCAGACTGGCCTTTTCCAGTTTACATGTGCGTAGAAAAAAGGATCTGGCACAACGGACGGTCGAAGTGCACCAGACACCCAGGTGGCGAGGGTGAAATGGTTTGCGGTGGCGTGCGGTGTGGTTCTAGAAAAAGGAGGGTGAAATGAGATCAAGCAACTCTACTAAAACTGCGGTTCATGCGGTGGGAGCGGTCATTAGAAATCGGCCTGTGGATGATATCTCGCCATGTGGTAGTTAAGACTGGCTTTCTGCACAAACGCCTGCCCACACATCCTGCACACTTGGCCTCGCTCGTCCGTGTGTATTTTCTCGTGCAGACTCAGATTCGTCTTCCTTGCGAACAACTTCTTACAGAACCTGCAGTGGTAATCCTTTACCGTCTTATGTCTGAACTTGTGCTTGTACAACCCTTCGCGATCATACGTCTCATAATCGCATAGCTTGCATGCATACTTCGTCCCTAGCATATGGAAGACTTTAATATGTTTTTTCAATGACGTTTGCGAGTTGAATTTTCCGTTGCACCCGCTGCAGGTTATTCTATCGTCTATTTTGTGGGCTTGTAACTTGTGGACAGTGTAAGGGGTTATCTTCTTGAATTTCTGGTCGCAATACGGACAGTCGTATTGGTTGTGGTGTTGGCTTCTTATGTGGAACCTAAGGGAGTTCTTTTTATGGTATATCTTCCCGCAGTGGTTGCAGACGTAGCTGTCGCCGTCACGTTTAAAATCGCCAGGTTGGATGGCGCAAGTCTTCTCTATGTCCCCTGAAGACAAAAAAACATCTTTTATTTTCTTTTTCGTCTTCTTCCTGATCTTCATCTTAATCATTCGTTTCTTTCTTTTTTTTGAAGAATATTAGCCATGTTAAATGAAATATTCCCCTTTACTCTCTATTGAGAAAAATATCTGATCCAATCATTGTCATTTTTGTAAGGAAACTGTTCAGTTTGTAAGGTATTTCACGATTATGAGCTACCACCACAATAAAATTTGATTTTAAGTTTAATTATCCTAAAGCATGACTTAAATATTACTTCGTATTGAACAAACAAAATGGCACCGACTCAGTGGTGCTTTAGCACGAATTCAACCTCAGTGACGTCTGGATTTCAAACGGGTCGTTCATTAGTATCTAAGAGCTGGCGCTGATGTATTTAGTACCAAAACCGTGAAAATTTTTGTTCGCTTGACCATAGCTTGTCATTTATATCGATGTCCTTAAGAGATAATGGCGCCAATTCTGTTGTCTTTCTCTTTACTAAATTTAGAGTATCTGCATCTTTTTCTTTTAAATATTGCTAAAAAATGATGGAACTTGAATTTTACATTTTAAGATTCTAAATGTTAGTGTACACTACCAATTTAAACAATAGGCTCGCCAAAATCACGCAGTTTGACAGCATTAAGTTAAATTTAAAACTGTCAAACTGTGTTTGTCCTTTTCATATACATTAGTAAGAAAAGGATGTGAATACTCTAAAATTTAGTTGTGTTCAGAATCAGTACCACTTTTACTCTAGTGACTGTATATTGACTTCCTTTTAGATTAGACCCTTTCCCAATTACCTGATGAATTTATTTTAATAAAAGAGCTAATTAATTTATAAATAAAACATATTTTTTAAATAACTTTTTTATTCAGTCATAATAACTTCAAAATTAAATAAATATTATTTTTCATGTATTCAACGTCGAATACAAAAAGTGCAATAATTCATTTATGTAATAATTAAAAAGTAAATACAAACTATCGTCTTAATTACATAATATACATCAGTAGGTAGTAGGTACCCTTATTTTAAATGCGAAAGTGTGTTTGTTAGCAAAACAATTTTGTCAAATTTAAACCTTTTTTTTGATGGTACCCACACTAGGTAGTCCCGTGTCGTGGGTACCTGATTCGCATTAACAATAAACAATGTAACTGGAAATTGACGCTCGGTTTAGTAGACTAAGTTCACTAAACTAAGGTATCTAAAATATGTTAAGGTACAAATTAACCCTCTAACGAATAAACCTGGAATAGCGGTGGAATAGTTATACTCTGTTTTGTCTTTCTCTGTCATCAGTAATTTGACATTTGAAGGCAAAAGACAAAACAGAGTATAACTATTCCACCGCTATTCCAGGTTTATTTGTTAGAGGGTTAGTGTTTTGTTGAGTTGCATGTATTATCATTGTTACAAGTATAGCAATAACAAAGTGCCCTTCTATTAGATGCAGGAAAAGTCTTTCCGTTTCGTCGGAACTTCGTCGCGAGCCATGGTGCTATTTTTGTTTTTGCTTGTTAAGCGGAACAATGCTTAATGTCACATATATACTGTACATATAAATGTTATAAAACACATATTTATTAAACCTATTGCACAAAACGACGTAGTCGCGAAAAGCATATATGGGTGACGTGTGGAACTTCCTAAAGAGACCGAGTCCAGCAGTAGATGTCGAACTGGTTGACGAAAATCTAATAAATAACTCCAGGATGGTACTTGTTCATGTGATAATTGAGACTGGCCTTTTGCACAAACGCCTGCCCACACACTTTGCAAATCTTCCGTCTGTCCCCCGTATGTATCCTCTCGTGTAGCTCCAGGGTAGTCTTCCTCACGAAGGCCTTTCTGCAGAACCTGCACTGGTAATCCTTCTCCGTCTTATGTTTATACTTGTGCTTGTACATACCTTCGAAGCTAAACGACTCGTAATCGCATAACGGGCATTGGTATCTCTCGCCAAGCATGTGGAAGTTGTTTATATGCTTGCGCAATTGTATTTTGGTGTTGAAAGATTTCCTGCAAGCATTGCAGTGGCTTCTATCATCTATACTGTGTTCCTCGAGTTTGTGGATGGTGAATGGGGCCATAGTCATGTATTGTTTGCCGCAAATCGGGCAGACATGTTTAGGGATGTTGTAATGTTTACTCTTTAAATGGTATCTTAAAGAGACGAGATTCCCATAAGGCCTGTTGCAGTGCCCGCACACGAATCTGTCGCCCTCAGTTCTGCAATCATCGGGCCGCAGGCGGAACATGTTTTGCCGTTTTGCCGCCGTTTTGTGGCCTGAAGACAAAAAAATGATTTTTTACTTCCTCATTTATAACTGTCTTCCATTTACTTTACTATTGTTTTTTCTTCGAGCTTAGATTATTTCATCATTCATCGTTTCTCTTCAATTAAAAGGGTTTTTAAGTATTTCGCGAGCATAAAATATCCAGAAGCCTATCTATATGTGCCTGTCAGCGGTTGATTTATCTGACTATTAAAATTTCAAACACGTCATACTATTTATAAGTATTAAAAGAAGTGTGGAGATTAATTTGACTATTCAAAGGCATCATTTCACGTATTTGGCGAATATAAATATCCGGAAGCTATATAGGTATGTACCATGATTTGACTATTCAGTGTCGTTTCACTTGAAAATAAGAGTTTATGAGCGTATTTGGCGAGCATCAAATATCCAGCAGCAGGTTATATTTACCAATAGTAGATTCCTGTCACTATTCATATGAATCATTCTATTTATATATGTAGATATATAGTATAATTTATTTTAAGATGTAAATTCATTGGACAAAATATATCCAGCAGCAATTTATATTTACCAGTAGTAAATTTGACGACCTCCCTGGCGCAGTGGTAAGCGCTTAGGTCTTATTAGTGGGAGGTCCCGGGTTCGATTCCTGGCAGGGATTTGGAATTTTATAATTTCTAAATTTCTGGTCTGGTCTGGTGGGAGGCCTCGGCCGTGGCTAGTTACCACCCTACCGGCAAAGCCGTGCCGCCAAGCGATTTAGCGTTTCGGTACGATGCCGTGTAGAAACCAAAGGTGTATGGGTTTAGTAAAAACTGCCATACTCCTTCCAGGTTAGCCCGCTCCCACCTTAGACTGCATCGTCACTTACCATCAGGTGAGATTGCAGTCAAGGGCTAACTTGTACCAAAATAAAAAAAATAAAAAAAAAATCATTAACCGACTTCAAATGAATCATTCTATTTATACCTATATGTAGATTTATTTTAAGATGTAAATTCATTGGACTATTGTTGGGCGGGTGACTGACTCGAGGTCCGACTTTGGCCTTTTCGAGTCCTCCGTGCCTCTAAAGCTGTCAGTTCCGTTTATCACTAACAGCTGATAATAACAGTCCAGTAGTATAAGTCCCGCAAAATGCTATTCCGCTGGAACCATTTATCATTACCATCGAAATGCCGCCATTTTGACGTCATTTAACATATATTTAAGTAAAAATATACCATTAGCTCGGAACTTCAGTCTAGTGCTGACGTCACTAAAATGGCGGCCACGCGCATTTTGCGGGACTTAAATTAGTTAGTGCGAAAAGATTTAGGAATCCACCGCAATATTATTCGAAAAAAATTCATACCATTATGACAGTATCATTATAACCCCAATGAAGAACGCACAGAAATAGAGAGAAAGAGAGTAATTTTTCAGCAACATTCGATTACGTACTAACCAGGCTTTAAGGCTGACATAGAGCGTACTTAAGACAAAATAAAAACGAGACAGAGTTATGGCTCTCGCATAAATCTGTCTCGTTTTGACTCCAAGTAAAATCTAAGCAAAGTCAATTCCGCTCTACAGATCTCAGTGGCCCTACCGCGGTTGTTTGACAGCTACAATGTCACGATCGCAATCATCTCTGATTGGTTAATGCTCGCTCACTATTGGCCACAATGCATTGTTGCAACAAGAATCGCACAAATTCAGCCAATCAGAACAATTGAGATTGTAATAATGATTGATGCAGGCTTTAGACAATTGCCCTACAGTTTAATAGTTCACTTCTTCTTGCAAATGCCTCGTTACATTGACATTTGTATCGTCTATCCCCAGTGTGTATACGCTCGTGTAAACGCATAGTTTCCCAACCTCACGTAGGCCTTTTACAAAACTTGCACTCATAGTTCTTTTCTGCCTTATGTCTATACTTATGCCTTTTTAAATAAGGGTTATACGTTACAAAGTCACACAATGGACATTAAATGAAATGAAAATGAATGAATGAATGAAATGAAAATCTTTTTTTATTCGTATAAACTTTTACAAGTTTATGTCCTTGCATGTGGAAACCATTGATATGAGTAAAGCAAAGTCAAGTTCGCTCTATAAATCGCTATAGATACAGTTTAATAGTTTACTTCAGGATGGTACTTGGTCATGTGGTAGTTGAGACTCGCCTTCTGCACGAATGTCTTGTCGCAAACTTGGCATTTGTATCGTCTATCGCCAGTGTGTATACGCTCATGTAGGCGCATAGTTCCCGATCTCACATAGGCCTTTTTACAAAACTTGCACTTATACTGCTTATCTGTCTTATGTTTAAACATATGCCTTGTCATTTGTTTAGTGTGGTAGGCTTCGTAGTCACACAACGGACACTTGCGTTTCACCCCTTGCATGTGGAAACCACGGAGATGATCTGACAAACCTCGTTTAATGTTGAATTTAGCGTTACATGCTTTGCACTCGTACCTTTCGTCTAGATTATGTTCCTTCAACTTGTGGATGACGAATGGGGCCTCGGATTTGAACCCCGTGTTACAAATCGCGCAAGTGAATTTTGGGGGTATTGGGATAATGGAATGGGATGTAATTAGGTGTCTATGCAAAGGATTGATTGAAACGTAAATTTTATCGCAGTGGCTGCAAATGAATTGATCGCCTTGTTTTCTGTAATCTTTCCCGTATCTAAGAATGAGTCGGTTTTTAGGTATATTGTAATGTTCTGTAACAATGTGTCTGTACAATGGTTTGACTGTATCGAAGGTTTTATTGCAGTGGGTGCAGAGGAATTCGTCACCAAACATTTTGTAGTCCTTCCCGCTATTAATTGGGAGCTTCTGTATATCGTTATCTTCTTCACGTATATGGGCGAACAATTGATTAATATCGTCGTAGATCTTGTCGCAATGGACGCACACAAATTTGTCGCCATCCATCCTATAATCGTTATCACGTTTGACAGGGCGTTCCAACCGTTTTGGTCTGACGATATTGAAATGTTTGGTACGTACGTGATCATACATTGATTTAATGTTTTCGCACGCCTTATTACAGTGGGAGCAGACGAATTTGTCGCCAACTATTCTATAATCTTTCTTGAACTTGACGCTCGGGTTTTTGAGTTTGCCTTTCTGTGCATTATTTAGATGTTCATTATGCAAGTGGCGATCCAAATTATGCAGTTGTTCGAACGACTGGTCGCAGTGGGCGCAGAGGAATACGTCGCCATCTTTCTTGTAATCCCTCCCGCGTCCGACAAGGTGGTTAGTGCCTGAAGACAAAAGAATAGTATTTTCAATACATTTGCTCATATGAGGGCTTTTTTTTCGCTCTTGGCTACATCAAAATAAACTGCAAGTCCTTATTACAAATTGTCTTGTATCTTATGACCTGAAACTATTTTGAAGACAGATCTTTGGACCCTCACTGTAGTAGATCCTGGCTTTGTCCGAATATGGGGTAAAAAATGGAATATTCCGTTTTATAATATTATAATATGATTTTGAAAGAATGTTTTTGAAAAAGAAAAATTAAGATCTCAAGCTACAACATCAATAAAATTCTTCAAAGCACTTCAAACGTGGTGCGCACATTTGAAAAAACCTCAGAATAAGGACTGTTAGAAGTAGCCCTATTGTGACACTTACTGTTTGAGCGAGATAGCTAAATGCACTTAAGCTCTTGTTAGAACGTGAAAAAATGATTATGTTTTGTCCTTATCACCGTGGCCACTTTTTTTGTCAAAATGTATGAGTATTTGACAAACAACGTGAAGTGTAGAAGGAATGACAGTTCACAAGTAAGAAAATCTGCTTGAGCGAGAGGGACTGAGGAGGGCACGCTAGTTGCAAATCTGGACATATCTGTGGAAAAAACACACAGTTGACACACAGAGCAAATATGGCGAGTGCGTTCTCAAAATTTATGCATTATGATAAAATTTCGCATCGTTATTAATCTATACTAATAAATAAAATTGAAGTTTCTGTCTGTAATTTCGAAATAACTACCTCATATTAAGCTCATATCTTTATTTGAACTGTTTTAAAAAAATGTGTCTGTCTGTCTGACTGACTGACTGATCTATCAACGCACAGCTTAAACCACTGGACGGGGCTGAAGTTTGGCATGCAGATAGCTATTATGACGTGGACATCCGCTAAGAAAGAATTTTTGAAAATTTAACCCCTAGGGGGGTAAAATAGGGGTTTGGAAGTCCACGCGAACGAAGTCGCGGGCATAAGCTAGTTAATGATAAGATACAATTTATAGGAAACGTATATATATATAAGTAACTGTCGTTACGTAAACGTAAAACGTATATAAATATTAGCCATGTTAAATGACTAATATTCCCCCTTGCTCTCCAACTAAGCGTCAGGCTTGTGCTAGGAGTAGGTACGACAATAGTGCAACGGGCGGGGTTTGAACCGTCGACCTTTCAGTTTTCAGTCCACTCCTTTACCGGTTGAGCTATTGAGGCTAATTATGCTGCATATCTGTCTTATATTTATACACATGCCTTTTTAAATATAAACACTTGTACGTTACAAAGTCCCATAATGGACATTCTTGATTTTTCCCTTGAATGTGCAATTTTTCAGAGCATTCGATCACTAGCCAGGTTTTAAAAGTTCACTTCGGGGTGGTACTTGGTCATGTGGTAGTTGAGACTGGCCTTCTGCACGAATGTCTTGTCGCAAACTTGGCATTTGTATCGTCTATCGCCAGTGTGTATACGCTCATGTAGCCGCATAGTTCCCAATCTCACATAGGCCTTTTTACAAAACTTACACTTATAGTTCTTTTCTTTCTTATGTCTATACATATGCCTTTTTAAGTAAGAGGGGTTATACGTTATAAAGTCACACAAAGGACACGTTAGCTTTTGTCCTTGCATGTGGAAACCATTGATATGCAACCCTAATTGAACTTTGGAGTTGAATTTGCTGTCACAAGCCTTACAGCTAAACCTTTCATCTAAGTTATGCTCGTTTAACTTGTGTTCCGTGAACTTGACTTGCAACATGAACCCCATGTCACAAATAGGACACCTAAACTTGTATTGCCCGTAGTGCACCGAACGTATGTGGTCGTACATTGGTGCTACAGAATCGTGCGTCTCATGGCAGCGGGTGCAGCGGAAGCGGTCGCCATCTATGGTGTAATCCCTCCAACGTTTGACGAGATTGCCTGAAGAAGAAAACTATTCTCAATACATTTGTTGAACCACGCGATTCCCTACATACCTAGGAAATAGGTATTCTTACAGTAGCTGCTCAATACGGCGTTCCGAACCAGTGGTAAATTAAAACTACCTGACTATTCATAAACACTTGTAAAAAGTTTACATGAACAAAAAAAAAACATTCTATTCTATTCTATTCTAATATATTTTCAAAAATATAACTATTGCATGCACGACAAAATATTCTGAGTTACACAAAATTTCGCCGATCTACACCGCGTCAGGCAAACTAAATCGTAATAGGCTCGCGACTCTTACGATCCGACGCAGGAAAGTCATCTGTCAATATTCCAGTCAATTTTAGATTTGTCTTTACACAAGTTTAAAAAAAATATTAAAAGTATGTTCCTAAAAAAGCATATGCATGAAAGTCGCGGACATAAACTAGGTTCTACATAGTATAAAATTAAGTCTCTTCCCGCTGTCTGTATTAGGCCAGTAAATAGAGCATTTAACCTAGCACTAAATTTCCGATCCAATTTTAATTTTTTTTTTAGGTTACTGACCACAAAATCACAAAATGCTGACAGATCCGATGGAGCTTCGAGCGCAATCTTGAAGGAAAGCTTTTGGCCGATATCTCGGAAACTATCGGCTTTAGGGCAAAAGTTATTCAGACCATTATTGTAGAGACTAAAATTTCGCATCTTTTGTTTCCTGTAATTGTTAAAAATGTTCCTTGCGAAGCCGGGGCGAGTCGCTAGAATTTTATTTTAGGGGCTAGCAAATAGGGGAAAACATAATACGCATTATTACCGAAAAGGAATTCTTTATTACCAAATACAAATCAGGCGTGTTTTACAAATCATTTTTTTACCTTTACAAAATATGATATTGATACAATGTCCAAATTATAGTCCGTTTCCTTTTAATAAACCGTATAAACAGTAATAAATTCCATACACAAATCACAAAACCTACTCGGTGCAACGCGTAAGCGACGCGATTTGCCCGGCGCTTTAGACCTTTTGAGTTTGGTTTTCAACCGTGTCATAATTTCATAATCAGTGGCCCTACCGCGGTTGTTTGACAGCTACAATGTCATGATCGCAATCATCTCTGTTTGGTTAATGCTCGCTCACTATTGGCCACAATGCATTGTTGCAACAAGAATCGCACAAATTCAGCCAATCAGAACAATTGAGATTGTAATAATGATTGATGCAGGTTTTAGACAATCGCCCTACAGTTCGCGGTAACAAGGGTGAATGGGCGGTACGCATTTCAGCGAGAAGCTACTTGTTTATCTTAGTAAACCAATGACAACTAGTATAAGATACGTTAAAATATACACATCGTTTGTGGCTTTTAACTTAAATTAATAAAATAATTGCCTAAGAATATTATAAAGAACAGGTAAAATCGAAAGAATGAAGCAATTAATTGCATCATAGTTTCTTATTTAAAAAACGATATTTAAATCCTACGAAATAATAAGAAGTTATAAGCTTTTTCAGTATTGCTTTGAAGAAATAGTTATAAGCATAAAGGGCTTTGAAGATTTCGGCCTACCTAGTAGTCCGCCATTTTACTTTTACCAAAATAAGGGTAACACATAAAACCTATATCAATCAATAGCTGGTATCACTACAAGCAAGTATTGTATGAGACAAAATCTTCTAAAGTATCACGTTTCCGAGATATAAGCAATTAAAGTTATACTGGTAGGATCATCAGTACAGCAGTATAGTCACCAGTACAACCTTGATAGCTCACATCTCAGGAACGTGACACTTTGGAAGATTTTGTCTCATACAATACTTGTTTGTATTGATGCCAGCCTACCATTACTACCGAGGTTTTAAAAGTTCACCTCAGGGTGGTACTTGGTCATGTGGTAATTAAGACTGGCCTTCTGCACGAACATCATATCGCAATCTTGACATTTGTAGCGCATATCTCCAGTGTGTATACGCTCATGCAGACGCCGTGTTGCGTTCCTCATGAAGGCCTTTTTACAAAACTTGCACTTATACTGCTTATCTGTCTTATGTTTAAACATATGCCTCTTCATATGAGCCGTGTGGTAGGCTTCGTAGTCGCACAGCGGACACTTGCGTTTCACCCCTTGCATGTGGAAACCACTGACATGATCTGACAAACCATGTTTAATGTTGAATTTAGCGTTACAAGCTTTGCACTCGTACCTTTCGTCTAAATTATGTTCCTTCAACTTGTGGATGACGAATGGGGCCTCGGATTTGAACCCCGTGTTACAAATCGCGCAAGTGTATTTTGGGGGTATTGGGATAATGGAATGGAAGTTACGTAAGTGATAAATGATACCATCTCTTGAAACGCAAATTTTATCGCAATGGCTGCAAATGAATCGGTCGCCTTCTTTTCTGAAATCTTTCCCGTGTCTAAGAATGAGTCGGTTTTTGGGTATATTGTAATGTTCTGTAATGATGTGCCTGTACAATGGTTTGACTGTATCGAAGGTTTTATTGCAGTGGGTGCAGAGGAATTCGTCACCAAACATTTTGTAGTCCTTCCCACTCTTGATTTGGAGCTTCTTCACATCGTTATGTTCTTCACGTATGTGGGCGAATAATTCGTTGATTTCGTCGTAGATCTGATCGCAATGGGCGCACACAAATTTGTCGCCATCCATCCTATAATCCTTATCACGTTTGACAGGGCGATCCGTTCCCCGTTTTGGTTTGACGATATTGAAATGTTTGGTACGTACGTGAAAATACAGTGTTTGAATTTTTTCGTACGCCTTATTACAGTGGGAGCAGACGAATTTGTCGCCAACTATTTTATAATCTTTCTTGAATTTGACGCTCGGGTTTTTGCGTTTGCCTTTCTGTGTATTATTTAGATGTTCATTATGCAAGTGGCGGTTCAAATTATGCAGTTTTTCGAACGACTGGTCGCAGTGGACGCAGAGGAATACGTCGCCATCTTTCTTGTAATCCCTCCCGTGTCTGACGAGGTGCTTAGTGCCTGAAGACAAAAGAATAGTATTTTCAATACATTTGCTCATATGATCGCATTTATTTCGCTCTTGGCTAAAATAAAATAAACTCCAAGTCCTCATTAAAAAAATCTTGTTTATGGCCTGAAACTATTTTGAAGACAGATCATTGGACCCTAGCTGTAGTAGATCTTGGCTTTATCTGATTAGGGGTAGAAAATAGATTGTTCCTTTTATAATATGATTTTGAAAGAATGTTTTTTAAAAAGAGCATGAAAAAAGACATGTTAGCTTTTGTCCTTGCATGTGGAAACCATTGATATGCAAACCTAATTGAACTTTGGCGTTGAATTTGCTGTCACAAGCGTTACAGTAACCTTTCGTCTATGTTATGCTCGTTTAACTTGTGTTCCATGAACTTGACTTGCAACATGAACCCCATGACACAAAAGTAAAGCAAAGTCAAGTTCGCTCTATAAATCGCTATAGATACAGTTTAACAGTTTACTTCAGGATGGTACTTGGCCATGTGGTAGATAAGACTCGCCTTCTGCACGAATGTCTTGTCGCAAACTTTGCATTTGTAAATTGTCAGAGAGCTGGAAAAAAGTTCAAAATGGCGATTATAAATCTCGAGAGCTGCTTTAGCAGCTCGAGCACCGAGCAAAATACCAGTTTTATTATAAAATTCCAGTCAATTTTAGATTTGCCTTTACACAAGTTTAAAAAATCTGTTAAAAGTATGCTCCTAAAAAAGCATATGCATGAAAGTCGCGGACATAAACTAGTCTCTACATAGTATAAAATAAAGTAGCTTCCCGCTGTCTGTATGTACGCTTAGATCTTTTAAACTACGCTACTGTTTGAATGCGGTTTTCACCAATAAAGTCAGTCAAAGTCAAATGATTTATTCAAAATAGGTAATTAATAACGCTTTTTGATGGTCAGATGTTGGATTTCTAAGATATAGTGGTGATAATTACGCAAACTTAAAACTAAAGCTACGATAATAGATAGAATGATTCAAAAGGAAGGTTTGTAGGTATAGTTCTTTTTAAATAGAGATAGCGAGCAAACGAGCAGGCGGGTCACTTGATGTTAAGTAATTACCGCCGCGCATGAACAATTGCAGCACCAGAGAAACCGCCGATGCGTTGCTGGCCTTTTAGGAATTTGTTGAACAAGTTTAATATTGTTTTGAATATGACAATAATTGGGACATCAATAGCTCAACGGTTAAAGGCACGGACTGAAATCCGAAAGGTGGGCGGTTCGAACCCCACCCGTTGCACTATTGTAGTACCTTGGAGGGGAAAGGGAAAAAAAATATTGTTCAAAATATTCCTTGCTGTACAGTGTGACCTAACCATATAAGTAATATCTATATAATAGCCCATAAGTACACATACATATGTATCTCAATGCATTCCTTTAATAAATCAGTCTAAAACCAACGCTCGAGTCGTACGCTCATTTCCGACACCTTGTCCCAACCTTAGATGGCGATCCTGCCACGCGGACTCAAGGACTCAAAATAATTATTGCAATGTAAAATATAACCGGATAAGGCCTCAAACAAAATATATATAATAATACAAAATGTGCAACTCAAAAGTCGAGAAGGAAGATATATTTATTAATCAAAACGGCAATAAAAACAGCGCCGATATTGAACAATTTCGCTGGCACATTTCTTCAATAAACATAGTTATGATCATCGTATGTACAATTTTATTACTGGGAGTGCTATACTTAGTATTTAAATTTTACAAAAAATGCCAAGAAAACTGGATGAGGAACCAGCTAAGCCAACACGTACTAAGAAGGTCACGGCGTTCTCGCAGTGAAGGACCAGTTACAATGAGTTCCTGTGAAAACTGCCGCGCTCGTAAACCTTGTGGACAGTGATATTTTACTACCCCTAGGACATACTACTATTTGTGTGAAGTGCGAATTGGACAGTGATGTACGACGATTTATTGAACTTGTATAATGAACTCTCAAAAATAAAGGTATATTTAGTAAAAATCGGTCCAAGTCGGAGAAAAGGTGAAATTTTATCTAAAAAGTTAAGTGAAGCGGACAATTTAGTAAGTAGCTTCAATTCCATTTTAGAAGAATTATCTTCTATATCAGTATCTTTTAAGAGTGATGAATGCTTGCGATTTGATAGGCTAAGTAATGATTTTTTCAATTTATATGATATAATTTTTAACTTGTGTAATACGCATTCTTGTGAAAATTTTGACAATATAGCAAAATTCGAGTTAAAGGTAGCATTACAATTACTGCCAGTCATCGATGACTCAGAAAAGTCTGTGAAGCAATTAATTGACAATATTATATACTACGATTCTTTGCTTGCGCATCCCGATTGTAAAAATAATCTTATTCAATTCATATTCAAAAGTAGACTGTCACAAAATGCTAAATTGCAATTACAGTCAAATTACACAGCCATCGATGACTTGGTTAGCGATATGCGGCGTGTGTTACTGCCACAAAAATCGCCTATAGCTATTCAAAATAAGATACAACAGCTAAGACAAAATAATAAATCTATAGAAGATTACGCGAAAGAAATGTCTAAACTTTTTGTTGACCTGACAATATCGCAGGCAAAAGGTGATTCAAATACATATATTAAACCGTTAAATGAAAAATTCGTCACAAAAAAATTTGCCGACGGGTTACGAAATAGAACACTTAGCACAGTAATTACAGCCCGGAACTACGACTCGCTAAAGAACGCGATTCAGGGTGCCCTTGATGAAGAAATCTCGAACCCTTCCCCTTTAACAGGTGATTTATTAACCATGAAGCATCGTACATACTATCGTTCTAGGAATTTTAATAATCACACAGGTAGATGGAATACAGGTAAGTATACAGGTTCAAGGCCATCATATTATGTACCAGGCAGAGGACGAGCATCAGTGCATCAGGCTCCAGCACACTATTATTCTTCTTCGAGAGGAAAACAGAACGGCGCTCGTGGGATAACACGAGGTCGCGGAGGTAAGTTTAGTAATAATACCTATTATGGAAATCGAGAGAGTAGAATTAATCGAGCTGTAAATATTTTGACCCAATCGGAACCAAAAACATCTTCCGAAAACCAAAATCAGTTTTTTCGAGACTAAAAATGTTATATTAACCTTAAACAATAATATAAAGTACGTACAATTATATTTGAACAATAGAAGATGTTACTGGTTATTAGATACGGGAGCCAGCATATCAGCGGTTAATAATAAAACAATAACATGTAATAATACACCTCTGTGCGAAAGCCGTATTCTAATCAACGGCGTGGGAGGTCAGATTCAAGCGAAAGGCTCTGTTTATTTGACACTATCTGATCCAAGCGGTGTACAATTACCGCATGAGTTCTATGTATTCGATTCTTTACCGTGTACGGCTAATGGAATTTTAGGTTTAGATTTTCTTTCTTTATACGGAGCTCATATTGATTTAGAAAAACGCATTTTAACATTGAACTATAATGGAATAAAACATGTATTACCGTTGTTAAATAATATTAAAGTTGAGAAACCCAACTTTTTGACTATACCTGCTAGGTCTGAATCTACTCACTACATTAGTACTAGTATGACTGAAGAATGCGTAGTCTGCGCATCCGAATTAAAAGACGGAATTTTTATAGCGAACATGCTAGTAACACCTAAGGACGGGAATATACCAATACGAGTTTTGAATACTACCGAAACCGATTTTTATTTACAGGATATAAAGCCTATTGTACACAAGGCCAGTGATTATGATATTTGTTTGTTTGAAAATCCCTGTAGAGACTCAGATAGAGTGAAACATTTATTTAAATTATTAAATTTAAATCACTTAAATTAAACTAGCATTGAAAATATATGTGCAAAATATAACGACATATTTTGCACATATATTATTATTGTACATATATTATATTATAACGAAGCCGGGGCGAGTCGCTAGAATTTTATTTTAGGGGCTAGCAAATGAAGGAAAACAAACGCATGATTACCGAAAAGGAATTCTTTATTACCAAATACAGTCAAGCGTGTTTTACAAATATATTTTTTTACCTTTACAAAATATGATATTGACAAAAAGTCCAAATTATAGTCCGTTTCCTTTTAATAAACCGGATAAACTGTAATAAATTCCATACACAAATCACAGAACCTACTCGGTGAAACGCGTAAGCGACGCAATTTGCCCGACGCTTTAGACCTTTTGAGATTGGTTTTTCAACCGTGTCATGATTTCATAATCAGTTGGCGGTAACAAGGGTGAATGGGCGGTACGCATTTCAGCGAGAAGCTACTTGTCAACCGACTTCAAAAAAGGAGGAGGTTCTCAATTCGTCGGAATCTTTTTTTTTATTTTAGTAAACTACGGACAACTAGTACAAGATACGTTAAAATATACACATCATTTGTGGGTTTTTACTTAAATTAATAAAAAAAATCCTAAGAATATTATAAAGAACAGTGAAAAGCGAAAGAAAGAAGCAATTAATTGCATCATAGTTTCTTATTTAAAAAACGCTATTTACATCCTACGAAATAAAAAGAAGTTATAAACTTTTTCAATGTTGCTTAGAAGAAATAAGCATAAAGGGCTTTGAAGATTTCGATCTACCTAGTAGTCAGCCATTTTACTTTTTCCAAAATAACGGTAACACATAAAACCTATATCAATCAATAGCTGGTATCACTACAAGCAAGTATTGTATGAGACAAAATCTTGTTAAGTAGCACGTTTCCAAGATATAAGCAATTAAAGTTATACTGATAGGATCAGCAGTACAACAGTCTAGTCAACAGTACAACTTTCATAGCTTATATGTCAGGAACGTAACACTTTGAAAGATTTTGTCTCATACAATACTTGTTTGTATTGATGCCAGCTATTGATTGATACAGGTTTTATGCGTGGGCACTGGGCGCTACTTTAGAAATAAAAAATGGCGGATGGTGGTAGGCCAGGTTCCATACTTCGGTTTATCCTTAGATTAATGACTTAAATCCTACTTTTGACATGCCAGTTGACACATAGAGCAAATATGGCGAGAGCGTTCTCAAAATATATGCACTATAATAAAATTTTGCACCGTAATTAATTAATGATAAGATAAAGTTTGAAATACATAGGAAAAGTATAGGTCACACAATAGACATTGTTGATTTTCTCCTTGCATGTGCAATTTTTCAGCAGCATTCCATTACTACCCAGGATTTAAAAGTTCACCTCAGGGTGGTACTTGGTCATGTGGTAATTAAGACTGGCCTTCTGCACGAACATCATATCGCAATCTTGACATTTGTAGCGCATATCTCCAGTGTGTATACGCTCATGCAGACGCAGTGTTGCGTTCCTTAAGAAGGCCTTTTTACAAAACTTACACTTATACTGCTTATCTGTCTTATGGTTAAACATATGCCTCGACATCTGATTCGTTTCGTAGGCTTCGTAGTCGCACAACGGACACTTGCGTTTCAGCCCTTGCATGTGGAAACCACTGACATGATTTAACAAACTTTGTTTAAGGTTGAATTTAGTGTTACATGCTTTGCACTCGTACCTTTCGTCTAGATTATGTTCCTTCAACTTGTGGATGACGAATGGGGCCTCGGATTTGAACCCCGTGTTACAAATCGCGCAAGTGAATTTTGGCGGTATTGGTTTAATGGAATGGAAGGTATGTAAGTGATAAATGATAGTTTTTCTTGAAACGCAAATTTTATCGCAATGGCTGCAAATGAATTGATCGCCTTGTTTTCTGAAATCTTTCCCGTATCTAAGAAAGAGCCGGTTTTTGGGTATATTGTAATGTTCTGTAATTATGTGCCTGTACAATACTTTGATTCTATCGAAGGTTTTATTGCAGTGGGTGCAGAGGAATTCGTCACCAAACATTTTGTAGTCCTTCCCACTCTTGATTTGGAGCTTCTTCACATCGTTATGTTCTTCACGTATGTGGGCGAATAATTCGTTGATTTCGTAGTAGATTTCATCGCAATGGGCGCACACAAATTTGTCGCCATCCATCCTATAATCCTTATCACGTTTGACAGGGCGTCGCACCTGTTTTGATTTGGCGATATTAAAATGTTTGGTACGTACGTGATCATACATTGTATTAATTTTTTCGTACGCCTTATTACAGTGGGTGCAGACGAATTTGTCGCCAACTATTCTATAATCTTTCTTGAATTTGATTCTAGGGTTTTTGGGTTTGCCTTTCTGTGTATTATTTAGATGTTCATTATGCAAGTGGCGGTACAAATGACGCAGTTTTTCGAACGACTGGTCGCAGTGAGCGCAGAGAAATACGTCACCATCTTTCTTGTAATCCCTCCCGCGTCTGACGAGGTGCTTAGTGCCTGAAGACAAAAGAATAGTATTTTTAGTACTTTTGCTCGCATGGTGGCTTTTATTTCGTTCTTGGCTAAAACAAAACAAACTGCAAGTCCTTATTCAAAAAATCTTGTACCTTATGACCTGAAACTATCTTTGAATCCTTGCTATAGAAGATCATGGCTTTGTCTGAATATGGTGTAGAAAATGGAATGTTATTATTATTAATAGACTAAGCAGCTTTCGCTGATGCGTCTATATCAGAAGTGCTTCGAGTTTTCCAAATGTTTGTCTAATCTATTCTTGAACTGGTTAACAGAACTTAACATAACCACATCCTTAGGCAATTTATTCCATCTATGAACAACTCTGTTGGTCAGAAAGTCTTTCATTTCATTTCATTTCATTTAAATCTAGGATTGCTCCTTCTCGAATACATGATCTCAAAATTTGGGACATTATAATAATTATTTAGTATTTTGTAAGTTTCAATTAGATCGCCTCTTTCTCGCCTGCTCGCGGAGTGCTGAGTCCAAGTTTTTTAAGTCTTTGTTCATGTTCCTTTTATAATATAGTTCCGAAAGTATATTTTAAGAGAACTTTGGCTAAATAATTATAAATGCATATCAACAATTGCGGAACCGGCAGTATTCAAACCTGCGTCTCCTGAGATCGCGCCCGAAGCTCTGACCGCTAAGCCACCACGGTTCGCTTGCTGCCTGAGACGAAATTTGTGATATGTATGTTCACTCAGTACTGAAGCCACTGTTAATGCCATCTAGTAGCGACACTTTGCAGTTACCAAAACTACTTTCAAAGTCCCATATAACAATGCAGCTCTTTGAACGAGAAATGACATATAAAAAATATTTAGAAATATTAGAAAAATCCCATCGGAACTCTTAGATTTTCCGAGACAAAAAGTAGACTTTACTTATGCACGGGATACAAGCTAACTTTGTACCAAATTTCGTCAAAATCGGTTAAACGGGTCGGCCATGAAAAGCTAGCATACAGCTAGCCAGCCAGAGAGACCGACACATTTTCGCATTTATAATAATACTAGCTGATGTCCGAGACTTCGTCCGCGTGGGTTTACTGTCACTCTTCAGGCCTTTAAACCCATGCAAAAAATCAAGCCAATCCGTCGCTCTATTGCGACATGATTGAAGGACAAACTAACAAACAAACATACTTTCGCATTTATAATATGGGTAGTGATTAGTATGGATAATAATTATCACAGTAGGGGTTACAAATATTACTAACCCTACTGTATGTTTATCAAAATTTCTCCAAGGGCACTTGGGTTTCCACTCGCTCAAAACCCGAAGAGACTGCGACCAAATTGGTACAATTTGCAAGTTTCTTAGGGGTGTGATTGACTGCTCTGAACTACACAACAAGCTCTGCTGCGTTTATGCACCCTCTAATTACAGCTATCTCCGCCACCGCTCCAAATTTTTCGTAAGTCCGTTTAGTCGCACGGTAGCGCGCTCCAGGTCACCCATACCGCGCACTTTGGCTGCGCTCAACGCGCTGCTGAAGGAGTCCCCTCGCTGTGACATATTTGCTGACAAATGGGCAGACCTCATGGGTCAGATCTTGCACTTTTGTGAAAATTTATAATTTTGCTTTTTAAAATTTATAATTTTAACAATTTTTGTAAGTATGTTTATGTTAGTTTGTACTCGTAGTTTAATTAGTGTAATTGGCTTTATGGCCGTTCTAATTAAATAATAAATAAATAATAATAATAGATGTGGCTCAGAGCTAATAAGAGACAAGTAACAAGAAATAAGCGGGCATTATTCATAATGCCCGGACGCTGGGTTAATTTAATTGAAACGCGAGTTGTGCTAAATAATTTGGTGTCCTAACAAGTAATTTAGAAAGTTGTCAAATAAACCTGACTACGGTTTGCACTGCATCATGTTTGGATGTTTATTAAATGAAGAAGAAATATTCCTACCTACACACCTCTGGTTTTGTAGGTAACACTTATGGCGCACTGGTAAGCCGTTGGTCTTATAAGTGAGAGGTCCCGGGTGCGGTTCTCCGGTTTATTATTTCTAAATTGTCACTTGGCTGGTTTGATGGGAGACTATGGCAGTGGCTAGTTACCACCCTACCGGCAAAGCCGTGCCGCCAAGCGATTTAGCGTTCCGGTACGATGCCGTATAGAAACAAAGAAGGGGTGTGGGTTTAATAAAAACTGCCATACCCCTGCCTAGTTAGTCCGCTAACTTACACTGCATCATCACTTACCACCAGGTGGGATCGCAATCAAGCATTTAGGATTCTAAAGAGCGCTCAAGCTGAACTCTTGAAATACCTATCTTTTTTCAAGGATTATAATAACTATTATAATAGAGCTAATTCCGTTGTACACAATCTCTGAACTGACACGTCTAAATCTATTGCTATCCCTTTCATAATGTTGCTTGCGGAAAAGGATAGCACTAGATTTAGACCTGTTAATTTAGTTTAGTTGAGAGATTGTGTACAAGAGAATCGGCCCCAATTAGATTATTATGCAGATTATTCAACAATTCAACAACTTTTCAAAATACGAGTATTATTGATTTATTTAGAAACTAGCTGCCCTGGCGGACTTCGTTCCGCCTAACAGTCGATTCAAATTTTTAAAAATTTTCTATCTATCCTCGTACTTCAAGAAATTTTAATAAAAAAAGAATTAGCGAAATCGGTTCAGCTATTCTCGAGATTTGCGATGACCACACACACCACCACCACATGACCACAACACATTTAGTGATTCACTTTTATATTATATTATTTTAATTTTATATTTTATATTCCTCTGTATGCTTACAGCAACGCCATATCGCATACCGAATCATAAGTTACATATATGTATAGTTTATTGAATTCATATATACTAATATTAAAAACATCTAATTGTTGGTGCTGAGCAATCAGACCATTGAAAAAATTTAAGTGCTCTTAGGGTTGGCGCATTTTCGGCAAAATTTGTCCGTGTCGTTGCCAGATGAAAAAACCGGCCAAGTGTGAGTCAGGCTCGAGCAACGAGGGTTCCGTACTACAGTCGTATTTTTACGACATTTTGCACGATAATTAAAAAACTATGATGCATAAAAATAAATAAAAATCTATTTAAGAATGCACAGGTAAAGACCTTTCATATGATACCCCACTTGATACTAATTATTAGTTTATGACCACAATTTAATTCTTTTTTGTGTGATGTAACCACAATTTCACCGTTTTCAGATTTTCCCCCGAATGTCAGCTATAAGACCTACCTACCTGCCAAATTTCATGATTCTAGGTTAACGGGAAGTACTTAGAGGGGGAAAATATTTATAAATAAACTAGCTTATGCTCGCGACTTCGTCCGCGTGGACTATACAAATTTCAAACATCTATTTCACCCCCTTAGGGGTTGAATTTTCAAAAATCCTTTCTTAGCGGACGTCTACATCATAATAGCTAGCTGCATGCCAAATTTCAGCCCGATCCGTCCAGTAGTTTGCGCTGTGCGTTGATAGATCAGTCAGTCAGTCAGTCAGTCAGTCAGTCAGTCACCATTTCCTTTTATATATATAGATACTTACTTTCTCTTTGCTTTGAGCCTAGCTCTATGATTCGTTAGAGCTGATGAAATATAGAAATACCACTTCACAGATACTTAGTTCCAATTTTATAATTCAGCTCGAAACAAAAATATGTACCGAAATCGTATACCTATATCATACATTATATCGTAATATTCGCGCATTATTCATAATCGCCAGGCAATGTGTAAAAAATATTGCCGAATGAATTACGTTGAACAACGTACCATACCCGATACAAATAAGGACGGATACAGGTACCTACGGATAATATCCGTACATTTTTTTTGTACAAACTGCGTGCAAATTTACGCTGTACATTTTCTATGGCTAGAGATAACTTGCGTGCGGTGGACTCCACACTGCAGAGTACGAGAGAGATTATGAACGTACTAAAGGGCCTGAACCTGAAGTATAAATATCAAGGGGTTTCTTTGGGGGCGGGGGAAAATATTTATGAATAAATACTTACTTTTCTTTTACTGAGCCTAGCTCTAAGATACGTTAGAGCTGATGAAATATAGAAATAACACTTCACAGACACTTAGTTCCAATTTTATTATACACTTCGAAGCAAAAATATGTACCGAAATCGTATACCTATATCATACATTATATCGTAACACTCGGGCAATATTTATAATCGCCAGGCAATGTGTAAAAAATATGTACCGAAATCGTAAACCTATATCATACGCTATATCGTAACACTCGGGCAATATTATAATCGCCAGGCAATGTGTAAAAAATATGTACCGAAATCGTATACCTATATCATACGCTATATCGTAACACTCGGGCAATATTATAATCGCCAGGCAATGTGTAAAAAATATGTACCGAAATCGTACACCTACATCATACGCTATATCGTAACACTCAGGCAATATTCATAATCGCCAGGCAATGTGTAAAAAATATGTACCGAAATCGTATACCTATATCATACACTATATCGTAACACTCGGGCAATATTCATAATCGCCAGGCAATGTGTAAAAATTATGTACCGAAATCGTATACCTATATCATACACTATAATATGTATATCGTAACACTCGGGCAATATTCATAATCGCCGGGCAATAATTTTTTTTACGTTGAACAACACTTCACAAACACTAGCTCCAAGTATACCTAAACCCCGCAAAATGAAAAAAAATGTACCGAAATCGTATATATTTACATATATCATACACTTTATCGTAATATTGAAGCATTATTAATGCACCAAAACTGTTTACATCTATATCATACATTGCTTCGTAATATTCAGGCATTATTCATAATTGCCAGGCAATATGTTTGAAAAAATTAACATTTCACGATCACTAAGTTCCCAGTAAATACCACGCAAAATAAAGAAAATGTAGTGAAATCGTATATCATATGTATACGATATTATCGACATATCGATATATGTTGTATATCGTTCTTTATATCATAATATTCGGGCATTATTCATAATTGCCAGGTAATGTGGTAAATGAAAAGACAAATTTTGTCAAGTGATCAAAGTTGTCTTAAAACTCTTAAAACAGAGACGCATTTTACACTAATAAAATGTCATTATTTGGTATAGATTCAAGTTGTAGAAAGAAAGATAAGTCAATATAACTTAGCTTAGAAACTAACACAATACTAGTCAGAAAATCAGATGATTAAAAAAAATTATCATTTAAGTATAATACTATATGTTTCCATAAAATAAATAAAATTATTAACTAAGATATTTTCGCTATCTAAGATATATAGAGCGCACTTTGACTTTGCTCAGACTTGAGACACTGTTAAAACGAGACAGCGCTATATCGCTGACATGAATCTGTCTCGTTTTAAGTGAAGCTTTAGTCTGAGCAAAGTCAAAGAATGCTCAATTGATCTCAGCATATGAGTGCAGTCGTTGTTCTTTATCTATTCAAATTTTTTCCATATACAGTATAGAGTTGTCAAGGATCTAAAGGCATGAACGCGCATAACTCTTATTTTAGGTCCCATTAACGGGGCGGGATGGAAGCAGAGTCCGTAATTGGTTGGGTGTTATATCACGTCGTAATCTGGCTTCTCTATTGGTTACCGCGTATCTTTGTATAATATCCTGTGATTGGTTGCCTGTCGCATCACGTCATACACTGCCTCCCGTATTGGTAACCATGTATCTTCGCACAATGTACTGTGATTGGTTGGGTGTCGTGTCACATCATACTCTGACTTCCGTATTGGTTACCACGCATCTTCGTACAGTCTGATGTGGTTGGTTGGCTGACAATTATCATGTCATACTCTTGTCTCCCATATTTACCACGCATCTGCGAACAGTCTGCCGCACACACCTACATTATTTTTTAAAGCGAATGGGCGAGTGTGCGTGTGCGCAAGTATTCCCACTATATTCGCTCATGCCTCTAGATCCATGCCTAGCATTACTTCAAGCTTAAATTAAGATCGTAATTAAGTACGAGGTCAAATTTTCAAAAACGTAGCAATAGTTTCAACACAAAGTTGAGTACAAGATCAAATTTTCAAAAAACATAGTTTTCAACACAGTTTAAAGTTAAAAACATTCAAAAAAAAATAGGAATCCAATCGTCGATGTTTTCTCCATGCTATATAAAAGTATACACCTTAAAACTACAAAGATATACAGTCACACAAAATAAAATTTGTAAAAAAAATATGACGTTACATACAAAAATTTTGATTTTTTAAATATAGATTGAAATAAGGAGTACTCCGAGTGACATTTACTAAAGGGATTAATCAAGAAACGTTGACCTAAGTCCCTAATTGGGTGGGTACCATGAAAGCAGAGAGTTCGAACCTAGTTCAGGCATTAGTTAGATTACCTATGACCGTCACGTCATAACGAAAAATGAGCATTGTAAACCGAATCTTTGAAAAGAGCAACCGCCGAGTTTCTTGGTGGTTCATCTCCGTAGAAAAGGCATTCCGAACCGAACAACCTGTTGTGAATTCAGTGACGTTTCACAAGCATTTCTAAAAGTTTACTTGAATAAAAATCTTTCTATTCCTTGCAGGCTCCTTCTCATTACAATCATCATCATCGTCAACCGATAGACGTCCACTGCTGGACATAGGTCTCTTGTAGGGACTTCCACACATAACGTTCTTGCGCCACCTGAATCCAGCCGCTCCCTGCGACTCGTTTGATGTCATCTGTCTACCTAGCGAGGGGTCAACCAATACTGCGTCTTCCAGTTGCCATTCCAGCACCTTGGGACCCCAACGTCTATCGGTTTTTCGAACTATATGCCCTGCCCATTGCCACTTCAGCTTCGCAACCCGTTGAACAGTACAAAATCCTATCTGAACATATTATGGTAATAGACAAACTTGTTTCAAAAGCAGCTTTTGAGCTCTAGTAGATTTTGTGTTGGATTGGACTACACTAAACTTTGACTAAGCTTGGGTAGAATACAAAACGTCATTGGTTCAAATCTTTACATTATCGTCCTATAACATCACCCTACTTTTCGTTTCCTGCCACTTAATAGGCATCTTCTAGGCAAGCGCGCTCCAACCTAGACCTCATCATTGCTTTCCATTAGGCATGATTGTCGTTATTAACAAGCCTTAATCGCTAAGCGGCACGTCTTTGCCAGTAGGGTGGTAACTAGTCACAGCCGAAGCCGTCCACCAGACCAGACCTAAGTCAACTTAAAAATGAAAATTTCTCAAATTGCCTGCATGTAAAAAAAGCAGGCAATTTGGAAAATGTCCACCAGATCAGACCTGAGTCAACTTAAAAATGTTAATTTCTCAAATTGCCTATATGCTTTCCTGTAGTAAAAGCAGGCAATTTGGAAAATGTCTACCAAATCAGACCTGAGTCAACTTAAAAATGTTAATTTCTCAAATTGCCTGCATGCTTTCCTGTAGAAAAAGCAGGCAATTTGGAAAATTATTTCTATGATTTAAAGTTTAAACTATATAAAACCAATTTTGATGACATTCAAATTGTTTTCAAGTCAAGAGTACATCCTTTTAAAAACAAAAATGGCGCCCAAAATATATAAAAAAACATTAAGGAAAATACATTCAGATACAAATTTCAACTTACTTTTTACTGAGATATTAGATACCCTACTATATGTCATTTTTTTTTAATATATATATCTTATTAGAACGGCAATGCCACTTACACTGTCATATGTTAATATATTTGTATGTAACGTCATATTATATACTCCCGTTGGAAAAATCTGTGGACCCTTCGTAATGTGAACAATTTTTATGTTTCTTTAGTCATCGATGTTTGGCTTAACACGTCTAATAGTATGATCAAATAGAAATTCCCATTATGACAATAAAATAATATCTTAGAAAATTATTAAAAAAAATTGCACGCAGACTAAGTGAACAATGGCACCGATTCCGTTGTCTTTCTTCTAAACTAAATTTAGAGTGTCTGCATCCTTTTCTTTTTAACAATCTAAAAAGGGACAGAACATGGACTTTACATTTAAAGGCTCTAAATTTTAGTCAGACCTGACCTGGTATCTCAGACCTGGGCGCGTTTGGAACCCTCGTAGCTTTAGTTTTAAGTTTGCGTAATAAATATCACCACTATATCTTACAAATCTAACACCAGACCATCAAAAAGAGTAATTTATTACCTATTTTGAATAAATCATTTGACTTTGACTTTGACTAGTGCACGCTACAAATTTAAACAGTAGTCTCGCGACTGTGCGCTAAAATCACGGGTTTACCATCTAAAAATAAAATTTAAAACTGTCAAACTACGTCAGTCCTTTTCATATTACATTAGTAAGAAGAGTATGCGAATACTCTAAAATTAGGTTGTGCTCAGAATCAGTACCAATATCTGGGTTAAAAATGAAGTAACTAACAATTTAGAAGTAATATGTCCCAAAGACTCTCAGAAATGATGACTCTATGAAATTAACGGCGAAAGAAAGAAATAGTAAAGTTAATGAGAAATAAGATAAAATAAATAATAGGAATTTCTATGTAATCAAGATATACATTCATAGAAGTTTAGTACCTACAATGCATTTCAAATGAGAAGAACATTCGCCATTTTATTTTTTATTGTTATTTTTTTCCACACAAAAAAAACTCTTACAATATTGGTTTCCTTGTGTTCGTAAGCGCTTGGCGGCTTGTCTGAGCACTGCACATTTCTCTGTCGTTATTTGAAATGTATTTCAAAAAACTGTTTTGTATCTATGTAATGTACAAGAAATAACTATTTATATTAGGTAGATTTTTAAAGTAATTTTTATGTTTTTGTAGACTTTCTTTAAAAATATAACCCGAAAAGATAGAGAGAAGACAGTATTTTCAGCGACAGCGGCCAATCTCTGCGCGGGAGATATTATAGTGCACAACAATACAGGTACACTCTCTATTCCCTCACTCTCATACTCCAATGGGACGGCAATACGACACGATCGGAGAAAGATCAGGCGAATGACTGACGGCTTTACGTGTTCACCGAAGCACGGAGGTGAAAAGTTTACAGATACACAAAATACCTTGGCAATGGTCTTTACATTTGAAAGGCATAGTAAACAAATCTCGTCGTTGTAGTCGGAGGAAACCTGTCCAATATGGCTAGTTCCTATAATTATACTTGAAGAACTTATTTTCTGACAGTAATTTTTCATTTTTCCCTGGTTTTGACAAAAAAACGGATATCGAGTGACATTGCAGTCACAGACTGAGATCTATAGAGCGTACTTTGACTTTGCTCAGACTTTCATCATCATCATCATCATCTCAACTCATCGCCGACCCAACTAGCAGGAATCTCCTCTCAGAATGAGAAGGGTTTAGGTCATCCACCACGCTGGCCAAGTGAGGATTGGCAGACTTCATACCTACGAGAGAACTGTCAAGCATGCAGATCTATGAAGCGTACTTTGTTTTAGCTAAGATTTCAATCATCATCATCTCCCACCCATCGCCGATCCACTACTAAGCAAGACCCTCTCAGTATGAAAAGGGTTTAGGTCATTCAACACATCACACATTTTCCTTTCTCACTATGCTTAACCTAAGTTTTCCTTCACGCAAGTAATATTTAATTGCCTCTCTTTCGGCGTCCTATTTCCCATTGCTGAGGCTACGTAGCAACACCTTAGTAGAGGTTTTCTTGGGATAATAATGCGATGTGTTCCCGGGTCTTTCCGCATTCAACTCGATTAAGAATAAATACTAGTTAAACTTCTAGAACTTAAATACTAGATTCAACGACTATTGTCAAATGTTTGTAATGACCGGGACCGACGGCTTAACATGCTCTCAACGAAAATACCAAATTTGGATTTCCAAATTCAGTCACCCATCCAGTTAGTGACTTGGACCAATGTCGCTTGACAGTTGCAATCGACTGACTACTACCCATATTATAAATGCGAAAGTGTGTTTGTTTGTCTTTCAAACGCGTTGCAAAGGAGCAACGGATTTACGTGCATTTTGCATGGGTATAGTTGAAGACCTGGAGAGTGACATAGGCTACTTTTTATCCCGGAAAATCAAAGAGTTCCCACGGGATTTTTAAAAACCTAATTCCACGCGAAAGAAGTTGCAGGCATCAGCTAGGGTAGGTAGGTATTTCAACTCTAAGGTTTGACAATTATTATCTGATGTTATGTACGAGATATTAGGAACCGACGACTTAACATGGAAGAATTGAAAAGACCAAATTCGGTCACCCATCCAGTTACTAACTTGTACCAACGTCGCTTGACAGTTGCAATCGACTGGTATCCGCTGTCATAAAGCCACTTGTCCCTCATTTTTTTTTTTAATTCATAGACTAGCACTTGCCTGCAATCACACCTGGTGGCAAGTGATGATGCTGCCTAAGATGGAGCGAGCTTGCTTAGAAGATGCCTATTCACTCTTGGCTTAAAGGCAGTACCGTGCAACTCATAGAGGCATAAAAGTACTGCTTACCCTAATTGTAGTAAATAAGTAGTAAATCAGTGCTTATTTTTATGATGACCTGCCAGTAATTACCTACGTATGTATCTACTTTCTACCTAAATGCTTACCCTAGCTTCGCGCGCCACTGCTTAAAGGTACTTACTTATATTAAAAGTGAACGTTAGAAGTAGTATAGTAGTCATTTAACATGGCTAATATTCTTTTTAAAAAAAAATTTGGGTTCCGTACCTCAAAAGGAACCCTTATACAGATACCAGTCTAAATTGAAAGCGGGCGGGAAACTTGGTATGGCATATAGACACTTTATGACAAGTTAGCTTTGAACTGCAGTTTCATCTGATGGTAAGTGACGATGCAGTCAAGATGGAAGCAGACTAAGTTAGAAGTGCGTGCCCAGGATCGAACCCCAGGCCGCTCGAATAACACCGACGTCTTAACCACCAGACTATCACCCCTGTATCACTCACTACCCATATTATAAATGCGAAAGTGTGTTGGTTTGTCCATCAATCACGTCGCAACAGAGCAACGGATCAGCGTGATTTTTAGCATTGATATAGTTAGAGACCTGGAGAGTGACATAGACTATTTTTTATACCGGAAAATTAAAGAGTTCCCGCGGGATTTTTGAAAACCTAAATCCACGCGTACAAAGTCACAGGCAGCTAGTCTATATATATAAAAGGAAAAGGTGACTGACTGACTGACTGACTGATCTATCAACGCACAGCTCAAACTACTGGACGGATCGCGCTGAAATTCGGCATGCAGATAGCTATTATAACGTAGGCGTCCGCTAAGAAAGGATTTTTCAAAATTCAATCCCTAAGGGGGTGAAACAGGGGTTTGAAATTTGTGTAGTCCACGCGGACGAAGTCGCGAGCATAAGCTAGTATAACACAATAGTCTAGTTTTGATTCAGTCTGAGATAAGTCAAAGTATGTTCTATAGATTTTAACCTAAGATAAACTAGGAAGTATGACATTCATAGACCTTTTTATGATAAGTTAGCTTTGAACTGCAGTTTCATATGATGGTAAGTGACGATGCAGTCAAGATGGAAGCCAGCTAAGCTAGAGGTACGTGCACGGGATCGAACCCCGCACCGCTCGAATAGGAGTCTTAATCGCTAGACCATCACCCCTTGTAATAATACTGTCTAGTGTTTATTCTAGTCAAAGTACGTTCTACAGATTTCAGTCTAAGATGGAAACAGGCTAAGTTATATTGCAGTTATATAGACCTTTTATGACAAGTAAGCTTTTTTTTGCAATTTCACTAGATGGTAAGTGACAATTCAGTCTAAGATGGAAGCAAGCTAATTTATATTACAGTTATGTAGACCATTTATGATAAGTTACCTTTTAACTGCTATCTCACCTGATGGTAAGTGATATAACTTAGAGCTGCAGTTATAATTTTTATGACAAGTAAGCAAATAACTCCTATCTCACCTAATGATAAGTGACAGATGTAGTTGTAACCTGGAAATTCTATAGCAGTTTTAATCTCTAATCTGTTTCTAAGTAGTACCGGAACGTAAATCGCTTGGCGATACTGCTTTGTCAGTTGTAACTAGCCACAGCCGAAACCTACCACTACCAGACCTAACATAGTTTAACCTAGAAAAGATAGTTTCTTGCCTAATTATTCTTTCCTATCTTGACCGGGAGTCGAACCCAGGTCTTTGCAAGAAAATTTTGACCAGAATCAGACGTACGCGCAAGATACCTAATTTTCAAAATACTTCATCCGGGAATCGAACCCGGGGTCTCAAGCTCGTGAGATAAGTACTCTCACTCCAACTGTGCTGTTAACTGTCGATAAATAAATTCAAAACCTAAAAAAATCACACAATTATATAGAGCCATTTTAAAAGTGCACTTTTAACATCTCTACATAGATAAAACAAAAGTCGCTTCCCGCTGTCTGTATGTATGTATGAACGCGTAGATCTTTTAAATCACGCAACGGATTTTGATGCGGTTTTCACCACTAGATAGAGTGATTCAAGAAGAAGGTTTATATAGGGTAAAGTTTAATATTGGTTTGTTTTTGTTTTTTTTTTTTTTTTAAGAATATGGTTGTGTTAACTGTTAATTTGATGAAATATGACGATATTTGAACAAAATATCGGAGTCTACACTGCACCCATGCGAAGCCGGGGCGGGTCGCTAGTTTCACATAAATAATGACTAATATTTTGTACGACCAGATATTTAATAGTTCTATCATCTTTAAAAAAAACCAAGCTATTAGAGATAGTATAAAATACTATCTCATCTGAAAAAACCGGCCAAGTGCGAGTCAGCCTCGCGCAACGAGCGTTCCGTACTAGTCGTATTTTTACGACATTTTGCACGATAATTCAAAAACTATGATGCATAAAAATAAATAAAAATCTGTTTTAGAATGTACAGTTGAAGACCTTTCATATGATACCCCACTTGATATATGTAGTTATCTAACTTTGAAAATTGAAAACACTAATTATTAGTTCATGATCACAATTTAATTTATTTTTGTGTGATGTAACCACAAATTCACGGTTTTCAGATTTTACCCTTATGCCTGCTATAAGACCTACCTACGTGCCAAATTTTATGATTCTAGGTCAACGGGAAGTAACCTGTAGGTTTCTTGACAGACCGACGGACGGACAGAAGTGATCCTATAAAGGTTCCGTTTTTCCTTTTGAGGTACGGAACCCTAAAAAAGCAAATCTTCTACATAACTAATATTATAAATGCAAAAGTATGTGTGTCTGTCTGCTAGCTTATCACCAACAACCAACCGTTCAACTTATTTGACGAAAAGTATAGAGATAGCTTTCATCCCGGGGACGGACATAGGCACTTTTCTATCCCGAATAATAAAAGAGTTTTCACGCGAAAAGCCTAAGCCAACGTTGAGTACTCGCGGGCATCGTCTATTTGGTAGTGATAGCTTAAGGGGACTCAGTTCAGTGCTTTCTTCATACAAACGTAGGAGGGAAATTACAGCAATATTCGATATTGTACGCACAAAACTAAGAATTATATCGATTTATCTCGTCATTATCTAGGTTTATTGATATATAAAATATTTAAAAAAATATTGATTTAAAAGTTACGAGGCTCAAAAGATTCCTATTTTAACACTAAATTAATGACAACTTTGGATGTAAATAAATAAGATTAGGGATATGAAAATTCTAAAACAATCTATCATTAGACGTAGTTTATTTATTCATTACTTGAAATAACTTTACTTTGCAAACATAAATTCAGCAGTTTTTTCTCAAAAAAACTTTTCCTAAACCCTTTTCGCACGCTTGATTTCAGTGAAAATCATCGTGCCTCTCAACTTTCTCATACAATGTCAAGTGAAAAGCAAACATGTTACCCACGTGCGCTGCCAATTTCGGTCGAGCGTCCTGCGTCACCTTAAGGCTACTTTTTATCCCGGAAAATCAAAGATTTGTGAATTTTCTCTTTTGTTTTCTATTTATTTTTAAAATTAAAATCTTAACCGTCAAAAGTTGCATTTATTATTTCCACATAATATGCTGCTAAATGCAAAAGTGTGTTTGTTTATGGTTTGTCCTTCAATCACACCACAACGGAGCAACGCTATTTTTTTCATAGATATTCAACTATATAGCCTGAACGACCTAGAGACATAGGCTATTTTTGTCTCTGAAAATTAACGGTTTCCTACGTAGATGCAGCTGACGATTAAAAAATAATTGTGAAAGTTTGTTTTTTTTTTTTTTACAGATTAAAAAACCCGAATTCAGGCGGATAAAGTCGCGATCAAAGTTCCCTCAAAAAAGACCTGTTAAAATGGCTCTACAATATACAGTTTTGACACGAATGTTGAAAGCTCAATGTACTTAACTAACTTTAAAATATCATTTTTGAATTATTTATAAGTATATTTTTTCATCATTCGTGACGTGCACAATAAAATCCTAACTTTTGCCAAACATCGGTGACTGTCAAAAACATATGTTCTGTAAATAAATAACGGCGTAGACTGAAAATATGAAACACGTCGAAAGAAAGTTTTGTAAAATCCCCGTACCTACTTCGGGTCTTAGACCAAAATTGTTCGAAAAACGCACAAATATTTGTTAAAATCAAGTTTAAAAAAAAACCATCGAATAACCGCACCGCGTTAACAAGGACCCCGGTCGGTTTCGAAACTAGTCGGGTATACTCCGACAATAAACGTGAGATTAGCCGCCTTAAGAATTTAAAAAAAAACGAAAAAATGACTAAATTTCTTTTGTTACAAAAAAAATACAAATTAGTACTTATTGCAAAACCAAAAAAAAAACCGAATTTCAACTAACCCCGAATTATTTCTTTAAAAAACAATTTTTTTTTAAACACCAGAAAACCGAAATATTTCTAAAAAAACACCGAAAAACAGAATTCTTTCATGAAAACCGGAATTAAAAAAAACAGTGTATTATTCCATTAAGTACCGAAAGTCACCACATTTACCACCATAAACCCAAGGATTTTAACCTAACTTCAAAAAAAAAACACTAAACCTAACCTGACCTAACACCGAAAAACCGGAAAACTTTTACAACAAACCGAATAAAACCGAAGTCTACCCGGGTCCACAGATATCCCCAAACGAGCTGTAAACCAAAAAAGACACCTACCTTTCTTCTCCTTCGCCGGCTTAGGTTCTGCCTTCTTCGGTTTGGGGGGTGGCTTCAACTTCTTCACCACTGGTGGGGCTTTGGGCTTCGGCTTGGGCTTCGGACGGGTCTTCATGGTGGACACAGATTGCTTGGGGGGTTTGATTGGGAGGTCATCGTCGCTCATGCCATCTAGAAACGAAAAAAACGTGAAAAACTAGACAAGTATGAGTCGGGCCTCGGTCTTATAGGGCCCGTCTATCCGTTCGTCCGTCTGTCCATCCGGTTGTCTGTCTGTCTGTCAGCAGGCTGTATCTCGTGAACCGTAATAGGTAGTGTTAAAATTTTAACAGAATATGTATTTCTATCTATGAAGCTGTGATAGCCTAGTGGTTAGGACGTCCTAATCGGAGGTCGGGGTTTCGATCCCGGAAACGCACCTCTAACTTTTCGGAGTTATGTGCGTTTTGATTAATTAAATATCACTTGTTTTAACGGTGAAGGAAAACACCGTGAGGAAACCTGCATGCCTGAGAGTTCTCCATAATGTTCTCAAAGGTGTGTGAAGTTTACCAATCCCCGCACATGGCCAGCGTGGTAGACTATGGCCAAAACCGTTCTCACTCGTGAGCGGGAGACCTGTGCTCTGTATTGAGCAAGCTATGGGTTGATCATGATGATGATGTATTTCTATAATGATAATCATAACCATTTACATATTTATTTTGCTCAAATATTGCAGCTATAACAACAAATAACAACAACGCCTTGCGGTACGATAGTAGAAAGTTAGTTTTTGGCCATCTCTTTCATCATAGTACAAAATAAAGTCGCTTCCCGCTGTCTGTATGTATGTATGTATGGACGCGTAGATCTTTGAAACTACGCAACGGATTTTAATGCAATTTTCACCAATAGATAGAGTGATTCAAGAGGAAGGTTTATAGGTATAGTTTAATTCTCAAAAAATTAGAGATTCCTAGGGAAATTGAAATAATGTAAATCAGGTCGGAAAAATCCTCTTATTTGAGAGTTTCCGAGGCGTGCGCTGTATAAACGGTCAAAGTTACACGAAAACAATGTATGGTAAAATTGTTTCTCTTATAAAGTTATACGATAAAGTCTGCGACAGCATATATGTATATTTTAAGGTTGGCTCACAATAATCAATTTTATTTTATTTTATATTTTTTTTTATTCAATAATTAATTTCAAATGTGATCTGAAACAAAGCCCTACTTTCGAGGGTGTTTTTACTGACACACTATTAATTCTTATCAAAATAAAATAGTTGGTCATCTGAAATATTCAATCAAGACCAAAATTGCCCTTTACATCATTTAATTTAGAATAATATCTTAGGATATATCACAAAATTAAAATAATATGAAATATCGTAAAATTAAAATTAACGTGCCGGAGGCGGCGTTGCCGCGGCGCCTATAATCTCCTCACTGACACCACATTAGTATCTACATTGCACCCATGCGAAGCCGGGGCGGGTCGCTAGTAGCTTACAAACTACTTTATGAATCGTTGTTTATGGTACATTCTGTCACAAAAATGCTCTAAAACTGAAAAAAAAAACTTTAATGGCCCCCCTATTTCTTTATTTTTAAGATAAAAAAGAATAATAGTACATTGCACACATCCACAAGTGCACTTCGACCGTCCGTTGTGCCAGATCCTTCTTTCCGCGCACTTGCCAACTGTGGAAAGGCCGGCAACGCATCGGCAGTTCCTCTGGTGCTGCAAATGTTCATGGGCAGCGGTAATCACTTAACATCAGGTGACCCGCCAGCTCGTTTGCTCGCTATCTCTACCGAGGATCACGAGATCCCGGGTTTCAATCCCAGAAACTTTGGTTTTTCTACTAAGATATTCTTAGCAGCCCGGAGTTGCCAACTTCCTAGTTCTAAACCCTGTACCTAGGAGGTCACGTAAAGTCGTCCGTCCTGATCTCTCTCCGATCGTGTCGGATTGCAGTCCCATCAGACTACGAGTGTGTGTCATCATCATCATCAACCAATAGACGTCCACTGCTGGACATAGGTCTCTTGTAGGGACTTCCACACGCCACGGTCTTGCGCCGCCTGGATCCAGCGGCTCCCTGCGACTCGTCTGATGTCGTCCGTCCACCTAGTGGGGGGTCTTCCAACGCTGCGTCTTCCAGTGCGAGGTCGCCATTCTAGCACCTCGGGACCCCAACGAGTGTGTGTATGAATATAATATTATAAAACAGTGAACATACCGTCGTCGTCGCCTCCCAAGAAGTGGTTGTCGTCATCATCATCTTCATCTTCCTTTTTTAAAACTAAAATGAGAAAAACATTTTAATACCAGCCAACAAAAATCCACATAATATACAGGATGTAAACAGAACGCAAAAACAAAAACAAAAGTGTAGCAAAAACTTAGCGTCATTGTTATACTACCTAAACACAATCCAATATAAATAACCATTTTGTATTTTTGCATTTTGTAGTTTTATGGATTTAGTAATTTTCAAACCCGCAATGTATAGCGCGCAAAACTCGGGTCAATGTCCCGCCTACGACGCGGCATTGACTCTGAGTGGCCTACTTTTTTTTTCTTTTTTTATTATTCATTATAGGCAAACGCTTGACTGCAATCACACCTGATGGAAAGTGATGATGCGGCCTGAGACGGGACGCGTTTACCTAGAAGATGCCTATTCACTCTTGCAACGTTCGTTGACCTCAAGCGTCAGTCAGATGTTTTATTTGCAATTTATCGTAAACTTTTACAAAAATTTTGGTTTTTATTTATTTTTATGTATCATAGTTTTTGAATTATCGTGCAAAATGTCGAAAAAATACGACTGTAGTACGGAACCCTCAGTGTGCGAGCCCGACTCGCACTTGGCCGGTTTTTTTGTGTGATGTAACCACAAATTCACGGTTTTCAGATTTTTCCCCTAATACCAGCTATAAGACCCACCTACCTACCAAATTTCATGATTCTAGGCCAACGGGAAGTACCCTGTAGGTTTCTTGATAGACAGACAACAAAGTGATCCTATAAGGGTTCCGTTTTTCCTTTTGAGTACGGAACCCTAAAAATTACCTATGTCTGCATCAGTGTCTGACTGGGCGTGTTCTATGGACACTTCTATTTCTTCCTTCACTTTTGTTGCCGGTTTGAGCCCTGTGAACAATGCATTAGCAGAGTGAACTAGAATCAAATCAAATCAAATAAAATTAAAAAATTAAAATAGGTATAAAATAGGTAGGTATAGACTTTTTGATGGTCAGTCGTTGGATTTGTAAGATGATTAATATGTACATATAGTGGTGATAATTATTACGCAAACTTAAAACTAAAGCTACGAGGGTTCCAAACGCGCCCAGGTCTAAGAAGAGCCCACAAAAAACTCAAGTTTGTAAAAGTTTTTTTGAATAAAAATTATTTCTCTTCTATTCTAACAAGTAAAACCTACCTTGTATAGCATTCTTGTAGTATAAAGTCATGAATCTCTGCTCGCAGTCTTGCACTTGCTTCTTGAAGTTGCACGCATCCCTCAGCCGGGCTATGCATGCATTGCATATTGTGTATGTTATCGCGCATAGCTCACCAGGCACAGGGGGAATCTAAGAGAGAAGAAAACTCTTTATTTTTATAATAATCTAAATATATAAAAGGAAAAGGTGGCTGACTGACTGATTGACTGATTGACTGATTGACTGATTGACTGACTGACTGATCTACCAACGCACAGCTTAAACTACTGGATGGATCGCATTGAAATTTGAAATACAGATAGCTATTATGACATAGGTAGACATGCTCTAAGAAAGGATTTTTGAAAATTTAACCTGTAAGGGTTACCCCTTACAGGTTAAATTGGGGTTTAAAATTTGTGTAGTCTATGCGGACGATATCGCACACGCTAGTAATAAATAAATTGTTTATTGTTCAAAAACAAATGTATAGTACGCAACAGGTTGAAATGGCAATCGGGGTGGGATCACCCCGCACACCCGCACAGCCCCCGCGCTAACCAGGTGCGGGCGAGCGCGGGTGACGTGCGGATGTGTGGGGCCCCGTCTCATACTCTGATTGCCATTTCAACCTGTCGCGGATATTTAACATATTCAACTGTATATTCTTATAATGTCAACTCTGAACAGAGAAGAAAAAAATTTGAAAGAAAAAGAAGAAATTTGTTTTAACTTTTAGTCTAGACTAGATGATGCCTGAGAGTTCGTCCACGTGGATTTAGGATTTTGAAATTCCTGTGGCAACTCTTTAATTGACCGGGATAAAAAGTAGCCTATGTCCTTCCCCAGGATACAAACAATCTCTGTACCAAATTTCGTCAAAATCGGTTGAACGGTTGAGCCGTGAAAAGCTAGCAGGCAGACAGACAGACACACTTTCGCATTTATAATATTAGTATGGACTATGGATTAATTATTTCTGGCAGGATTTTTTTTTAAATTTGAAATAAGAACCCTCCACTGCTAATCATGACAATGCTTATCAATCATACGGATAAGTAACGTTAATGCAAGTCAGTAACTGGATGGGATGGAAAGTTGGAGGTGCATCAGGCCCTTAGACCACGGTTGAAATAATTTTATTTAACACATGCAGTACCAAGTGTTGGAGACTGGTTCATTTACCCGTCGATGAAATTTTTTGTAGACAATAGAATATCAGAGCGTTTATTGTTTTTTATTTAACGACAGCCCTGGACTGAGATTTCACATGGTAAGTGATAATGTATTGTAGTGAGCAGTTGCGGGATGCAGTGTGAGTGCTATCCAGTAGGTTTACCTTCCATTACGACCAAAGATATGAAACTTTACCGGTTCCGTGCCGACATTTTAAATCGCACAAAGCGACCATTAGTTAGGATATTATTCAAAACATTACTTAAGAATTGAATATGCATCGGTAATTATCTAGATAATTCAATGATTACTTACGTCAATATCAAGGCATTCTCTAAGCATGTCGGAATAAACTTCCACTTTATCCAAGAAGGTCCGCGGCTCCGCCAAGTTGTTGAAAGCGCCCTCCCCATGACAACACCTACACAGGTCCTTTTCAATTTTCCAAGTCTTTGTAGCCATTTTATCACTAAATCTAACTTAGAAATAATCACTTAATTCTTACAAAACACAACACTTTTTCGTTATTTCTACAGTAGCGTGCATCAGCCATATTGTTTTAGATTTTTGTCTGTTTTTATTGTCTATGATTTTTATTGCGTGGTTTGAGGCATAGATAATAATTATATTATCATAGAGGCCCCGCACACGGTCAAGTATGTTTGTCAAATTTAACGTGTTTGACAAACATGCTTGACTGTCTGCGGTCGTTTTTCACGTGATTGTATTCATATAAGTATTGGTCCCTTGTTGGTCCCTATCTTAGGTTCCTATGGTTTTTCCATAGTATTTGTCAAACAAACTACGTGTTTGGCAAATTTAATGATGGTCTGTTTGTCAAACATGCTTGACTGTGTTAAGCTGTTTTTCAAACAAACTTTCCATTTTAGCTCCATATTTCTTTCAGTAAATTTTCATGTGTGAATTTATATCTCGCAGTTTTAACCATTCTTGTGCCCAACGTCTCCTTTTCTTCAACATTTCACAAGTACCTCTGCTTGAAGCAGCAAGCATGAAAGACCACAATATTGTAGTCTTTTACTCGCTTGTTTGGGATGCAACTTGTGTAGACACTTTAGCAGCATCCCACATTCAGGCGATGGCGGGTGCAGCGGCCATCGGCGCCGAACAGGCCAAAAGGCGCAAATATGAAAACCTCGATGGAAGCTTCGTATTCGTGCCTTTTGGTGTGGAGACCTTGGGGCCGTGGGGCCCGGGGGCTCAAGCTCTTTTTGAAGAAATTGCGAAAAGAGTTATCGAGTCAACCGGGGACCCGAGAGCTGGCAGCTACCTTGGTCAAAGAATAGGCTACTTGACAATTTTTTTAAGTTGGTCTTAAATGGTTAATATTTGTCCTATTATATCAAAAAAATTAACACTATATTTTTTTGCGCCCTAAAAACCGTAAAACTTTAATTTAAAAAAATATTTTTCTTAGACAGGTGAAAACACTGTCGGCCATGTTTGGCCGATAGATTATCTGTGCTCTGACGTCATGCATTTGTAAACAACAGTATAACCACAGTGACGTCATGCATTTGTAAACAACAGTATAACCACAGTGGTTATACTGTTGTTTACAAATGCATGACGTCAGAGCACAGATAATCTATCGGCCAAACATGGCCGACAGTGTTTTCACCTGTCTAAGAAAAATATTTTTTTAAATTAAAGTTTTACGGTTTTTAGGGCGCAAAAAAATATAGTGTTAATTTTTTTGATATAATAGGACAAATATTAACCATTTAAGACCAACTTAAAAAAATTGTCAAGTAGCCTATTAGTTTGGCCATCCAAAGGGGTAATGCTGCCAGCATCTTGGGTACAATGCCTCGCTGCGGTGGTCTCGACGAGGTTTTAGATTTAATTTAATTTATTTTAGTTTAAATGTAATGTTGTTTTTTTTTTTTTTTAGATTTAAGTTTGTTAATAGTTTATTTATTAATATAAAATATTATCACAGAAAAAAAAAAGATTCTAAATGCGTGTCTTTTACTCTATGTAGTTCTATGTAGTCTATAGTCTTTGACGTTAACGTCCATAGATAATATACTAATTAACGTCAATCTAACGTCAAATGTCTGTCAAAATATGTCAAAAAAAAAAGGAATTTTCAGTGTTTTGTATTTTTCTTTTAGTTAAATTCCACTATAGTTATTTACCAATTAATATTTAAAGTTAAACATATGTTAGTTGTTATAAGTTTTCCAAGATGGATTCATCGATAATGGTGGAAACGTTGCCTATATTCGGCACTTGTAGTTTATGTCTTGTCGAAGGCGTTGTAAAGAGTATGCTAATTAAACAAATCACGACAAATAAGACAGAATCCTACACCGATATGTTGCTTAAATGCTTTGCTATTGATGTAAGTAACCGTTTGATAGTATTCCGTTGAGATATTGGTTTCCTAGAATGTTTTTGCCCTAAGAAAAGTATCATCAATCATCATCCACAGAATTAATAATTTTCTCGAGAATTTTTTTACTGACCATAATAATTATTAAATGACAAATCAATTATTATTTTTAAATGAAGATTTTTAGTTCTTAGAACTTTATAATATTGTAAGTCAATTCAGAAAGGTTGGCTCATTTTTAATCGTAGGTGTGTATTGCTTGCTTTTACTTATTTTAGTAGTGGTGTGTAGACAGACTATGGCTTAAAAATTAAACCCTTCACCTTCTGTTCTCAGTAGTGGGCTGGCGATGGATTGTGCATAATGAATGTAATTTTGCAGATGTCTGCGTTGGACTTGGATGACACAAAAAGGCTGATATGCGACATCTGCATCCAGCAGCTGGAGACCTGCCTAGAGTTCAAACAGCAGGTGGAAGTGTCCCTGAAGACTTTGGAAGAAACTGTCAAACTTAAACGTAATTTTTTTTATTATACACTAGATGATGCCCACAATTTTGTCTGCGTGGATTTAGGTTTTTGAAAATCCCGCGGGAACTCTTTGATTTTCCGGGATAAAAAGTAGCCTATGTGTTAATCCAGGGTATAATCTATCTTAATTCCAAATTTTATCCAAATCCGTTCAGCCGTTTTTGCGTGATTGAGTAACAAACATCCACACTTTCACATTTATAATATTCGTAGGATGTATGACAAAACGGCCTTACTCATGTATTTCATTGATGATAGCCAGAGTAGTTTCGAACCCATCTGGGGTCCTTTTTAAGGTAAGTTTTTTGATCTTTTTTAGGGTTCCATACCTCAAAAGGAAAAAGGGACGCTTATAGAATCACTTTGTTTTGGCTGGCTGTCATGCCTGTCAAAAAAACCTATAGGGTAGTTCCTGTTGATGTAGAATCATGAAATGTGGCAAGTAGTGGTCTTATAGCACAAGTAAAGAAAAAAAATCCCAAAACTGTAAATTTGTGGTTACATCACAAAAATAACTATACCCATGCACAAAAACATGTAGATCTGTTGCGCCGTGATTGAAGGACAAACAAAACCCATTCGTATTTATACTTAAGTAGCTTATTCCCGCAACTTTGTCCGCATGGACTACACAATTTACGAACCCGTATTTCACCTCCTTAGGGGTTGAATTTTCCAAAAACCTTTCTTAGCAGATGCTTACCTCATAATAGCTATCTGCATGCCAAATTTCAGCCCGATCCATCTAGTAGTTTGCACTGTGCGTTGATAGATCAGTCAGTCAGTCACCTATCCTTTTATGTACTTAGATAATAGATATGGATAATGATATATCTTGCTATCTTTATTTCAGAAGCAGATCAGCAAATGCGCATCAAAGTGGAAGTAGATGCAGATACAAAAACTAATGGTAAGTTTTACTGACTGACACGTTATTATTATATAGTGGTCAGAGCATCGGGCGCGATCCAAGAGACGCAGGTTCGAATCCTCCCGGTTCTGTAATATTTGATGTGTAGGTAAGAACACTGTCATTAAAAATATATTATATAAATATAATAAATAATCAACAACATCTCACGCGTCAAGTTATGATGAACAGATTATAAGTGACTTATCCATAGATTACAGATAGAATTGGTTATTTTATTAGAATAGAATAGAATCCTAATCCTAATCAGTACCCATATTATAAATGCGAAAGTGCGTCTGTCTGTCTGCTAGCTTTTCACGGCCCATCCGTTCAACCGATTTTCATGAAATTTGGTACAGAGATAGCTTGCATCCTGGGGAAGGACTACTCTTTATCCCGGAAAATCATAGAGTTCCCACGGGATTTTTGAAAACCTAAATCCACGCGAACCAAGTCGCGGGCATCAGCTAGTAATATTATAAATGTGAAAGTGATGTTTGGATGTTTGTTACTCAATCACGATAAAACGGCTGTACGGATTTGGATGAAATTTGGAATGGAGATAGATTATACCCTGGATTAACACATAGGCTACTTATTATCCCGGAAAATCAAAGGGTTCCCGCGGGATTTCGAAAAATGTAAATCCACGTGGACGAAGTCACGGCCATCAGCTAGTAGAATATATTTTTATTCAAGTAAACTTTTACAAGTGCTTTTGAATCGTCAACTAGTTTAATTTACCACTGGTTCGGAATGCCGTTCCTACCGAGAACAACCAGCAAGAAACTCGGCGGTTGCTCTTTTTAAGTTACTAGCTTATGCTTGCGACTTCGTCCGCGTGGACCACACAAATTTCAAACCCCAATTTCACCCCCTTAGGGGTTGAATTTTCAAAAATCCTTTCTTAGTGGATGCCTACGTCATAATAGCTATCTGCATGCCAAATTTCAGCCCGATCCGTCCAATAGTTTGAGCTGTGCGTTAATAGATCAGTCAGTCAGTCAGTCACCTTTTCCTTTTATATATTTAGATTATTATTAATCTTGGCTGTATGTGTATTACAGATACGAAAACGAAACGTCGTTTAAGAGACGTGAAGAAAGAATTGGCATCAGCCATTGGTCTGTCTAACGACAACTATATTGACAATGATTCCGGTGAGTGAAGGTATGATTCCGAACGACGCTGCACGCAGCAGTGCTGCCGCAACAGTGCTGTCGCGGCACTACTGGTCCCCATACAATCTCTATAAGCTTATATCATCATCGCTATCATCTTAGACTGCATCATCACTTACCACCAGGTGAGATTGCAGTCAAGGGCTAACTTGTATCTAAACAAATAAAAAAAATAAAAAAATATATATGAGATTACATTCCGAGCTAGGCAGCAATGTAGCAGAACATTGCTGCCTAACTCGGAATGTAATCTTAATATATAAAAGCAAAAGGTGACTGACTGACTGACTGATCTATCAACGCACAGCTCAAACTACTGCACGGATCGGGCAGAAATTTGGCATACAGATAGCTATTACGACGAAGGCATCCGCTAAGAAAGGATTTTTGAAAATTCAACCCATAAGGGAGTGAAATAGGGGTTTGAAATTTATGTAGTCCACGTGGAAGAAGTCGCGAGCATAAGCTAATCTAATATAAGCTTATAGAGATCGTATGGGGACCAGTAGTGCCGCGACAGCACTGTTGCGGCAGCATTGCTGCGTGCAGCGTGGTTCGGAATCATACCTTAACATGAACACAGTCCATCGCCGGCTCATTACTGAGCACCTGTCTCCTCTTAGAATGAGAAGGGTGTGGCCATAGTCTACCACGCTCATCAACATACTGATTCGTTAACTCAATGTCTAACACTGAGTGATAACCACCAAGCTCATTTGACATTTATTTTTAACTAGCCTATGCTCGCGACTTCGTCCGCGTGGACTACACAAATTTCAAACCCCTATTTCACCCCCTTAGGGGTTGAATTTTGAAAAATCCTTTCATAGTGGATGGCTTCGTCATAATAGCTATCTGCATGCTAAATTTCAGATCAATCCGTCCAGTAGTTTGAGCTGTGCATTGATAGATCAGTCAGTCAGTCACTTTTTCCTTTTATATATTTTGATTTTTCGCCTTTCAGATAATGAAAGATTGGTGTTTTCAAATGTCAAACAAGAATCTTTGGATGACAGCGATTTTGATGATCACACAAGTAAGTATAAAAAAGTAGCTGATGCCCGCGACTTCGTCCGCGTGGATTTAGGTTTTTGAAAATCCCGTGGGAACTCTTTGGCTTTCTGGGATAAAAAGTCACTCTCCAGGACTTTAACTATACCCACGCAAAAAATCACGTCGATCCGTTGCTCCTTTGTGACGTGATTGAAGGACAAACCATTAAACGAACAATCCAACAAACAAACACGCTTTTGCATTTATTGCATTACATTAAACATTTTGCATTTGCATTAAACTGCAGTTATATAACGTTAGATAACATGTAGTAAAACACAATGCTATCATTTTCATTATAATAATATATTATCACAATATTGTAATATAACATAGTAATCATTTACAACTCTATGATATAAATGTTCATTTACAATTTTACGATTTAAATCTTATTCAAACAATAACACATCTGTGTCTTATATTTTTAAAAAGAAATAGAATGGGCCTTCCAAACTGCAGTTATATTACATAACACGATAGCATTTTCTGAAACTCATATTTTTTGCATTTTGATGAAAATTGTAATGCAATCCTAATATTTTTATTATGAAAACAAACAATGGGGCCGATTCTCTTGTACACAATCTCTAAACTAAATTAACAGGTCTAAATCTAGTACTATCCTTTTCCGCAAGCAACATTATGAAAGGGATAGAGATTGTGTACAAGAGAATTAGCCACAATATTGTAATATAATTTAGAGTTCTTATCTTTTTTCTTTAGAAAGAAACTTGGGATTATTCTTGCTGAATAAGTATAATAAAAAATTTAACCGCCTTAATTTTCCTTCTAGTTCTCAACGACTTGCTTATCAAGAAAGAAGTGGACGAATACCGTCCTCGTACCAGACAGAAAGCAAGAAAAAAGACGCTGTCCACAAAAAAGAAGAAAATTTCATATTCCACAAAGAGACAAGTCGATTTGAACGACACGAAAAAAATGCTCCAATCCGGCCTATTCCCGTTCAAAATCAACAAAAACCAAATTTACTGTTGCGCGGTGTGCCCCGAAAAATCCGCCGTTTTGGACGACATAAAATCACACATAATGGAACATAACATCTCGAACATATCCCTGGCGTTCAAAAAAATGCTCTCCTCGAACCTACAAATATTTTATAAATCATCACAAAAGTTAGGCTGCAAAATTTGCTCAAACGAAATTTCGGATTACGACAACCTAAAGCGTCATATAAACTCTTGCGTAAATTCTAGTTCTAGATGGAACAACTTGCCTTTTAAATTGGAAAAAGACCAATTGGATTGTCCGATTTGCAAAAAAACGTTTCTAAACTTCGTCAGTTTGAACACACATATGAATGTTCACTATCCTAACCATATATGCGATAGCTGTGGTAAGGCGTTCGCTTCGAAAGCAAGATTACGTGGTCATATAAGAACGCATGAAATAGGGGATTTTCCGTGTAAATATTGCGATGCGGTATTCGACAGAGTCACGAAAAGGGAAAATCACGTGTCCAAAGAACATAAATCAGGTATTAGGTACGCTTGTAAACGTTGTAATATATCCCTAACCTCATTTTATGCGCGACAAAAACATTTAGCAGAAGTCCATAATGAAGAGTTGAAAAGATACAAATGCAAAGCTTGCCCGCAAAGTTATATAACACCGGGACATTTATCGAGTCATGTTAGACGCGATCATTTGAACGAAAGGAACCATAAGTGTAACAAATGCGATCTAGCGTTTTATACTCGGAATTCGTTGAAGATGCATATGATTAAACACGACGGGGAACGTATACACGCGTGTAACATATGTAACAAGTCGTATCAGAGGAAGAAAACTTTACGGGAACATATGAGGATACATACTAATGATAAAAGATTTGTCTGTCCGGTTTGCGGGCGGGCTTTCACTCAAAAGTGCACTTTGAAAGGTCACTTGAAGGTGCATGAGCGAAAAGTTGATTTGGATGACAGAATCCCACAGCCGTTGCATTCGATTTAGTGTTACAAAAAAATTGTTCCTTGGTAATACATATTTGTTATATAACATGTTGTTATACAACTTTTGTTACGTAACTTTAACGTTTCCACTAGCCTCAAAAATAAACGAAGTCCATGTTATAATACATGCGTGTAACATATGTAACAAGTTGTATCAGAGGAAGAAAACTTTACGGGAACATATGAGGATACATACTAATGATAAAAGATTTGTCTGTCCGGTTTGTGGGCGCACTTTCACTCAAAAGTGCACTTTGAAAGGTCACTTGAAGGTGCATGAGCGAAAAGTTGATTTGGATGACAGAATCCCACAGCCGTTGCATTCGATTTAGTGTTACAAAAAATAAAAAATAGTTCCTCGGTATAGTTTTTGCATTTCACGAAGACGAGTGGCTCATGATTGTGTTTAAGTCGTATCGGTATAAGCGCAATGCCCATGTAAACGACGTAACCACAAGTAAATTTCACTCGTCTTCGTGAATTGCAAGAACTGTAATACATATTTGTATATAACATGTTGTTATACAACTTTTGTTACATAACTCTAACATTTCCACTAGCCTCAACAATAAACAAAGATCATGTTATAATAAATCAAACTTTGTTATCATGTTATAAGACACAGTCGGCCCCTGCGTATTTTATTTGTATTCGTCTAGTTTAACAAAGTTAAAATAATTGGGTCAAATAGTCCAATTTTTTTATTACTTTATTCTAAACTAGGATAAAAATAATGACGTAAACTGAGAAAACTAATTAAATCGATCAAATAACAAAAAAGTTAAAATATTTCTGATTAAACAGAGATAGCGATATAGAATTATGACGTCATTATTTTTATCCTAGTTTATAATAAAGTTATAATATTTATCAAATTTAAAAGTAGGAAAATACCCAATTGACTGTGTCTTATAGAGAGAGCCTGTGCGTGCCAGACCTTCGTTATTTTATAAAAGCAGAAAGTTTCTGTGTATTGCCCCCTATATTGGGAGGAACGTTTGTTTGGATCATAGTGACTTTGGAAGGTAACAGGTATTCTATATTTTCGGAATTTTTAACTTTAACCTACACCAAATTTCATGATTCTGGGTCAACGGGAAGTACCCTAGGTTTTCTTGACAGACACGACGGACAGACAGACAACAAAGTGATCCTGTAAGGGGTCCTTTTTTCCTATATAACTAATAAGAACTATGTAAGTTTATTGTTACATGTAATTAATTTTAATTAATATTGAATTATGGCATCGACATCTCATTATTTTAGAAATAGACAAATATATAGGCACCGATTCTAAGCACAACCTAATTTTAGAGTATTCGCATGCTCTAATTACTATTGTAATATGAAAAGGACAGAAGCAGTTTGACATTTCTAAATTTAATTTTTAGATGGTAAAACCCGTGATTTTAGCGAGCAGTCGCGAACCTACTGTTTAAATTTGTATTGTGCACTAAAATTTAGAGTCTTTATTTAAAGACTCTAAATTTCACATTTGTGAAAGTCATGTTCCGTTCCTTTTTTAGCATTAGTAAAAAGAAAAGGATGCAGATACTCCAAATTTAGTTTAGAGAGAGACTAGAGAATCGGTGTGATTGTTTTATTTACTTTTGTTTAGATCTAGTTTATATACATTTTGAATGAATTGAACAAATTAATGCAGAAAAATTGTAAATATTATGGCATTCTGAACCAGTGGTAAATTAAAACTACCTGACTATTCATAAGTACTTGTAAAAAGTAAAAATTTACATGAATAAAAAAACATTCTATTCTATGGTGCATCACAAAAATAGAAACAATTTTTTTAATTTAAATTTTTATTTAATTTGTTTTAAATATTAATTATACTGTAAGTAAAGGGTAGGTGTTTATGTTATTTTTTTAAAGTATTTGTTGAAACAAAACAAAGGCTTGAAGTAAGAAGTGGTTTATTTAAAAAAAGATTTTTCATTGTGTAATAAGTCCCGCAAATTGCTAATGCGCGTGGCCGCCATTTTGTCGTCCATAGTGTCGTCAGCACTAGACAGAAGTTTCGAGCTGATGGTATATTTTTACTTAAATATACGTCAAATGACGTCAAAATAACGTTATTTCGATGTTAATGAGACATGGTTTCAACGCAATAGCAATTTGCGGGACTTATATACTTAAGTAAGCAACTTAAGTATAAAATCAAATCTTAGGGCCTCCGCAGACGACAGACTGTGACTGTGACGGATGGACCTCCCTGGTGCAGTGGTGAGCGCTGTGGTCTTATTAGTGGGAGGTCCCGGGTTCAATTCCCGGCCGGGGAAATTTAGAATTTTATAATTTCTAAATTTTCTCTGGTTTAGTCTGGGAGGCTTCGGCCGTAGCTAGTTACCACCCTACCGGCAAAGCCGTGCCGCCAAGCGATTCAGCGTTCCGGTACGATGCCGTGTAGAAACCAAAGGGTTTTTTTTCGGCAAACCCCCTGATATTTATATTTCATTTCCGGGCCAAAAATTTAATATTCAATTTATTGACACTCAAGGGTGTCAATAAATTGATATTAAATTTTCTTTAATCAAAGGGGTATGGGTTTAATAAAAACTGTCATACCCCTTTCATCTTAGACTGCATCATCACTTACCACAAGATGAGATTCCAGTCAAGGGCTAACTTGTATCGGAATATAAAAAGTCCGTCGTCTTTGACTCCTGTTTTTCGCTGTATTATTAGTCCATCGTGTGCGTTATGCGATGCAGTTCTTTTTGTCCTTCACAGACAATATTATTCCGTCGTCTGCGCAGGACCTTAAGATGATTTTGTAAAATATGTGCAATAAAAAAGCTATTATTGAATTTTACAGAAAATAAACGTTTAAACAAAAGTTTTCCATTTATTTTTCTTACTAGCCGATGAAAATAAATGCCGGTTTTTTTAAAATCCTGTGGGACCTATTTGATTTACCGGGATAAAAAGTAGCCTATGTCACTCTCTAGGTCTCTATGCAAAAAAATCACGTCAATCCGTTGCACTGTTGCGACGTGATAAAAGGACAAACCAACAAACAAACACACTTTCGCATTTATAATAAGGGTACTGATTAGATAGGTACCACCTACTATCTTCTTACCACAGAGAATTCAACCTCAAGAGTACTTGAGGTTGAATTCTCTGAAGGGAAAAAAGGTTTTAAAGGAGGTAAATAAAACAATATTAATCAATCAGATAAAATCCAATTTTTATTAAATAAATATAACGTTCTACTAATATTATTTATTTTCAAGTTTGTTCTCTCTCTTGAACTTTGGTACTTTGGCGCCATCTTGTTTGTCCGTTTTCCCGCGCTTCATCAGCAGCTCCTGCGGGATGGGCACCTGTCCGCGGAAGTCGACGCCCGGCCCGGGACGCAGTCTCATTCGATGCTCTGGGAATCGATATATCGATTCGGACGGCAGGAATCGAATGCAGCCGTTGTAGAAATGTAAATCCCTAGAAAGTATAAAAACCGGTAAAGCTCGCACAAAATGGGTTCCGTTCCGTACCATCGTACAAGATTACGCGATACTATTAATTTTTATTAATACAACGCCATCTAGTGCGAAACTATAAAACAACTGTGTCACATCAAGGTTTGGTATGAATACAGTTTACGATGAGGTTCACGCGGCACCCAGCAGATGTCGTTATCATATCTATTTTCAGCAAACTCCGTTTTACAAAGGAAAAAGGTACCTAGGTCAAGGGTGTCAACGTGATAAGCCTCCACTGTCCGTCTGTTTGTCAGCGGGCAGTAGCTCTGGAACGTAATGGTAGAGATAGAAATTTTCACAGAATGTGTACTACATCTATAGACGCTATTTAAACAATAAATAATAAAAAATTCAAAATGCCGCCGTGTAAACTAAAAAATTCTGAGATTGTAATCGTTTTTTGACTTTTGTGGTATGAGAATGGGAGACGCCCCGCACAGCCGCATTCGCCCGCACCGGGTAAGCGTGGAAGCTGTGTGGGTGTGCGGGGCGTTCCCTCCCCGATTGCCATCTCTACTTGTCGCGTACTTTAAAGCACTAGATAAAAACCGAGTCTGATATTTGCAATTTGCAGCCCAAATAGACCGCAGTTTGTGCTAGGGCTGACAAAGATCATTGACCTTTGACCTCACACGATTTATATTATTTTTAGGTAGGTACCTACTTACTTTTGAGGTGTTAGTTAACCTTTCATACAAAAACATTACATACTTTTTACCTGTTGTTAGGGAACTGGCACGGCGCGAACTGGCGTTGCTCGATATGCTTCTTGTACTGCAGCCAGCGACATCGCAGCAGCTGGTTGGTGTGCAGGGAGTAATGCTTCGTGTACACGTGGTCGAATAGGCCCTTCTCGAACGCGGGCAGCGTCCGATAGTTGCGCCCGATTTCCTTTGCTATTTCTGTAGGTAGGTATGTTTGTGAGGATAAGGACTCAAATACAGTGCGACAAGGCTATATTGGCGCGTGGCGAAATTCGGAACTAGCGTTGCCGTCGAGTGTCCCCTTTGTTCTTGTTTGAATATTCTAAGCCTTTGTTCTCCAACAGCGCCCCCCTGTCAATGTCATTCAAGTGTAAATAAATAACCTAAATCTTTTGTTATGACAGATACTAGGAACAAGCGCCGCCATTTTCTGTTAAAAAGTACACGGTAAAACCATAGATATTTCCTCTCTATTAGTTTAAATACTCTAACGTACTTTTGACATGACAGTTGACCCATAGAGTTGAAAATGGCGCGTGAGGAGTCATTTTGTACGGACTATATATCGCTGTCTTGACTTACCTTCAGTAACACGAACATCGGGTTTACTTCGCTTAATGTTTTCACAATCTGCATAGAGATTTTTATTTCCTTGTAAAGCCTGGCTCATTTCGATGATTAATACAATTAAAATTCAAAAATATTGATTATTTTACAAAATATAATGATACGAGAATTTCCATACAATTTCACTATTTAACTGTCATGAAAGTCAGTCAGTGTTTATGATCTATGATTTGTTTCATGTTTGTTTCAGATAAGGATTGCCAGATGCCCCATATTTTGCGGGTTACCCCGTTTTTAGGGTTCCATCTATTCAGTAAAAAACCGGCCAAGTGCGAGTCAGGCTTGCGCAACGAGGGTTCCGTACTCCAGTCGTATTTTTTCGAGTATAACTCAAAAACTATGATGCATAAAAATATATAAAAATCTGTTTTAGAGTGCACAGGTGAAGCCCTTTCATATGGAACCCCACTTGATATAGTTATCTTACTTCGAAAATACTAATTATTAGTTTATGACTACAATTTTATTTTGTGTGATGTAACCACAAATTCACGATTTTCAGATTTTTCCCCTAATACCAGCTATAAAATCCACCTTCCTGCCAAATTTCATGATTCTAGGTCAACGGGAAGTACCCTCTAGGTTTCTTAACAGACCGACAGACAGACAACAAAGTGATCCTATAAGGATTCCGTTTTTCCTTTTGAGGTACGGAACCCTAAAAAGCGGTCAAGTGCGAGTCAGATTCACCCACGAAGGGTTCCGTTATCCGTACCATGGTACAAGATACCTTTGATCTACTTTCTGTGCGAAAGTGTCTATGTGTATGCCATACTTAGTACTTACCTACAGACCAGCTACAGGCAGAGCTTACCTACATCCCGATAGGCTACGTAGGCTTGGAACTTTTTATCCCGGAAAATTAAAGCTCCACGAGATATTTAAAATCTAACACCACAAGAGGAAGTATGGAGAGGTATACCGGTGGCTAACGCAGGCCCTCAGCGGTCACGGGGTGTTTAACACCTACCTCTTCGCAATTGGAAAAGCGCCGAGCGAAGACTGCTACTTCTGTGGAGAGGAAGACACCCCGAGACACGCAATCTTTGAATGTCCGGGTTGTGCCGACCTAAGGACAGAAGCGGTAGGATCGACCGACGCGGAGGGTGTGAACGCCCGTAACCTTATATCGCGCATGCTGTCGAGCGAAGAAGCCTGGCAACGATATAGCAAAATGCTGAGGGCTATAATGATAAGAAGGGAAGAGAGGGAAAAAGAAGAAAAGAGGATGATAGAAATTTAGGAGGTCAGCACGAAGTAATGCTTACGCAGGTCCGCGTGCTCACCTTGGTAGGCATGGGGAGGTTATTTTAGTCCGTGCGAGTCGGACACACCCTGCCGGCAGGCAGAAGTCCGTAGAGATTTTTTCCTCCCCCGAAGAAAAAAAAAAAAAAAAAAAAAACACAGGAAGTGACGGGGATCATCTAGTAAAGAAATTTAAAAAAAACAACAAAATTACCAATTCACTTTTATTACCTACCTATAGTACCTACTAGCGACCCGCCCCGGCTTCGCATGGGTGGCAATGTAGATACTTATGTAGTGTCACTTCGATACTGAAGACAGATATAAAACCTACGAGCAGACATAAAAATAAAATTTGTTTACCAGCTCAAAGATTGGCTTTATATACCAAGAATGTGTACTGTACGGCAATACGTATTTATAACCATTTACCGTCGCACAGCTATGGAATGAACCTCAGATCTTTTAGAAGTTATTTATTTAATTTTCTACTAAATAAAACTTATTATAGTGTTAATGACTTTTTAATGACAAATTTTAAATAATGCATGAATAGAAATAGACATTTGAATTATTAAAAACATTCACATGATGAGTATGAGTACACGATGACATCGCAATATTAATGAAATTAGATAATTTAGAAATAATTTTGCACGCCATGTTTGGCAGGATATGTAACTGATTACCTAACTTTTAAGACCCCATGTAAATAATATACATGTACCTACCATATCTGAGCAAAATAAATAAATGATTATGATTATGATTATGATTATGATTATGATTATGATTATTATAAATGCGACCACCGCCGCGCCGCGCCGCCCGCCTCCGTCTCGTTTTTTGCACGTAATATTTGTTAATTTTCGATGGAAGCTCGATTTCTCCCGAAATTTTGTTCAAATATCGCCATATTTCAACAAATTAACACGAACCAATATTAAATTATACCTATAAACCTTCCTATTGAATTACTCTATCTATTGGTGAAAACCGCATTAAAATCCTTTGCGTAGTTTAAAAGATCTACGTGTTCATACATACAGACAGCGGGAAGCGACTTTATTTTATACTATGTAGAGATAGTATGCAACAGCTCGAGATAGCAATCGGGGAGGGAACGCCACGCACAACCCCCGGGCTCGCCCGCACCGGCTTAATAACGCAGGAGATGTGCGGGTGCCCTCCCGGATTGCGATCTCGAACTGTCGCGTACTATACTTAACCCATTTTTAGAGTTCCGTACCTCAAAAGGACAAAACAGAACCCTTATAGGATCACTTTGTTGTCTGTCTGTCTGTCTGTCTGTATGTCAAGAAACCTACAGGGTACTTCCCGTTGACCTAGAATCATGAAATTTGGCAGGTAGGTAGATCTTATAGCTGACATTTGGGGAAAAATCTAAAAACCGTGAATTTAGGGTTAGATCACACAAAAAAAATTAAATTGTGGTCATGAACTAATAGTTAGTATTTTCAACTTTCGAAGTGAGTGACTATATCAAGTGGGGTATCATATAAAAGGTCTTTACTTGTTTTTCATTCTAAAACAGATTTTTATTTATTTTTATGCATCATAGTTTTTGAATTGTCGTGCAAAATGTCGAAAAAATACGACTATAGTACGGAACCCTCATTGCGCGAGCCTGACTCGCACTTGGCCGGTTTTTATTGATCGATCATGTTCATGAGCCTTTCTATGATGTCGTGTCCATGAGTATTTAGACTTCAGTTTCACCCCGCAATGACTACATGAAAACAATTTAACATCCCCATGTGTCTTCCGATGTCGATTCTGATCCGCTCTAGTGAAAAACCGTAAACCGCAGATATCACAAACAAAATTACGCTCTTTGACATGCACCGAGCGAATATGAATTTTCAAATTATGAGGCGATAAGAAAGTTTTCCCACAATCCGAACATTTTGCGATCGGACGTTTCGCCCCGTGGTCCCGTATCTTATGTTCTTGAAGCATGTAGGAATACTTGAAAGTTTTATCGCAGTGGACACAATTGCGCTTGTACCCGGTTTTCTCGTGCACAGTTCTCATATGCTTCAATTTAACATATTGATCGGTAAACGTTTCTTCGCACATTGTACATTTTTTTGAAAACCTGTGCTGTACATTTCTATGGGAACGTAAATTTAAACTGTTGAAGAAGCTCATATTACAAATCTCGCACGTGTGATTGGTAGAATGCTTGTTCATATGAATCGATAAACTGAGGAAAGCATTGAAAGTTTCTTCGCATAAAACGCAATTCAGTCCTTCTTCTAATTTATATGGAATGAACATGTTTTCAGTTGAAGAAAACCCGATTTTATGCTTGTGTTTCAAATGATTCGTTAACACTGTCAAATCGATGCATCTTTCTGAACACAATATGCACATCAGTGCTGATATGTCAGCATTTTTATATGTATTACCCGATATTTTCGGGTTCATATGCGTTTTAGAGTGTTCACGGAGATTTGAGATTTTCACAAAAACTTCTTTGCAAGAGTAACACTGATATTTGGTTTTTAGCGATTTAAATAAGCATATGTTGGAATATTTCAAAAGTTTCCTCGAGTTCTCTCGGACTTCTTCTTTGACTGTGAATTTGTTTTGCGATTTAGGTGTTTCTGGAAACAATAAAAAATATATTTAGTTAGACACGTTTTAAACTTTATACCTGCAAGGAAAACTTTAAAGCTTGATTAAAGCCGAAGGGCTTGCAATTAAAATAAATAGGTTCGACCACCAAACAATAGATAAGCAAGTGTGAGCAATTGATTTCTTTCCTATGTCTTTTCTTAAAACTTACTTTTCACTTCGTTGCGACTTGCGTCAATTGGTGGTGCAAACTAAATAAAACAATATTAAAATATTAAAAAATGTCAATTTTTATTTCACCTTTCATTTGATACCTAATAGTCCGCGACAGGTCGAGATGACAATCGGGGTATAGGCAGGAGGAAGCCCCGCACACGTCACCCGCGGTCACCGCATCGGGTTAGTGCGGGAGCTGTGTGGGGCATTCCCTCCCTCCCCGATTGCCATTTTGACCTGTCCCGTGACACCATGCATGCGTGTTGCATGGTAACCAAAGAGTATATAATCACTATGATGGTAATTGATAATAGCAAGAAAATTAGTACTACCTGTCTATGACAAATTTTATGTAATTCCGTTGTACACAATCTCAAAACTAACTACTCTAACTAAACTAACTTAAATCTATTCTTTTCCGCACCGTGCCAATTATAAAACAGCAATATAGGTAGGTATTCCAGATTGTGTACAACGGAATTTACCACAGTCCGATGGTTCGACGACATCACCATTTTTGAAGGAAATTTGAGACTAGAAGTACATCCTATGGAATTATGCTTGGAGTTTCTCTACGTGATCAAATCAGAAATGAGGAGATCCGTAGGAGAACTAGAATAACCGACGTAGGTAAACGGGTTGCGAAGCTGAAGTGGCAATGGGCAAGGCACATAGTTCGAAACACCGATAAGAAGTTGGGTCCCAAGGTGCTAGAATGGCGACCTCGCATCGGAAAGCGCAGCGTTCTCCTCAATACCCTCCACTAGACAGACAAGCGACAAAACGAGTCGCAAGAAGCCGCTTGATGACGTCGGCTCAGTGATGATATTATTTAATGAACAGACATCGTCCAGTTACAGTTTTATTGCAAGTATAGATGATAGTCATCAAGCGCCTCTATCTTGCAATAAAAAAAAATCCGTATGACCCAACTTATCCTATGACCTGCATGCATTTCTTTTCATATGTCTCCTTAATGAATCCTTGGTAGCAAACGGACAGTTGCAGAGGGCACAGGAAAACTTCTTTTCCCCCGTATGCGTTACCCTGTGCCTCAGCAGATCAGATTTAGTGTAAAACACATTCTGACAAACATCGCATTCGTGTTTCCTCTCTTTCTTATGCACATTCTTAACATGATTGTTCAGTAACGCCTTCGTTATAAACACTTTGGCACACAAAGAACACTTGTGTTCAGGTTTCACCATCCCATGTTTCTCCACTAGGTGTTCCATCTTGAAGTTCTCTTGGAAGAACCTTTCGTCACAATACGGACAAGGGAATCGCTTCTTCCTCACAAATCGTACGTTATGCGCGTTGGTATCGTGATGCTTCTTGTCCGAACGGCTGACAAAATTCAAATCGCAGTTCTCGCACCTGATCTTCTTATGCGAACGCGTTTTATGTAAATTCAGGAACACTAAATTGGCGAAACTTGCGCCACAAACGTCGCAAATGTGATTCTGAAAGTGAAGTTTATTCATATGCATGTTCAGGATTCGGAAATTGTAAAAGCTTTCGGAGCAAAGTTGGCATTTCAAGCCTTCTGTCTGCAGTTTGTACGGCATTAACAAATCTTGTCCGTGTCCAAATTTCATGCTATGTATATCCTGAAGATGTTCTCGGAATTCGGGTAGAGTATTTAAATTTTTCTCGCAAATCTTGCATTTTAGCAACGATATCTCAACTTTCAACAATTTATTCTGCTGACTTATGATTCTCTTTTCGATGTCCTGGAGTGTATGTTCGTTTTCGGTGTGGTCTCGTAGCTGGATCATGTCTGGGAAGGTCTCCTTGCAGCAGTAGCAGCTGTACCAGCTCTTGTTGTACTGGAAAACGAACATTGTGGAGTTTTCGATGAGCTTCAAGGAATTTTCGCGAAGAATTGGTCCAGGTCCACGTCGCTCCACTATTTTCGACCAGTCCTTTTCAGTTTTGCCTAGAAGATGAAACAGACCCTCAAGACTTGAGCTGATACTAAATAACCGTTATTATACAATAGCACCCTGATAATTCCAATCCAATTTGACGACCTCCCTGGCGCAGTGGTGAGCGCTGTGGTCTTAATAGTGGGAGGTCCCGGGTTCGATTCCTGGCAGGGGTTTGGAATTTTATAATTTCTAAATTTCTGGTCTGGTCTGGTGGGAGGCTTCGGCCGTGGCTAGTTACCACCCTACCGGCAAAGCCGTGCCGCCAAGCGATTTAGCGTTCCGGTACGATGCCGTGTAGAAACCAAAGGGGTATGGGTTTAATAAAAACTGTCATACCCCTTCCAGGTTAGCCCGCTATCATCTTAGACTGCATCATCACTTACCACCAGGTGAGATTGCAGTCAAGGTCTAACTTGTATCTGAATTTAAAAAAATATATATCCCTGTGATGGAGTCATGATATTAACAGCTAACAAAAACTGCGCGTTTTGATTCGATAGACTGCTATTTTTAGTAATTAATAAATAGGTATATTGTGTCAGTTTGTCTGTTAGCTACTTTTTCACGGCCGATCTGCTAAACCAATTTCAGAGATAGTTTGCATCCTGGAGCCCTGGAGGCATAGGTAGGCTACCTACTATTTATACCCGAAAATTAAAGAGTTCCCATGATATTTAAAAAAAACCTAAACCCATGTCGTGAAAATATTTATATTAGATAGCATTATCTAGTGAAAATATTTATATTAGATACCTTGATTGCAATTTTCTTCAGAACCTATAAGCTCTTCGTCTACACCTTCGAGCAGCCGTTTTCTGAATACTTCAATAATTCCTTTACTTTTGCTATCAGCCTGCGTTTCTCGAGACACTGGATCTAAAACAACTGTTTTTCTATCACATTGGTAGTTACCTATAGGCGACAGGTCGATATAGCAATCAGGGTATGAGGTAAGTCATGGAGGGGGCGACGCCCCACATACCTGCGCCCACGCTATCCCGCATCGGGTCAGCGCGGGGGCTGTGCGGGTGTGCAGGGCGTACCCCACCCTGATTGCCATGTCGACCAGTCGAGAACTATACCTTATCTACTGATTCTGATGGCAACTAAAGTTTTTTTTTTGGTTTCTACACGGCATCGCACCGGAACGCTAAATCACTTGGCGGCTCGGCCTAGCCATGGCCGAAGCCTCCCACCAGAAGTGAGAAGTTTTTGAATATTCGCATCTTTTACTTACTCAATATTAAGAGTCAAAATTTTCGTTTTTTTTTTTGGAGTTTTCTCGTAAACGGTAAGTTTTATCAAAAAAATAGGTCAGGCAAAAATTGAAGATCTTATTATGTACAAAAATTGAGTCATACTTTTTTCTAAGAATCACCACTCCTGAGATATCGCAATTCTTAAAGTTGAAGGAGTTACATTCCATGTAATACAAATGTTTTTACACAATTAATAGAACAAGTATAGTACGCGAAGGGGTTGAGATGGCAATCAGGGTATGAGGCGGGGGGACGCCCCGCACACCCGCACGTTACCCGCGCTCGCTCGCTACGGTTTTTTTTATTACGGTTCCGTACCTCAAAAGGAAAAACGGAACCCTTATAGGATCACTTTGTTGTCGGTCTGTCTGTCTGTCAAGAAACCTACAGGGTACTTCCCGTTGACCTAGAATCATGAAATTTGGCAGGTAGGGAGGTAGATCTTATAGCTGACATTTGGGGAAAAATCCTGAAACCGTGAATTGTTAGAAATGAAGGGTTAGATCACACAAAAAAAATTAAATTGTGGTCATGAACTAATAATTAGTATTTTGAACTTTCGAAGTGAGTGACTTTATCAAGTGGGGTATCATATGAAAGGTCTTCACCTGTACATTCTAAAACAGATTTTTATTTATTTTTATGCATCATAGTTTTCGAATTATCGTGCAAAATGTCGAAAAAATACGACTATAGTACGGAACCCTCGGTGTGCGAGCCTGACTCGCACTTGGCTGGTTTTTTTTATAATTAAATTAGATACAGCGCGGGGGCTGTGTGGGTGGGTGTGCGGGGCATTCCTTCCCTTATTGCCATTTCAACCTGTCGCGTACTATACCTATGTCGCAAATTCTAATCGATAGCTATAGCAATTTATTAATAGTCTCTACTTAGTATAAAATATAGAACAACAGATGATTTTCAAATCATGAATGATATCCCAAAAACAAAGACTCCGACGAATTGAGAACCTCCTCCTTTTTTGAAGTCAAATGCTACAAATGCGTCGCTCTGTGCGTCTTATACTCAGTCCTATTCGAAAATCCAGTCCAGCATACACCACAAGTGAACTTCCAATCCGGATTATGACTCTTCAAATGCTGCTTCAGTGTCTTTTCATATCTGTAACTCTTTTTACAGATCGGACACACGTAATTCCGTTCTTGAGTGTGTATTGCCATATGTTTCTTCAAGTGGCAACGCTCAGAAAAAGTTTTCCTACATATTTCACAGATTATATTCTGCGTATGATACTTTATGACATGCATGCTCAAAGAATGCCGCGTTTTGAAGACCAAATTACAAGTATCGCATGCATACGTGAAGGATACACCGTGGACATCTTTCAAATGGTTAACTTTTTCGTAATGGTGTTCGAACCTTTCCAAACATTTGTGGCATTTGGCCAACTTCGCTTTGGCTAACTTTCCATGGATTTTATCGTCGTGGTACTTCAGTTTGGAGATGCTCGGGAAGATTTTCTTGCATTTTTCACAGGGGTACGTGCCGTTTTTATGGCTTTCCATATGTGTTATTAGACGTTGGTAAGACAGAAATCCCTTGCCGCACGAATCGCACACCGCGTTGCTATAATGAACGCTCATGTGTTTATTAAGCAAGAAAAAGCTTTGAAAGGTTTGAGAACAAAGATGGCATGCGAGGAGTTCGTCAGTAGTTTTCAAGTTGAACTCAACCATGCCGTTGCTTGCGTTAGTAAAAACCTTATTATGAACATCGATTAGATGTTTCCGAACATACTCCAAATTTGTAAAAGATTCCTCGCATATTCTACACTCCAAACTCGAGATATCAACTTTAATTTTCTTTTTGCCCTTCTTCAAAACGTCTTTCAAGATCTTGTCATGTTCTAGAACTGCATGTTGTCTGCAATGTTCTAAAAGCGTCTGGAGTTCCATGAACTTTTCCTCGCAGAAAAGACATTTGAATGAGCTCGGATATAGAAGGTAAGTGAATGGGGTAACTGTTGTGTATTCTAGGAGGTGCGCTGCGTTTTTCCTTTCCGCCAAAGTCATGGACCATTTACTACTCGTTTGGAGTTCTCTAGGTGACGCTGAAATAGAATTTTTCTTAATTAACACACGTAAAGAGATAGTTATTTAATTTATACTGATTAATATTTTTCATTGGGTTTATCGATTAAATTAATTAATAATACGATCCTTTTTTTTATATGTACTGTTAGACGGATAAAAACTAGGTGATTGTATTATCTGTGGTGTGCTCTGCGGAGTAGCGAATCTATGGGAAACGTCACTCTAAAATGGCGCGTAGAGAGAGGTGTTTGCCCTTGTGTTGATATAAATAATGACTATGTGAACAATGAATAAAAGCCTTCTAAAGTATATCAAAGGGGTTTTCATTCTAATAGTGCCTACAGGTTATGTTTTACAATTTGATAAACAAGTTTTTTAGCTAATTCCCAATCTATGAGTTCAGTTCGACCTTCAGTATAGATTTTCAGTTATAAGATGTTTTATATCTATTATCTAATTCTAGGTCAACCATGGTAACAGGCCACCGTTTTTCGAGGCAGACTCGAAGGTATCAAAAAGTGCCTTGACCCCGCGCTGTTGTCTGCATATCTTCGCGTTGTTACACACACAAGTATACGAATTTAATAGAGCTAAAATAGAGCCTCAATAGCTCAACGGGTACAGGAGTGGACTGAAAACCGAAAGGCCGACGGTTCAAACCCCACCCGTTGCACTATTGTCGTACCTACTCCTAGCACAAGCTTTACGCTTAGTTGGAGAGGAAAGGGGAATATGAGTCATTTAACATGGCTTATATTCTTTAAAAAAAATTGTCTTCACCTTTCGAAATAAAATTGTGTGAGCTTTTTTTTTTATTTTTATTTTATTTTTTATTTTTTTTTTATTTGACTAACCAACAACATTTACACATACACAAGTATTTACATACAAAAGGATTTATAACTAAAGGACACATAGCATAAACGTTAACAACTGGCTAGTACAAAAGATTTAGGTACAATGATGTTATGACTTTAAAAGGCAGTAAAGTAAAGCAAAATGTAATAAGGAATTAGCACGTTAAATCGGTTACGTCTCATTACAAACTGATTAATTAGCTTTGCCTATTGTCAAGAGATAGTGAATAAAGATAACAGCTCTTTGGTTACAGTCGGATATTATTATAATATTCTGGGTACACATGTCTTTGTCTTTGGCTTGTAAGCTTCATAAATAATGTATTTAGGTGTTAGAGCCTTCGCTTGACCCACTTGTGAGATTACTCCCCCAAGTTTTGCGTAGTGGCAGTGCTTCTACCCTCAAATTTTGTATGTCTTGATCACGTGACGTAGTCACGTCCGCCGCCGCCATCGCCGGTAAGGCGATACCGAACCAGTACGTCTTCAAGTTTTGTAAAGTGAGCAGTGCTTAAGAGTTTACTTATTTATATTTAAAATCTTTAGTGTTAATATCGTGATACCACGATCTATTCGGAGAAAAGATCTCGTCGGATGATGAGAACCGATTACGGTTTGCAATACCGACCGTCCACTTAGCACACGCTTACGGTTGCCCTCGCGCTTTCAGCGAGCGGAAATATAAATTAGTGAAAAGGGACCTAATTAATTCACCATTGGGGAGAGCCCTTATTTATTCCCCTTTCGCCACTATGAAAAAGGTTCATCCAACTGACGCGTACAATGGGTTCATGGAAAACCTCTCTAGCTTAAAGAAGTACCTTGTTCCGCGTCGGGAAGCTTCCCTGACGTTAAAGAATCAAGCTGAGGGGCCCGCAATTTCTGTGGCTTCGTCATCGGCATCTGTAGGATCAGTTTTATCAACCAGGGATTCCTTACCTAGGGATATAAGAAAGAGAGCTCACAGCCCGGAACCTGCCGGGAATGTTGAGAGCTACATGCAACAGCAAAATAAAATTTTAGAACAACTTTTAGAGATTACGAAGCAGCATACTCTCTTGTTAACACAAAAAGTAAGCCACCCAGATTCTGAGAACTCGGATAGACAAGAAGAGCAAGAAGAAGACGAGGAGGACGACTGGGTTGCTCCTAGTTTGGAGTTTCCAGAACCTTCTATATCCCAGGAAGCTAATCCAATCGACCAGGAACAAAATTTCTTTGATTTTGCCCCGGATACTAAGGAATCTGAAAACAAATAGGACGGGCAGAAGATACTCTAGTCAAACAAGGCATACATTGCCAGAGACTGGGTGAACCTTCCTGGCAAAATATTCGTTATGCTGACGTACAAAAACAGTTTCAGGCCACACCTGTTTTCAGCAGTTTAAAGGTGAATAGCACGCTGGCAATTGTGACGCCTAATTGGCAAACAGTCACCTTATTAGAGAAAATGGATGCTTGCCTCGGCGCAATTACACACGGTCTCTTGCAACAAAGAAAGCATTTTCAAGATATTTACAATACCGCATCACTAGAATGAATCGAAGTCGAATTTTTTTTTTTCATTTCATATTCCCATCGCTAAACATCATAGACGATTTCTGGCTTTTCATTTTGAGGGGGTATTATATGAAATGACCTGCCTACCCTTCGGCTTAGCGACAGCTCCATATATATTTGCTAAGATCACTAATTGGGTTGCGAATTTTTTCAGGGAAAAAGGGATTCGGGTAATCGTTTATTTGGACGATTTCCTTCTACTCCATCCCAATCCAAACATTTTGACTCAACACTGCCAATATGTTCAGAAACATCTTCTCGATATGGGCTGGTGCATAAACTATCAAAAATCCATCCTCATTCCGTCGCAGAGGATAGAATATCTCGGAATACTTTGGGATACCAAAGAAAATGTCAGACAGTTACCTCAAAGACTAACTATAAAATGTGTCGCACTCATAAAGAGTTTTCTCATGAGCCGTCAGTGGACATGGTGGCTAGCAAAAGTGTTACTCGGGAACATAAACTTTGCAACGTTCATCATCCCATTGGGAAGACTACACAGTCGTCATATACAAATAGCAGCCAACAAGTTACCAATAAATCAAAAAGGAAAGAAATATCCAATACCTGCCAACGTTTTAAAGGAGCTGAAGTGGTGGCTGAGAAATATAACCCAGATATCCCCAATCCACCTGAAAGAGGCTACGATTTTTATAACAACAGATGCAGCGAGTTCTGGATAGGGCGCTGCGATAGGGAACGAAAAGTTAAACGGTTTTTGGAATCGACAGCAACGTGCCTGGCACAGCAATCAAAAGGAACTGTGGGCGGTGCTGGAATCCATCAAGAGAAAGGGATCTCAGTTACGAGGTCAAACCGTTATGGTACAAACGGACAACAGAACGGTGGTAGCCTACATCACGAAACAGGGAGGCACCAAGTCCCTACCGCTCCTTCGCATCACTCAAAAAATTCTTCATTTGGCCAACGATTTTCGTATAAACCTGATAGCAAGGTATATTCCCGGGAAGTACAACGGGATCGCAGACAGTCTATCCCGAGCGAAGGAACTACCAGAATGGTCGTTAAGTCAAGAAGCTCTCCAAATGATCTTCACGATGATGGGGACACCAGAGGTAGACTTATTTGCCAGCGCAAGGTCAGCGATCTTACCCAGATACGTCAGCGAAGATGCCAGGGATCGGAATTGTCTGTTTGTCGATGCCTTCAGCCGACAATGGAACTTCAACCTGGGCTGGGTGTTCCCACCACCAGCATTAATACCCGGAGTCCTGAGACATCTAACCTGCTGCTCAGGAACTTATCTTCTGGTAGCCCCAAAATGGGAGAAAACATTTTGGAAAGCAGAATTGATTCAGAGAACCTTGGGTCGACCGTTCACGATCCCCAATCTACAAGAGAACCTTCTCGATCTGAGAACCAGGAGACCACCCCCAGCCGTGAAAGACATGTGTTTGCAGGTTTGGAAAATACAGGCTGGTCCCGGTTATTAGAGACGTGGGCGACGGAAGATCGTAATCTGCTAGAAACAGCTTGGCGTAAGTCTACACTAAAAACGTATAAACCAGCCTGGACACGTTGGAGATGTTGGGCTAAGGATAATAGCGTCAAAGTAGATGATCCAAATCCGGAAAATATTGCTAAATACATTTGTTATCTCCACCAACAAGTAAAGTTAGCTGCAAGATCCATAGCGCTTCATAAATCGGTAGTCGTTACGTTTGCAAAACCAGATAATACCGAGTACCTAAGTAACCACCCTGTAGTTAGACAAACTTTAAGAGCAATTTTCCTAAGTCAACCCCCTGTTTCAAGGCCATTAACGTGGGAGGTTGGTCAGTTAATAGACTATTTGAAAACTTATAGTTGTAACGTCGACAGTCTGTTCCAAGTATCTCGTCATGTAGCGGCCTTGTTACTTTTATCCTCTGGACGTAGAGTACACGATTTAACTTTACTCGACATCGGTGTCGAATTTTTTGAAGCCCATGACGATAATATAATATTTTGGCCGAAGTTCGGTTCTAAAACGGACTTAATAAACTTCAGACAATCAGGGTGGAAATTAGCCGAAAACAAGATACATAAATTAGATGTCACTTTTTGGATTAAGAAGTTAATCGATATAAGTAAAAAACGTCGGAATAGCAGAATATCTCGATTGTTTATTACAACTAGGGGTCAGGTCAAAGCAGCTTCTCGTACTGTCATTTCGGGGTGGCTCCGAAGCCTATTTAAGTCTGCGAATATTACGGCTTCGCCTGGAAGCTTTAGAGCAGCAGTAAATACAGACATTTGGTCCAATAGAAACTGCAATTTAGAGGAGGTTCTTTGTCGAGGAAATTGGAGGAGCCAGGATACTTTTCTGAAATATTATTTCAAGGAAATTCCTCAGAAGAGGTCCCAACCTAACAATGATTGTCTAAGTGAATCATTTACACCTTTATGAATCAATCTTTGGAGAATATTTTGATAGATTTTGTTACTTTTCTTTGAGTTCTTACCTATTTTCATAATAATTAATCATATTTGATGTTTTGTTAAATCATAATAAGAGATAGTAAAGATTTTAGTTGGATAAAGCTACATTTTTCTTTAATTTCCCAAAGCACTTATTCTATTTAAATTTTCGTCACAGTACGCCTTGCCATCGCCGGCAGAATATAAACACCTCTCACAAGTGGGTCAAGCGAAGGCTCGAACACCTAAATATAACCGTTTTCCTCCCGGAGGGCAGAAAACGATTATTTAGGTTTCAGCCGGAGCTTGACCCACTAAAATTTTCATACCTTGCCGGCTTGTGAGAGTACTGGTTCGGTATCGCCTTACCGGCGATGGCGGCGGCGGACGTGACTACGTCACGTGATCAATACATACAAAATTAGAGGGTAGAAGCACTGCCACTACGCAAAACTTGGGGGGGTAATCTCACAAGTAGGTCAAGCTCCGGCTGAAACCTAAATAATCGTTTTCTGCCCTCCGGGGGGAAAACGGTTATAATTTTAACTTTAAGATAATAATTCCCTTTCAAAGTATTTGGGTTTCATTATAACAACCCAACTTAGGTACACCTATCTAGAGTTTTACAATATCTTTAATCTGGATTATCAACGATCTATAACTAAGATAACTATACTATAGGCGTATATTTTTTCACTTAGACATTTTGTAATAGGAATGAATAAAAAGGTAGAAAACTATTTTAACCATGCGGTGTTTCTAACTTAACAAAATTGATAACTTTAACATACTGTTTTAGTTCATTCTTTCAATCGTCAGCTTCATCAAAAGCGTGCCAATCGTTTACATGTTTCTTATAATCGTCTTTCCTGTCAAAGCCTGTTGGACAGTCAGAGCAGGAGAATTTAAAAATTGGATCGTGAGTTTTCATATGCTTCCTCAGAGTCATGCTATGCATGTATGCATTCTTGCATATTGGACACACGAAATTCCTTTCTCCTGTATGCCCTCGCATGTGTTGTTTCAATTTCGACTCTATGCTAAAGCATTTAGAGCACAATTCACATTTAAACTTCTCCGTGTGATATCTAGTGGTATGTTCTGTTAACGTTCTTCTCGAATTGAAGTTTGTTTTGCATATGTGACACTGAAACGTGCTCGCGATGCCATGAGCCAACCTCAGGTGTACCAATTTACTGTAATGCTCTTTGAAAACTTGAGGGCATAGATTGCACTTCTTCATTTTTACTCTTCCTTTCCCTCTATGTACAGTTTCGGAGTGATACTTCAATTGACTCTTCTTCGGGAATATTTTATCGCATTGCTTGCAACTAAATTTCTTTTCCAAATGCGTTTCTCTATGCTTCATCAACATATGCTGGTTGAGGAATGCGGCACCACAGTTCTCGCACACGACTTTACCAACGTGAGAGTTCATGTGTGAATTCAAAAGTGAGAATGAAGGAAATTCTCTACTACAAACATGACAACCAAAGTACCCATTATTACACTCCATGTTATATTCCGTCATACCATTACTTGCTTGCAAGAACTGTTTATCATGTTCACTTATCAAATGACCACGTATGGCTTCAAGATTTGGGTAAGCTCGATCACATAGCCGACATTTCAACCTCGATATATCAACTTGTAAAGTACGTTTCCCTCTTGAAACGTGTTTGTCTAAAATCTGATCTCTATCTAGTATCTCATGGTTTGAGGTATGGTCCAATAACTTAGGTATGTCAGAGAAATATTGTGCGCAGTAGAAGCATTTGAAGCTCCAGCCCATAAATACGAATGGTGTCACTGTAGTGAATTGTATGAATGTGGTCGCGTTATTTCTCTCAGCGACCGTTAGTTGCCATATACTCGTCGGTCTAGCGCCTGTGAAAGAAAGATTAAATTCAGATAGTCTTAACAAATCATCCAAGAAAACACTACAGGTATCTGGTATACTCTATCAACGAAGAGAAGTCTAAATATATAAAAGGAGAGGGTGACTGACTGATCTATCAACGCACAGCTCAAACTACAGGACAGGCCGGGCTGAAATTTGGTATGCAGATAGCTTTTATGACTTAGACATCCGCTAAGAAAGGATTTTTGAAAATTCAACCCCTAAAATAGAGGTTTGAAATTTGTATAGTCGACGCAGACGCAGATAAGCAAGTCCCATATAAATGCCTAATCCAACCAATCACAAACGAGCCTATGTTTTTCGTACTACTCTATTCACCGGAACAAGTTAGTACGGAAAACATAGGCTCTTTTGTGATTGGTTCGTCACGCAAAATGGTTAACGCCCACTGACTTTTTGTCTTTGTCATTTTTATGGGGTAGCAAGAGAAAGCCCTATATTAACTTCTCTCCGAGGATAGACTATAATGATGCGCTTACCTAAGTTGCTAGCTACGTTGCAAATAGTCCACATAACATTTACACAGACGCACTAATAGTTATAGATGTACCTATATTATCCACACGAATTTTTTAACACCACTAAAAAGTTGTTGCAACAAGAATCGCACAAATTCAGCCAATCACAACAATTGAGATTGTAATAATGGTTGAGGCAGGTTTTACGAAACCGACCTACGGGCTAGGTACCTACTCATATGACGTCACTCAGCGGGCGATAGAGGAAGGTATATGCTTGGAGTTTCTCTACGTGATCAAATCAGAAATGAGGAGATCCGTAGAACTAGAGTAACTGACATAGCTCAACGGGTTGCGAAGCTGAAGTGGCAATGGGCAGGGCACATAGTTCGTGTAGTAAAACCGATAGACGTTGGGGTCTCAAGGTGCTAGAATGGCGACCTCGCAGTGGCCAGCGCAGTATTGGAAGACACCCCACTAGGTGGACAGACGACATCGAACGTTTCGCCGGGAGCCGCTGGATTCAGGCGGCGCAATACCGTGGCCTGTGGAAGTGTCCAGCAGTGGACGTCTATCGGTTGATAGACGTGTCTGTCGTGTCGTGGTCGGTAATAATGATATTGATAATGACACGCATACGTCATCAAATGAAGCACTCGTGATAGAATTATCAGGTTAGAATGTTTTAAATAAAAATTTCAACAAAAAATTCACTCACGTTTATTTTTAAAAAAATGTCATTCATAGACAACTATTTCAAATCAGCAAAGCTTCATTACATAAACTAAAAGTACTGCAAGATAGAATGGCACAAATTCACAATACAATTGCTCGATTGCGGTAGAATGACAGTTACAATCACAATCACGTTGCAACAAGAATTGCACAAATTCATTCAATCACAACAATTCAGATTGTAATAATGATTGATGCAGGTTTTACGAAATCGACCTACAGGACCCGTATCACAGTTTTTCACTAAAATTAATGATGTGTATGTTTTATCTACTTCTAGATTCCTACACTATAAACTGAGCTACACTATTGCCTACATCGACTTTAGCTAACCCTAAGGCCGCGTCGTCCCGTCCGCCCCCCCCCCCCCCTCCCATCGTATCTAGCTGTCCTTATTGGATGCCGCCACGATTAGTCGTGAAGTTTTTTTTATCGCTCTACGACTGTCGTGCTAGCCGTTCACATTGTCTTGACAATCTGCCGTCACTGTAAAAAAACCGGCCAAGTACGAGTCAGACTCGCGCACTGAGAGGGTTCTACAAGTAATAAGTGATTTGATTTGTCGTCAAGACAGAAACGGAACGCAGCCTAACTTATTGCTCCAGTTCCAAAGTTCTTTACAATAGTTCTAAACTGCCACTGAGGATGCCACTGCTTCACGTGCTTGTTATAATCGTTACGATTGTGAAACCCGTTCCCACATTCCGTACAAGTGAACTTCCATACCGGACCATGCACCCTCATGTGCTCCTTTAACGTCCTTTCATGCATGTACGCCTTGGGGCATACCGTGCAGTAGAAATTCCGTTCTCCCGTATGCCCTCGCATATGCATCTTCAACAATGACTTCGTCCCAAAACATTTCCCACATACTTTACACTGTATCGTTTGCATGTGCTGTTTTGTCGTATGCTCCGTCAAAGCTCTTCGCGTCGGGTATACAGCTTTACAAACTTGACAGTCAAAGGTAAAGGTGATCCCGTGCACTTCTTTCAAATGCGTCATCTTCCTATAATGCTCCGAAAACCTTTCCAAGCAATGCGGGCATTTCAACGGTTTACTTTTCTTCGAATTTGGTTCTTCGTGCTTTTTAAATAAATGATACCTCAGTTTCAATTTTGTCGGGAAAACTTCCTGACACCTCTCGCATTTGTGTACCCCGTTCTGATGGACAATGCGATGGTTGATCAAACGTTGGTGAGATATGAAGCCGAGGCCACAAGTCTCGCAGACGACGCTGAAGTGAACATTCATATGTCTGTTGAGGAGGAAGAAAGAGTTGAAAGTCTTCCCGCACTTGTGACATGACAGGAGACCTTTGGTCGAACTCAAATTGTAAGCCATTAGACCGTTCCCTGCCGTATTAAACTCTTGATGGTGAACAGTGGCTAAATGCTTTCTTATGTCATCGAGATCAGAAAACTTCTGATCACAGAGCCTGCATTTTAGAGCGGAAATATCGACTTTTATAACTCGTTTGCCTTTTCTCAAATACTGTTTCAGTAAAGTGGATCTATCGGGCACTGAATGTAGGGATGTGTGCTGCAACACCGAGTTGACTTCTGGGAAGATTTGGGAGCAGTAAAAGCATTTGAAATTCGCCTGCTGGTAAAAGAATGGCGTGACCGTGGTATGCTGTAGGAAAGTGGCGGCGTTGAGCCGTTCATATATCGTCATTTGCCATATACTGGTGCGTGGGATCGGTCGCTCGGCCGGCGACACTGCGAACAAAAGTAATTTCTTTAACTCCACAGTCTCGATATCCACTCGGTACAAATCAGTGCAGAAACTACTAAAACAATACTGACCTTTGTAGTGCCCTCTCGCAAGTTTAACAAACTTTTATTGATTGAGTTTTAGATAAGGTATAATAAATTTATAGGTAGGTAGCAGCAGTAGCGTAAAAATTAAAGAAGTGTTTTTTTATTCCGATACAAGTTAGCCCTTTGACTGCGATCTCACCTAATGGTAAGAGATAATGCAGTCTAAGATGGAAGCGGGTTAACTTGGAAGGGGTATGGCAGTTTCATTAAACCCGGTAAGGGGTCGGTTTCTACGCAGTACTAGAACGCTAAATCGCTTGGCGGCACGGCTTTGCCGGTAGGATGGCAACTAGCCACGGCCGATACCTATAATATGATAGTTTAACCGATATTCCACAGTGGGAACGCAGCCTTAGGGTTAGCTTAAGTCGTTGTAGGCAATAGTGTAGCTCAGTTTATAGTGTAGGTATCTAGAAATAGATAAAACATACACATCATAAATTTTAGTGAAAAACTGTGATACGGGTCCTATTCTACTGTGAATTTGTGCCACTTATAAGCCATCATTCACACTACTAACACGCGCAAATTGCTAATGCGCGTGGCCGCCAGCACTAGACTGAAGTGTCGAGCTGATGGTATATTTTTATTTCCGCTGACGTCAAAATGACGTCATTTCGATGTTAATGTGGTAAATTAAACTACCTGACGATTCAAAAGTTTACTTGAATAAACATAATATATTCTATTCTATTCTAATGAGACATGGTGCCAGCGCAATAGCAATTTGCGGGACTTATAGTTAAAATAGACTATGCAGTTTTTGTTATATCTACTGAATATCTAACGCTATTGAAGACAGTAATTATGATTAATTAAGACAAGATGGTAAGTTGTAGGTAGGTATAACAAATAAAAGGTAGACTCAATCATTAAATCATTAATTAAGGAGTTGGCGAAGAAAATGGCGTAATTGCATTGAAGAAATCCAATTCTACAGGAGGTCCAAAAAAACTGATTGAAAATAGTTAATACCTACCTACAGTTTTAATTAAAATCAAGAACTTTGGACTCTTACAGCCGCACTCAGACTTCGGAGTCGCTTAATCGTTATTTAAGTCTTAAAACGAGACAGAGCTATATCTCTCACATAAATCTGTCTCGTTTTAATTCAATCTTAAGTAACGATTAGCGACTCTGAGTGCAGCTGTTATGTTTAGTACAGTTTTAGGCCCATTTGGATGTGAGTGTATGAGATGGGTAAATAATACCTTATAGATACGAATGAGGATATGATTTCAGTTTTTTATACACTGGGCCAAAAACATCTGGATTAAAAGAAAAACGTAATTTTAATCAGAAACGTAATCACACGGTTTTGTTAGCAAGCTCCTCAATTGAATTGGTACCTAAAACATATCTTTAATACTGGGAACACCATGGGAATGACTCATATGATTGGCCAACGAAGCCTGGTCTCCACAATCTTGACAGCAAACTGAACATATGTGTCCATTCCCATGGGACCTCATGTGCTCCTTTAGATTAGAACTTCTCGTGTAAGCCTTCCCGCAGACCTCGCACTTGAAGTTCTTCTTCCCCGTATGCGTTGCCATGTGCCTCGACAGACAGTACTTCGAGAAGAACTTCGAATGGCAGATCCCACACTCGTGACTCCTCTCTTGCATGTGAACAGATCGCATATGAACGAGCAGTCGATACTTCAAGTCGTATTCCCTTCCACACGTATCGCATTTAAACACCCCAGACGTTTGGTTATGGACGATACGCAAATGTTTCGCTCTTTGGTAGTTCGAGTTGAATCTTTCGGGACAGATCGGGCAAGTCCTCGGCCACTTTTTGAGATGTACCCCCCTCATATGCATGTTCCTTTTCTCTGTATTACTGAAAACCTTATCGCATGCTTCGCAGGGAAAGTTCCCAGTCTTATGCGTCTCTAAATGCCGTTTAAGTAAATGTAGAGATACAAAAGCTGCGCCGCATGTTTCACAACTGTAGTTATTAAAATGTTTACTCATGTGTATTACCAATAGACGGAGTTTGAGAAATTTCTCGTCACAAATTTGACATTGGAAATCGTCGCCTCCCAATTTGAAGGGTATCATGTTGTCCTTGAATTCGGGGTCGATTTTCTTATCGTGATCCTTTAAATGGCTTTTTAATGTTTGAAGATTGGGCGATACGGTTTGACAAATTTTGCATTTCAATAGAGTTACGTCGACTTTAATAGTTTTGTCTCGAACTCTGTTATTCAATTCGTTTCTGTAATCTTTTGCAGTGTGATCGCTTATTGAATGCTCTCTTAAAAGAGATGTATCCAGAAACACTTTAGCGCAAACGAAACATTTATATTTGTTGCACGCGTGAATAAAAGGATAAACGTAAGAAAATTCAAACAGAGTTGAGGCATTTTGTTTCCGTGTTTGATGATCTAAATCTATGGTCTTTCTTTTTGGCTTCTTTAATGTTCCTTTGTTCATTTGAAGGTCGCAAGCTTTGATATTACATTTTTGACCTAATGCCATCTTATCGAGTGACAAAGGTTCGTTTAGAAACGACATAGGTCTATCTGTTTCTATAATATGTTTATCTGTTCCTGTTGAGCTCATTTTCGTAAGCTTTTTCCTTTTCAATTCGTCAATATCTTTTGTAATAGATTTCTCATCTTGTATTACTTCATTTTCTTCCTCATAACTGAGTTCTTCAATTTTTATTGGGTTCTTGAGTAGCGTTAGTTTGATTTCACTTCCATCATCATCCTTAAGGACTATCGATGAATCAGTTTCTACGATGACACCTAAAAAAGAATAATTCAGTATATATCATTCATGCTATTACTACAGTACGCGGCAGAAAATAATGTACATCGACCTTTAGAATGATTCGACTTTTTAGAGCCTTGTCTTTGTCTCTCATACCTGTGTGACGTTTTGTCGGTCTCAACTACAGAGAGAATGCTCTTCAAAACCGCTACCTCTTTTCTAATCCTAAAGGTCGATGTACATTATTTTTTGCCGCGTACGCGTACGCGTAGTGGCCGATTTATGAAAAAAAAATTGACAAGTGCGATGACCTGAATTCAGATAAAGGGTAGGTTAATACAGCAACATTGTCTAAATGCTTAAATCAAAAACAAATTGTAAACATAAAGAAATTTATTAATTTTTTTAAAGAACCTGTTTTTTAAATGAAATATATTAAATTTAAATCACTTACGAGTCGGTACATAAAGCTGATAAAAATTTGATTAAAAAATGAAGATTCGAGTTTTGCATTCAGAAGTCAGGACATTATAAATTACGCTTAAACATTCAGAACATTGTAATTACATATAATAAATAAAAAAATAAAAAATAAATGTACTTAATTCTAATAGTTTTACATTAATCCATTCTAATATGTATGTATAGTCACAACAACACAAGTGTGTCTGTCTGCCACCTTTTCACGGTCTATCTGGTCAGCCGATTTTGGTGAAATCTTGTAAGTGCGATAGAGGCTAATTTTTATTCCGAAAATCAAAGAGTTCCTGCGGAATTTAAAAAAAAATCTTATCCACACGGACGAAGTTGCAGGCACCTGGTATTTAATAACGTTAAGTACTACTGCAGTTTACATTTAATTATTAAAAATGGATCCATGAGAATCATTTTATTGCGATGTATGATATGATGTTGTAATGTCCGACCGAAACTTCGACTTCAGCCACCTTCGGCTTAGTCCAAAATTTACCGAAGTTTTGGCCGACGCAGAAGATTTCTAACAAGCGCCGAAATTGAACGAACTACTTACCTAAGGTTGAATTACTTTCAAGAAAATAAATATTATGATTGACATTATTTCGATATGTTTATTAATAATGACAAGTTCTACAGGACAATAATCAACATAAACTTTAAAAAAACATTTTAGTTGCTTAGCCATTCTTGAACTAATAGCCTCATCTGTGACAGAAGGGCTGGCTCAATTTATGCACAAAGGATCAGCCTGGCTTTTTATCTCGGAAATGATTTTGACAGTAATAGATTTTAAGATAGCTAGCTTCTAGGACTTATTGTATCATTTTCAATAAAAAAAAATTGAACTGAATTTCTTAGGGCTATTAAAATTTTGGCTCCCGCTTCTACCGAAGGTTGTAGCGGTGAGCGATTAATCGGCCTCGGTCAGAAATCGATCTTCGGTCAGACACTATTATGTTGTATGAAAGTCGCTCAAACGACATCGTGTAGACGTAAATGATCTTTTAAATTTTTCCGCCGCAGAAAAGCCATCCCACACAAATCGCATTTGTGATTCTTCTCTCCAGTATGAATAACCATATGCCGTTTCAGTGTCTCCTTATTACAGAAACGCTGTAAGCAGACTTTGCATTGATGATTCCTTTCCTGCAAATGCACCGATCGATTGTGACATATCAGATGGTACTTTAGATTAAATCCCCGACCGCAAGTCTCGCACTTGTGAACCCTTGTGGACTGATTGTGGACATCTTGAAGATGGATGGTCCTTCGATAATTCGAGTTAAATCGTTCCGGACATATCGGACAACGCCGTGGATACTGCTTCAAATGTACTCCTCGTATATGCAAAGCTCGTTTGTAACTTGTGCTGAAAACTTTGTTGCATCTGTCGCACGGGAAGTTCCCTGTTTCGTGCACTTCTAGATGCTTCTTCAACAGCCGTAAAGTCATGAATCCTGATCCACATATCTCGCAACTGTAGTTACTGAAATGCACGCTCATGTGGATGACTAAAATGCGAACTTTTATGAACGTCTCTTCACACATAACACACTTGTACGCCCCGTCTTCTTCCTCCAGTTTGAACGGTATCATATTGTCTTGTAGGTCTGGGTCCATGGGCTTTTGGTGATCTTCTTTCAGATGATACTTCAGCTGTAACAAGTCTTTTGGCTTCACCGAGCACAGTTTACATTCCAGCTCACCCACATCTACTTTAAGGACATTTTCTCTTCTATTATTAACCAACCGTTTCAAAGGTGCAAACGTATGGTTTTCATTCATATGCTGTCTTAAAAGCGAAGTTTCTAGAAAAGGTTCGGCGCAAACGAAACATTTGAATTTGTTGTTGCCATACACAAATGGGTAAACAGTGGAGAATTCGAAGACTGTTAAAGCGTTTTGTCTATAATAATCTGAGTGCTTTTTGGTTGATATAACTTTCAAAATTCGTGGAGCTTTAGGAGCTGGAGACGGATCCCTTTGGGTTATAGACACCGGCGATGGACTTCGAGATGGTGTGTAATTTCTTACTGAAGGAGGAGAAGATATTCTCATCTTGTCTTTTAGTCTCAATTTTCGGAAGGCGGTCACTGTCCCCAAAGGTTTACAGAGGCTCCGATCATATGCCACTTGAAATAGAGGCACTATTCGTTTAGCTGGCGTCGGTCTATCCGTTGGTAAAGAGTCCGTGCCTAAAAACAGAAACAAATGTTTGTACTTTCACCCCACTATGGCGTACATGCAGTGAATTAGGTGTAACAGTTATGTGCATATTAGTCTCCAACTCCATCTACATTAAACATATCTTGTGTATTCTCTGGATTACCAACTTGAGTGTTTTAAATGTAGTTAAATAAAGTAGTTATTTTTGATCAAAAGGATTTTTCAATTAATTAACTTACGCCATATTATTGATACGAATTTCCAAACGCAAATTCAAAAATAAAACTAGGTTTTTAAAAAGAAAAGAGTTCATAAGTTTTATTTAATTTATCTAATTTACACGTAAAATATCACGACCAAAATATTCAAGAAACAAGATTATCGAATTCGTTTGTCTTAACAGACGGATGGTTGACTCTAACATGATGTTTCAAAGTGCACTTTTGTACGAACGAGCCACCACATATCGTGCAAACAAATCGTCTATCGTTCTCATGTATCCTCATATGTTCTCTCAAAGTATACTTTCTAGCGTACGCTTTAGCACAGACATTGCACTTGTATTTCCGCTCACCACCATGCCTGACCATATGATCTTTCAGTTCAGTTGTAGAGTAAAACTTCCATTCGCACACTTTGCAAGCGTGTCTTTTAATCTTCAAATGAACAGTTTGGACATGGTAACCTAATTTTCCGCTCGTTGTAAAAACTCTGGGACAAACGGAACATTTAAATTCTTTCAATTTCATCCCGTGGATTATCGATATGTGTTTGTTCCGTTGAAAGTAATTCCTGAACATTTCTGGGCAATACGGGCATCTGTGTCGCTTCACTTTCTTATGGACGGAGGCGTTGTGCTCATTTTTGGCGTTCATCGAGCGAAACACTTTGTCACAGCTTTCACAAGGAAATGTTCCCGTTTCATGGGAAAACGCGTGAGTCCTCAAACGATCCGGAGTTATAAACCCTGAGCCACATTGCTCACAAATGAAATTTTGGTAATGCACGTTCATGTGATGGTTAAGAGTCTTATACTCATCGAATCTCTCATCACAAATCACGCACGGGAAGTTGTTTTTACTTATTTTAAAGGGTAAGACGCCATCTTCTGTTTTCAGATCGCTATTAAAATTATGCTCATCTATTAAATGTAGCTTTAGATCATCGAAACTATTCGCTTTTGTGACACACAGTTTACAATTCAAATCTGTTACATCAACCTTTATTAATTCGTGTTTCTTTAATTTTGGCATTGCTGCCTTTACTTGCGCAGAAGTTTGTGAAGCGTGTTCCAAATTGTGGTGATGTCTCAAAAGCGCAGGGTCGGTAAATTGCCGGTCGCAGTAAATGCATATGAAAAGATTTTTCATCCATCTAAATGGGCATATCCCCGTGTTCTCTAGCAGTACGGCGACATTCCTCTTCCTGGCTATTGAAGACTGTTTTAGTTTCCTTACATGTTCTGCGTGTATTTCCGTTTTTAAAGTCTGTACGCCAATATCATCCTCAATTTGACCTAAAATGACAAATACACGTGCATGAGCGTAATGTCCTTAGAATGTATGTTCTTGTACATGCAAATGTCACTCGACTCTAGCATTTGAACGAATGTTTGGTGTTCTGAACGCTCATCTTTACTAGCGCAAAACATTTCATACTCTGGCACTATATGTACTTTTAAAGTTATTATGGTATTGTTGGAATGTATGGTATGGTGGTGGTTGGAATTATAGTAGAAAAATCAAAGATATTAAATAAGTTGCAGTCGCATAGGGGGTAGGTTATAAGTTATGACACAATATAAGTTTCCAGGGCTACCTAAAGTTTTGGCTTGCGATGTTAAAAGAATTTGTATAAAATAAGAAAACGGATAAAAGCATTACATAATTTATTACAACTTAGTTCGTTTATTAACTACCTTTAATTTAACTAAAATATAAAACTATATAAAATAATATACCCTATTAGCATCACAAAATAATACTGATGCAGTAAAATTAAAAGAACCCAACATGACTTAGTCTCTTTAACAATTCAAAGGAATGTCTTGAATGTACCTACATATATACTAAAAATTGATAAAAGCATGAATCGTTACATTTCTGCTTAAAGAAATATGAATACTGTATTAAAGATTTAGATTTCTATACCCTAACCGCGGAAAGAAGTTACTAAAGCGCTCTCTCTGTTACGGAATTCCATACATGATACAAATGATAGAGGTAAAAATCTCAGTGGCCGTCAACCATTTTGAGTCACCAACCAATCACAAGCGAAACTATGTTTCCAATACATAATTGAATTTCGAATATTTTTTGAAAACATGTTTGTGATTGGTTGGTCGCTCAAAATGGTTAACGCCCACTGAGATTTTAGTCTATCATTTATATGGGATTACGTATCAAAGAGAGCGCTATACTAACTTCTATTAGGATAGGATATAGTGTACAATTAAGATTAGAATCAAGCTTAAAATACATCTGCCTTAACTTGTATCGGATGATGCACTCTCACGTGCTGCTTCAAACTGCACTTCTGTATGAACGACTGTCCACAAACGGGACAAACGAATCTCCTATCATTGTTATGGATTCTCATATGTTCCCGCAAAGTCTTCAACCTAGCGTAGGCCTTCTTACAGACATCACACTGGTATATTCTCGCACCCGCGTGTTTAATACCGTGCTCCTGCAACTCGTAATTACTGAAGAACTTCATCCCACAAACCGAGCAACTGTGGTTTCTCTCCTGCAAGTGATGAGACCGTATGTGGGCGGTACGGCGACTGCAGAGCTCAAACACTTTTGGACAGGAAGGACAGGGGAACAGCGCAGTTTTTTCTCCGTGCACCGTATTCAAATGCTTCATCCTATATTTGTAGGATGCGAACTTCTCATCGCAAATCGGGCATTTGTATCTCTTGTTGAATCGGTGGACTTTTGCTATGTGAGCGTAAAGGCTCGCATATGACGTTAGAGTTTCCCCGCAACGCTTGCATGGGAAATCCCCTCGTTTGTGCGTCCGCGAGTGGTTCAGCATCCTCTGCATCGTCACAAAAGCCTTGCCACACGTTTCACAAATAAAGTGTTCGTAGTGGTCGTTCATATGCTTATGGAGGCTCAGGAACATTTCGTATCGCTTCCCGCATATCTGGCAGCAGTGCTCGTCTTTACTCAACTTGTAAGGCAGCACGGATTCTCCGTATGTGTCATCTAGAACTTTCCCGTGGTCACACAAATGAGCTTTCAATGTTGAATAATCGTTTATTTGTATCCCGCACAATCGACAAGTTGTCGTTGCGATGTCCATTTTAAGCGGCTCATATTTTTTGAGTTTGAACATTAAATCTGTATGTGTTGTTTGTGTATGCTCTCTCAGTTTCTCCGGATCTAGAAACGTACTTTTGCAAAAGAAACAGAGGTAAGTGCCTTTTCGGTACTTAAATGGGTAGGCGGTACATGAAGTCATGATTATCTTTATATTCTTCCTAAATGCCGCTCGTCTGGCATTGTCCTCTGCTCGTCGTTCTATATCTTTAGTTTTCGCAACGCTTAGCAGAGCATTGTTTTCGGCAATTATTTCAGTTTCTTGTTTAATTTCAACGACTGCCGATTTTCTTCCTAAAAATAGAAAAACATCCGATATAGGGTCTTCTTGCATTTCGAAATCCACGACACGTAGTAACACATTACAATTACGTCTAAAGTATAACTTAAATTTTTTTCTTCATTTAGCATCTTCTTAGTGAAATTATAACGATGTAACAGATTCGTCTGCCTACCGAAAAATCGGGATTAAACATTTTGCATAATGTGAATATAGCAGAAATGATTTTAAAGTTAATGAAAGCCAATAAAGAAATCAAAAACACAATATTCCAAATCACTTTTATTAAGAAGCACAGACAAAATTAATCAATCGAAATCTTGGAAAGCTCCGTATTGGGGTGGTGAGTCTTCAAATGACTCTTCAGACTGCACTTTTGGATGAAAGCATTATTACAAAATTCGCACACAAATCTCCTGTCATTATTATGTATTCTCATATGCTCCTTTAACGTACGAGACCTTGCATAGCTCTTCTTGCATACACTGCATTGGAACTCCCTTAAACCAGTATGTTTGATCATATGACTCTTCAATTGGCCTGCCGTAACAAACTTGCTCGGACAACGGTCACACTGAAACTGCTTATGCTTTATATGAACGTTCCTTATATGCTTCGTCCTTTGGTCAGATAAGGCGAAAACGGCTGGACACAAATGGCATGGATACTCCACGTTTTGGTTGTGAAATTCTTTCAAATGCCGCGATCTGTCTGAATAGCGTTTGAACGACAGGTTGCAATACGGACATTTGTAACGATTTGCCGGACCGTGTTTTATGTTCATGTGATAATTCCTCAAGGCTCTAGTCTCAAAAACTTCGTCACATTTAGCACATTTATAAGTTTGGTCACTGGATTCATGGGTAAGCTGATGAGCTTTCAATCTGTGGGCGGCAGTGAAGGCTTTACCACAGTGGGAGCAAATGTTATTAGGATAATGTTCGTTCATATGACTGTTAAGTTTAGAAAATAGCGAGAAGCGTTGCGAGCAATGCGCGCAAATCATCTCGTTGTTCCGCAAAATAAATGGAGTTACACCAATATCCATTTCTTTGGTTATGGGCTGTTTGTGAATATCGAATAAATGGTCTCTAAGATGGTTCAGGTCGTTCATTTTATCATGACAAATAGTGCATGTTAGATCAGTCACTTCCACTTTAACCGTGTCATAAGGCCGAGCATAATGCATAGCTTTTAATCGGTCAGGATGTTCTTGCGTATGATTGTAAAGATCTTCGAAATGTCCGAATGTTCTTGGGCAATAAGAACAGGCGAATGCTCCACGTTTCCACCTAAACGGGCATGCGTTCGAGTGCTCTATAATTATAGCTGCATTATGTCTATGGTCGATATATACCCTGCGTTGCCGTTTCCATATATATTTGTTGACCCCTAAAAACAAAAAAAAAAACACTATCAGAAGTCTATCTTCATGTGTCTATTACAAAATTTATTGAAGTTATTAATATTTACCTAGATATGAGGTTAGTGCTTGAATAATATTGAAGCAACTCATTTTCCAAAATTATTGGAAACAATAAAACGAACTCAATGGTGAGTTTAATGGTTTTATTTCTGATATAAACTATAATATCCTTTCCTAAATCAAATACATCAGTACATATTACGAATTTGATAACTAAAACTTATTTATAACAGTCCATACTATTGGTAAAGAATATAAATATTTTTCATCTCGCATCAACCATTTTTTTTCATTTTATGAACTACCCTCAAGTGAGTATAACGGCTTGCTCCAGTACCAAAAATGGCTGGACAAAGACTACATTTATACTCTTTCTTCTGATCATGTACCTTAGCAAGATGTATCAACCGGGAGTGGCAAGAATAAAGATACATATCGCATATTGGACAGCGATACCTTTTCTTACGTCCATGAGCCACAGAAACATGTCTATCTTTTACTGCTCGATTTTTAAAAACTAAATCACATTTGGGACACTTGAATTCCCCTGCCTCATGCCCTCTCTGATGCGTGCGCAACTTATGCTTCGCCGAGTAACCTTTTCCACAAGTCTGACAAACGAAACTTTGGTAATGCACATTCATATGGGTAAACAAATTCCAACACGCTTCAACTTGTACATCGCAAATAACACACCTAAACTCAGATCTGGTTAAAACAAAAGGTGTCACTCCATCACTTGCTTCTGTATTGAACTTAATTTTATGTTTTTCGTGTAGATGCACTTTTAGACCGTCTATATTATTATCAACATTTTTGCCGCATAAACTACACTTCAAATTTGTTATGTCCACTTTAAAAGGGATTGAGTTACGGACTGCTGGTTTTTCGATAATTTCAAGTTTATCATGTATTTTGGTATGGGCACGTATTTCGTTTAGGTCTGCACATATCTGAGAGCAGTAAGCACACATAAATTTCCCTCGTGTCCACCTAAACGCGACTGCGTTCGAATATTCTAGAATAAGGGCAGCGTTAGCCTTCTCTTCCAGTCGTGGTTTCTTTTTCCATTTAATTGATATCGTCCTTCTTTCGTCGTTTTCCGGTCCTAGAAATAAAAAGATTGGTCAGCTTCATAGCAACTTTTTAATCGTTCGAGTAATTCTCTTCTGTGTTTTGAACATGTTCGTGTGTTACCACGTGCCTTTTTAGTTTGGATTTGCTTAAAAAATACCACGAGCAATGTGGACATTCATATCTCTTCTCTATAGGTTTGTGGGTGAAACGTATATGTGCTGCACGCTTGCAGCTAGTTTCGAATAGCTTTCCACAAGCGGAACATTCGTAGTGTCTTTTCTGTTGATCATGTCCTTCTACCAAGTGTTTTGCTCTCGCGTAATAAGTCGTAAAGACTTCAGGACATCTTGGACATGTGTATCGGACACCTTTCTTGTGAACTCTCAGTCTATGACACATCCTAGCTGCCCTAGTCTCTAGAACTTCATCACAATCACCGCAAGGAAAGGTACCAACTTCGTGCGACTGAACATGTGTTCTAAAACGCGATTTAGATACAAAAGCTTTGCCACAGGCATCACAAATATAGTTTTGGTAATGACTGTTTATATGTTCATTGATTTTAGCAAAGCTTGTGAAATACAGCGGACATTGTTGACAATTAAATCTATCTGCTTCAAGTTTGAAAGGAAGAACGCCATCATTAAAATCAGTATGAAACGGTTTCTCGTGGTCAGATATCAAATGAGTTTTCAAAGTATCAATGCTTTCGATTGCATGGTTACACAATCTACATTGTAAGTTCGTAACATCTACTTTAACCATGTTATTTTCTGTTAGTTTTGAGAAAATTCTATTTGTTGGGGCATCTTTTAAATGGAGGGAAAGTACATGATCACGTAAGAGTAAGGGCTCCACAAATTTCAAATCGCAATATGAGCAGTAAAATGCGCTTTGGAACCAACGGAAGGCCCATGCAGTGGAACTTTCGAGAATGGTCATCGCGTTTTTGCGCATCATCGTTTTAGCTATGCGTTTCTCGGATTCTTCGGGTAGTTCGTTGTTGGCTCGCCGTCTGCGACGCATCTGTCTGGCGCACACATTCTCCTTCAACTTCCTAACACGTTTAACTTCTAGCACTACATCTCCCGAATCCGCATTTGCGGAACCTAAAAACAAAACATTGCTTTTGTTATTCGATTGCCAGACCAAATACCCAAAATCCCAAGCCATGCACTTATATAATTTTGATAAGTTACCTATATATAAAAAAATCTTTTAAAATCTTGATATATTTATTTAATAGTTAATACAAATATATGACAACTAATTGTACATAGAAACGCTCTATATTTTCTCCAAACCAGAAATCATGAAATCACTTATATCTGGATGGTTAGTTCGAAAATGTTCCATCAACAATGCCTTCTGGTTAAACATAACCCCGCACCATTTACAATTCAGATCCTCATGGGTTTTCAAATGCTTTCTCAACGCTCTATTTCTTGGGAAAGTCTTCCCGCAAAGCGTACAACAAAAATTTCTCTCCCCCGTATGTTTGACAATATGTCTTTTTAGTTCGTAGCCAGTTTTGAAAAACCATTTGCAAAAGGGACAGGCGAAGTTCCTTTGTTGAGGAAAGTGGATAGATTTGACGTGTGTAGCGCGTTTTCCACTGGTTTTGAAAGATAACTCGCAATGAGTACACTTATAAGCTACTTCCTTTTCTCTATGTGCTTCGTTTAGATGATTCATTCTTTCATAATAGCCTCCGAATCTCATGTCACATTGTGGACATTCATATCGAGGACCTTTGGCATGCGCGTGGCTTTTATGGTAATCCCTTGCTGCTCGCATTGTAAAAATTCTTTTGCATTTATCGCATGGAAACGTCCCTGTAATATGTACTTCTGAATGCTTCCTCAGCCGAGGAGCTGTCATATAGCCTTTACCGCACGTCGCGCAAATGTAATGTTGGTAGTGTAAATTCATATGTTCGTAAAGTTTTAGGAAGTTATTAAACGTCTCAAGGCATATAACGCATCTCCAGGATTCTTTGTCCAAAAAGAAGGGTAGGATGCCATCTGGTTGGGAGGTGTCGAAGTCATAACCATGTTCGATAGCATGGTGACGCATTTCATTCACTTCCCTAAATGGCAAAGCGCAAATTCTACATGACGCTTCGGTGATATCGACATTGATTAGGGTCATTTCCTTGAATTTGCTGTAAATGTCCTTTATGTTGTGCTGTGTCGCACACAGCCTTACGTGGGCCCTCAGTTCTGTGCAATCGGTAAAGTGGTCCTCGCAGTACGCGCATTTGAACCTGTTCCTTTTCCATCTAAAGGGACACAGAGACCAACATTCAAGCAAGGCACTAGCGTTCTTCTTGGTTAAAAACCTCGCTTCGGCCCTGGCGCTTCTCTGATATCGACGTTTTTCAATTTTTAACGTTCCCCCTAAATTTGAATTTTCTGTTGTCTCAATTATTAAAGAGTTCTCGATTTCTGTTTGTGCGCGTTCTCCTAAAAACAGAAAACTATTGTCAATTCTTCCACATTGTCGTTAATAACTTATTTATTCAACTTATCTTTCCCTTATATTATCAATCATTGGGTTTCGAACACTCTTCTTAATCAACGTATATTACGTGTACCATGCTTAGGATATTTGTGAATTATATATACTTTTCGTACCTATTGTCAATTAATAGATCGGACCAAAGACGGGTCTTAGCAAAATGTCTCTATTTTTAATTAAGGTTTGTCAAAATGAAACCCGTACATAATTTAAATACGTATATTCAATAATATAATAACTACATGCTGTAGACGTTTACTTAAACATAATTAAATTGTATGGAATTTACCTTAAACTAAAAGCGCTGATACATCATTTGTGTTTTTAATTTATATAAGTATCTACATACTAGATATTTACAATTTTATAGTGATTAGATTAGTTTGTATAGGAGTTTTATTTAAGTTTTACAAGTTTTCCTGTTTAAAGAACTTAGGATTCGATTTATTTAATTGTTATCTTGCGGACCTTAACTGGTTTAGCAGAATTTATAAGTTTCTAGGTATCTAACCGATAAAGATTTTGAGATCATAACATAACACTATTTGAAAATTTAAAATAAAACTAACCTAAGGCTTAAATTGAACTTTAAGGCCGAGATCTATACAGCGCACTTTGACTTTGCTCAAACTAAGGCTCAGATTTATAGAGCGCATTTTTACTTTGCTCACGACTTAAGACACTGTTGAAATGAGTTAGCGTTATATCGCTGACAAAAATCTGTCTCGTTTTAACTGAAACTTAAGTCTGAGGAAAGTCAAAGTGCGTTCTGTAGATTAGCCTTAGAGTTATGATCTCTGATATAAATCTGTCTCGTTTTAACTCTAAGTAAAGTCTGAGCAAAGTCAAAGTAGGTACTATATAGACTGTCCAAGTCTGAGCAAAATCAAAAAACCTCCATAGGTCTTCATCTTAAGACTATAAGAAAGCATATTCGTGCATAATTCGTGAATGAAATATACAACTAGCCGCATAAGTAAATTAAAAAGTCATATCTCATCATAATAAAATAGGTCCTACAATCCTCCCAAAGAATACTGCATGTTTCTATCATGTTATGAGGTATGACGCTCCTTACAGATTGGAAAAGAGCCGAAGCGCAGCATATACAGGGTGTAAGCACAACGCTGGCAAAAACGAATACAGGTGAGAGTATCTACTGATGATTACTGATATGGTATCACGAAAAAAACCCGAAAAAATATATGAAAAAGTCCTATATTCTGTAATAGTTCACGATTATTGCAAATCAATCATCTGACTGACGCTTGAGGTCAACGAACGTTCCTTAAGTAGGTCACTCGGAGTCAATGCCGCGTCGTAGGTGGGGCTTCGACCCGAGTTATGCACGCTATACATTGCGGGTTTGAAAAATACTAAATCACTAATACTACAAAATTAGACAAATGGTTATTGGTATTGGATTGTGTTTAGGTTGTATAACAATAACGCTAAGTTTTTGCTAGCGTTCTGGTTACACCCTATATCAGGGATGGCGAACCAATGGCACGCGTGCCATTGCTGGCACGCGACGAAATAATTTCGGCACGTCACTGATTACGAGTTTAAAGAAAAAAGTATAAATTATGATTATGATGTAGCATAATACCTATGAATCTTTGAAAAGCAAACGCGCGCGAGCGTTCGGGTCCGGTGCGCGGGGTGGAGGCGGGGCGTAGTTGCTATGCTAGCGCGGGGAATGCGGCGGTGGCGCGGGGCGCGGGAACGCAGCGCGGGGGCTTGACTTGAGTAAATAATAACAAACGAGGCGCAGTGCCCGCGCAAATTGTTTGTTTACGCAAAAAATAGTTGAATTTCATTGTGAAAGTGAACTTTAAAGTTTATTTAAGTTATTATTTGCTGTAATTTAATATGGCTAGTTCAGCAAAGAAACTAAAAGTGCAAAATAGCAAGGATACTAGAGAATTTCAGACTTGGTGGACTGATAAATTCGGCGTGTTTAATAAAGGTGACAAAGCAGTGTGTGTTTTATGTTCTGGCACCATGGTATGTAGAACATCTTCCGTTAAACGGCATTTTGAAACAAATCACAAATCCATTTGTCAAAAAAGCGAAGCAGAGCAAAAGGAATTAATTGCGAGTGCTTTGAAAGACAGAAACAAACAGTCAACATCAATAAATAAATTTGTTGGCAAAAATTGTCATACAAGTGCGGCAAGTTACACGGCTGCAAATGTCATTGCTCGGCATAGTAAACCCTTTCAAGAAGGCGAGTTTTTAAAGGAAGCCTGGTTAGCATGCGCGCCTTCTCTTTTTGCTGATTTCGAGAATAAAAATAAGATAATTCAGCGCATCAAAGATACTCCTTTGTCCAGAAACACAATAAAGGAAAGAATCTTAAAATTGGCTGAAAATGTTACAGAGCAACAAAAGCTTGACATTCACTCTGCTTCATTTATATCGCTATGCCTCGACGAAAGCACTGACGTCACAAAATCTGCACGTTTAGCTGTTTTTGCTCGATACTGCGTAGGAAACGTCATTAAGGAGGAATTAATTGCGATAAAATCGTTACCAACAACTACAAAGGGCGCAGATATTTGTACGGCAGTTAAAAATTCGATAGTTGAAAAAGAAATTGATATAAAAAAAGTTGTTTCTGTAACAACTGATGGTGCTCCGAGTATGGTGGGTAAAAAAATTGGTTTCATAAGTTTATTTCAAACTGAAGTAGGACATTCGATTCTTGAATTCCACTGCATCATTCACCAACAAGCCTTATGCGCTAAGAGCGGTTTAACATCTCTTGATAATGTTATGGCAGTAGTTACGAAAATAGTCAACCTCATCTCTGCTCAGGCTTTAAACAAGCGAAAGTTCGACGCTTTGTTGGATGAAGTCAACTCCGTGTATAATGGCTTACTCATGTATAATAATGTTCGGTGGCTGAGTCGTGGGTCTGTACTTGAAAGATTTGTTGAATGCTTGGAAGAAATCAGACTGTTTCTGCAAAATGAGGGAAAAATTGAACAATACCCACAGCTTTTGGACGTCATGTGGCTTTCAAAATTGATGTTTTTTACAGACATATGCCAACACTTAAATACGTTAAATGTGAAGCTTCAAGGCACAAACAAAACAATAATCGTCATGATCGATCTCATTCGCGCCTTTGAGGCTAAACTGCAAGTTTTCAGAAACGATATTATCGCAAAAAACTACAAGTATTTTCCATACTTGAAAAAATATATCAATGAATCTGATATACATGAGACAACAAATGCAGAAAATATTACTGAGGAATTTATCTCTGTGATTGATTCTTCAATTAAGGAATTTTCAACAAGATTTTCTCAGTTCAAAGAATTATCAGAAACGGTCAAGTTTATTATGTACCCAGATGTAACGACCTTTCATACACTGAACTTCTCCCAGTTCGATTGGTTGGAAATTGAAGATTTTGAAATGCAGCTGATTGATTTCCAATCTAGTTCAATTTGGATACAAAAATTCATAGACATGAGAAAAGAATTAGAGTTAATTGAAACAGAAAGATTGACCAGTAATATAAGTAAAGATGGCAATAATAAAATTTTAGAAACCTGGAATGCGTTGCCAGAAACATTTAATTGTTTAAAGAAGCTGGCTCACGCTATTCTAACTGTATTTTCATCAACATATGCCTGCGAGTCATTGTTTTCAGAGATGAATAACATCAAAGACTCTGTTAGAAATAGACTGACTGATGAATCAAGTTCAGCATGCATTCTGCTAAAAGTAACATCGTACAACCCTAATATAAGTCAATTATCGTCCAATCTGCAACAACAGAAGTCGCACTAATTTTTAATTGCTCTTGTAATTGTATTTTTGGTAAATATAGAGCTTTGAGTTGATATTGTTTTTTTACATTATTTTTCCACTGATCACAAAGTCAAGAATATTTGATGGCACGGCTGCGACGTCATTAAATATTATTCCAGAAAATTGGCACGTATACGCATAAAGGTTCGCCATCCCTGCCCTATATTTTGGGTTCTGTACCCGAAGGGTGCCAACGGGGCCCTATTACTAAGCCTCCGCCGTCTGTCCGTCCGTCTTTCAGCGGGCAGTATCTCGTGAACCATAACAGGTAGAAAGTTGAAAATTTCAAAGAATGTATATTTCTATTGCCGCTATAACAAATAATACGAAACATTTACAATACAATTTTTTACATATAACATCGCTGCTAAGTAACTTATGAACTTATTACATCAAACATGGAAATGCTTTTTCGCGACATGCTTGTCAAGAGACAGTTTAGTAGCAAACCCCCTGGCGCAGTGCTCACACGAGAACCCAAACTCCGTATCCTTTTTAGTGCGATGTACTTTCACGTTATGATGGTACTTCTGGGATCGAGACTTGAACATCATATGGCATGTAGTACACTCATACATCTCTGCCCCCGGCCTTAAATTATGCATCTCCATTAAATGACGCCTCCTCAACTCCCAAGTCGCAAACCTAGGCAATGGTTTCTCCTTACAGTACGTACACATATATGGCAGAGATGTGTGCTGTGTTTTCATATGTATATTCCTCTCTTCCAAAGTCAGAAAAGTTGCCTTACATCTCCGGCAGTTGTACTTATTATCGTGAGGGATTTTCACGTGAGCTTTCAAAGCTGCTTCAGTTATAAAACCTTCTCCACAAGTATCGCAAACGTATTTCTGAAAATGCTCAACTGTATGCTTCTTCAATGATAGGAAATCGGAGAACTGAGTTTTACATATAGCACAATGCCAATCGGACCCATCGTTTAGTTTGAAAGGAAGCACGCCGGCGAGTTCTACATCATTATCGATTGGTTGTTTGTGGTAATCCTTCAAATGGCACAGTAAATCTTCCAAAGAGTTTATATGGATGAAACAAAGTTTACATTTCAAATCTGTGATGTCCACTTTGAGGAATTCTCGCCGAAGTTTTCTGCTAAAGGCTAATTTGATGTCGTAGTTCAAGTGACGGCAGGCCATGTGAGCGCGGAGGCCGTTCGGGTCGTTGGATTGGACGCGACAGAGGACACAGTTGAAGTTCTGGCCCCAAGTTCTAAACGGCCAAGCTGTGGAACATTGCAGGATCATTTCCGTATTACGCCTTTGCCTTAAAGCCATGCCATATCTTGGTTTATAACCTGAACTGTAACACTTGAATTTACGCTCATGCTGTTTCAAGCCATGTTCGGATAAGAAAGTCGCGGAGCAGTTATCACAAGTAAATAACGTCGCATGACTCCTCAAATGTCCGTTAATCTCTGAGAACCCTTGGAACCTCTTTTTGCAGTACAAGCACAACCATTCCCCAGCCTCGTTCTGTCGATACGGCAACACGCCAAACGGCACTTCAAAGTTAACCGCTTTATTATGCTCGCGTAGCAAATGTGTCATAAAGGTCTCCACACTGTCCACATCATGCATACATAAGTTGCATTTGAAGTAGCTTATATCAATTTTCAAGTCATCCACTACTTTATAGAAAGCGCTGTTATAATCGACTTTCGCATGCTTAGTTTTCACGTGTTCCCTCAAAGTTTCGATAGTTTCAAACTCAATATAGCAATAGGAGCAGAGGATTCTATTGAAGCGCGTCTTAAACGGTATCGCGGTGGAATATCTAAGAACGAGAACAGCGTTCTGTCGTAGGGGGTTCTGCATAACGGATCTTTCGAATAACCTCATTTTTTGTTTTCTTTCTTTATCTTTGAGTCCGTCACTATCCGTTCTGGGCCCTAAAAAAAGAAAGAACCATATGATTATTGTTATTCGAAAGCATCCGTTTAATAAGCGGTTCTTTTATTTCTAATCTAATACGCACACCCTCAAATACAAGCACTATAGCAGAAGAGCATTTACATTTTGGATCATAAAACGCATCAGACATCGAAATGTTTTTTGGCAATATGTTTATCCAAGAATAATTGTGTAGTGAAAGCCTTCGGGCAGCTGTGGCAGGGGTAATTTAGTTCCGTGTCCTTTTTTATCCTATGAGTCCTCGCCATGTGGTTATATTTCCCTGAGCGAGTTTTGAAAGACTTCTGACATGTAGTGCATTCGTATTTGTCAGCACCGGTTTTATAATTGTGCACTTCTATTAGATGCTTCTTCCTCAACTCCCAGTTGGCAAATCGCGGCCTGTCTTTGCAGTATACACACATGTATGGTGTGGACGTGTGTTGAGTTTTAACATGTATATTACGCTCTTCAAGCGTCGAGAAAGTCGCAACACATCGGCTACAATTGTACTTATTTTCGTGAGGTATCTTAGTGTGGGCGATCATAGCAGATTCTGTTATGAACCCTTCGCCGCAAGTATCACAAACGTAATTCTGGAAATGCTCTGAAGTGTGCTTCTTCAGTGAAATGAAATCTTTGAACTCGTTCGGGCACATAGTGCATTTCCATATCGATCCATCGTTCAATCTAAAAGGAAGAACACCTAACTGGGCGTCAGAATTAATAGGCTGCTGGTGATCGTTCTTCAAATGAAATGTTAAGTTTTCGAAGTTCTCAATAGGCATAAAGCATAATTTGCATTGAAGATCTGTTATATCTATTTTGAGAAACTCTTTACCCAACTTTTTATAGAACGCGGCTTGCACGTCGTAATTTTCGTGTCTGGTTAGCATATGGGTTCGCAACGTGCTGGGGTCACTAGACTGAACCCTACAGAAAACGCAGTTGAAATTACTCTTCCACGTCCTGAAGGGACAAGCTGTTGAGCACTGGAGAATGATTTCAGCGTTGGAACGCGGCCTCATCACTCTCCCATTACGGGGTTTGTACGCCGTTCTAAAGCATTTTACCTGTCGCCGATGATCTCGCAACGCGTGCTCCGAAATAAACATCGTACCGCATTTTTCGCAACTAAAGTTCATGAAATGAGTGGTTATATGACGCTTGAACTGTATAAATTCTAGATAATTCTTCTGACAGTACACGCACACCCAATGGTCGATAGCGTTCTGCTTGTAAGGGAGGACGCCGAATCGCGCGTTGAACCTGACAGGCTTATTATGGTCTCGAGACAAGTGACCCATTAAAGTATCGACATCTTGTATATCTTGGTGGCATATGTTACATTTCAAATCAGTTATGTCCACTTTGATTAAATTATCCTTCGTCCTATAAAAAACATTTTTGAAATCCGTATTGACATGGTCTGTTTTCATGTGGTATCGCAGACTGGACAACGCGTTGTATTCATCGTGGCAGAAGGCGCACAGTATCTGACTAAATCGCGTCTTAAAGGGATAGGCAGTGGAATGTCTGAGAATTAGCTCCGCGTTACGCCGCTGTGGCGTCTGATACACGAGAATAATTTTCTTTCTCTCACTTTCATTCTCCCTACGCCCGCGAATTTCCAATTTGGACCCTAAAAACAAAAAAGAAATTGGTCAATTTCACAACCAATGTGCACCAGTCTACGAGTAAAAACAACCATTCCGGGTATTCAATTTACGAGTACAAACAATCACGAATTCCATATCAGCGTTTATTTCGAACAGCGCAAATCAACAAACAAAAAAATATATAGAGCTACTTTATAATGTTATTTCTGGGTGATGGGACTTCATGTGGCCAGTGAGGCTGACTTTTTGAGCGAACTGCTTTTTACAAATGACACAGGCAAATCGTTTATTATCGCTATGGATCCACATGTGTTGAAGCAAATTCTTTTTCCTCGAAAACGTTTTTGAGCACTCATCGCAACGAAAGGGTTTCTCTCCGGTATGACAGAATCTGTGTTCTTCCATTTGTTTCTTCGTGCTGAACTTGATATGGCAACATGGGCACTTGTAGCTGTTACCACTGTGTACCAAAGAGAAGTGGTTGTAGAATGGTTTCCGAGAGTTAAAAGTCTGATCGCAGTCGGGACATTCGTACACTTTCTTCGCCCGGCCGTGCACCTTCATAAGATGCTCCTGTTTCTTTTCCCAGGATATAAATCGGTCCCCGCATGTAACGCAACAGAAAGGCCAGCAGGGTTTTGACATTTTAATATGCTCCCTCTTCATTTCCAACGTCGGGTAATGACTCCAGCACTTCCTACACACGTGACTTCCTGAATGATTGCATCGAGTGTGGTGTTTCAACGCCTCATTCGTTAAGTACATGCGTCCACAGACGTCGCAAGTGTATCTCCGATAGTGAGACGTTGTGTGTCTGCAGAGCTGTACGAGCGACGCGAATTTTTTATCGCAAAGGGCACAGATCCATTTATCGGCACTCAAACGGTATGGATGCATGCCGATGTCGAAATCGGTGTTCATTTGCGAGAATCCATGGGAATCACGGATATGTGCCGCGATTTCATCCAGGCTATCGCACGGCGTGGAGCACAGTCTGCATTTGAGGTTAGTTAGATCAACTTTTATGTACTCTTTCCCGCTGGAACAGTGTGCGAATGCGGTGGAGACTGTGAACGATTCGTGGCATTCGTCCATGTGGGCCCGGTAATCGTTCGGATTGGTGTACTCTTCATGACAGTAGACGCATAGCATATTGTCTTTGCCGCGCACTCTGAAGGGGTACGCGGTAGAGTGTTCCAACACTAGTTCTGCGTTGCGTTTCGCCTTCTGTATGCTACTGGCCGGTTGCGTGACTAGAAAAGAAAGAAAATTCCCTTGTTGACTCAAGTCTCCTGGAACGCATGTGAGTTGGTATTATCGATTGTGAAAATTATTATTAGTGCCCAAAAGTAGTGATCGTATTACATAACATACTAATGCGGGTATTCATAAATAATCGAAAAGTGTAATGTAGCTTTTTAATATTTCGTCAATTTTAGTTACATTGCGAAAAGTTTCATCATTCATGATTTTGAGCCTAAATGAATATAGTCCAAAATATTATGCTTTTTTCATATAACATTATCAATTTTATAGTTATCGCTAGAAACACAGGTAGAACTGTGTTCTACTCGTATGCGTCTACACGCAATACCTATCTACATAATATCAACATTATAACAATAATATAGCATGGCTTCTAGTTCTTCTACTTTCTAAATAAACCGAAACAAAAATTCAATACACTTTCGCTGATAAAGCTAAATCCTATCTAGTAATAAAATAAACACCTACAAAAATTAATACTATGTTTATGTAAGTAAATATGTACAATCAAAGGTATCAGAGTCCAGCACAAAAAGTAGCGCACTGAGGTTATAATGCTGGAACACTTTTATAAGTTGTGCGTTCACTCATTATCTTCTACTACTTGGGCATTTCAGACTAAATGCTCAAGTGGTAAATGTGCCATGGCAAAAATCTATCTAAAGTAATTTATAGCAAAGCTTTTAAGTTGACTTTTATTTAATTCAATAATTTTGTATTTCGGGATGATGAGCCTTCATATGAGACTTGTAACTGACTCGTTGGTTGAACTGTTTATTGCACAGGTTGCACTCAAAACGCTTGTAATCGCTGTGTATCCACATATGTTGCGCCAAATTAGCCTTTCTGGGAAAGGACTTAGAGCACACCGTGCAATCGAAGAGCTTTATCCCTGTATGAACTACTGTGTGTTGTTCCAAGTGACGCTTGGTACTGAACTTCCTCCCACACCAGGAACAAACGAAATTAACGCCAGCGTGCATGGTCGCGAAATGGACTCTATACGAATTCCTGGAAGTGAAAACTTGGTTGCATTCCGGACATGAATGAGTCCTTGATGCTTGTCCGTGGACAGTTGTCAAATGTTTTTCTTTAGCTGACCATTTAATGAATCTCTGACCACATTGGATACACTGATACGGCCAACATCTGGGCGAATTCTCTGCATGCTCTCGCTTAGCCTCTAATGAGCTAAACGTCTTCTTGCAACGTCTGCAGATGCGTTCGTCAGGTATATGAGTGAATCGCATGTGCTGCTGGAGGGATCCATTGGTAGTGTAAGACTTCCCGCATTCCGCACAAGTAAAGTTCTGGTAATGCGTGGACATGTGCCGACTGAGTTGTCGCAGGCAGGGGAAATTCCGGTCGCAGATCCCGCACATCAGTTTCTCGCCCTCGAATTTGAACGGTTGGATACCCAAATGGAAATCAAAATTTATTTTTCGGTCATGGACATCGTTCAAATGTTTCGCAGCTTCCTCGAGCGTTTTGAAGCTTTCGCCACAAGTTCTGCAGCGGAGATCGGTGCAGTCTGTTTTGAGGTACCCCTCGTATGGACAGTGGGCGAATGCTGTCTCCACTTTGAAGGTTTGGTGCTCCAAGTTCATATGGTGCCGGAATTGCGCGGAGTCTGTGTACGACTCGCAGCAGTATACGCACATAAGTGACGTCTCTGGCAATCTGAAGGGGTAGGCGGTCGTATATGTCACCATGACAGCGGCATTGCGTCTGGCGAGGGATAACGGACGATTCTCGTCTAGAACAGACAGAAATGCCTTTGGTAAATTTTCTAGTTAACAACTCTTCAGCAATATGTCTATCTCTAGTCTCTATGTGCCAGTTTATTCTTAGCAGTCGAACTTTTGCGCAATTCTTGTACTAATTCTTGTTAATTTTTTTTAATATTCACGAAGAGTATATCTAAGTTAACCTTATAAAATGCAGCATCAACCTCAAAACATCCGTTGGATAACCCCCTTGGAAAATAGCTCGTCAATTAATGAATATAAATTAGTATGAAACTTCCAAGATTCAAACGATTCAGTGCTGATTTTATAATCGCCAAATAGTCTTTAACTGGAGGGATTAACTGTTATTATTTGACGTCATAACTATATGGCATAAGTCATAACTCATAAGGTCAAATAATAATATTAATCCTACACAAAAAATGGTGCTCATACCATCATTAATCATGAGGCAGAAAGAGTGTAAAAATAATGTCTTAATGTAGAACAGCTGTGATAGCATAGTGGTTAGGACGTCCTCCTTCTAATCGGAGGTCGGGGATTCGATCCCGGGCGCACCTCTAACTTTTCGGAGTTATGTGCGTTTTAAGTAATAAAATATCACTTGCCGGTGAAGGAAAACATCGTGAGGAAACCTGCACGCCTGAGAGTTCTCCATAATGTTCTCAATGGTGTGTGAAATCTACCAATCCAAACATAGCCAGCGCGGTAGACTATGTCTACTGAGAGGAGACCCGTGCTTGATTCTATGGTATGTGACAAAGCTTTTGAATGAACGTTTTTTCACGTTTTTTTCATTCAAGTTTCATATTTAGGGATGATGTGCCTTCATATGGGAGTCGTAACTAACGCGTTGGTTGAATTGCTTATTGCACAGTTTGCATTCGAAGCGCTTGTGTTCGCTGTGAATCCACATGTGTTGCGTCAAATTGGACTTTCTGGGGAAGGACTTAGAGCAGACAGTACAATCGAAGAGCTTAATCCCGGTATGAACAACTGTATGCTCGTCCAAATGACGCTTGGTACTGAACTTTCTTCCGCACCAGGAGCAAACAAAATTAACGCCAGCGTGCATAGTCGCGAAATGGATTCTATATGAATTCCTGGAAGTGAATACTTGGTCGCATTCCGGACACGAATGAGTCGCTGACGCCTGCCCGTGGACAGTTGTCAAATGCTTCTCTCTAGCGGACCGTTGTATAAACCTCTGGCCACATTGGATGCATGAAAACCGCCAACATTTAGGAGAATTCTCCATATGTTCTCGCTTAGCTTCTAATGAGCTAAACGTCTTCTTGCAATGTCTGCAGATACGTTCATCGGGTATATGAGTGAACCGCATGTGGTGCTGGAGGGATCCATTAGTAGTGTACGACTTCCCGCACTCCGCACAAGTAAAGTTCTGGTAATGAGTGGTCATGTGGCGGCTGAGCGGTCGGAGGCCAGAAAAGTTCCTGTCGCAGATCCCACACAACACTTTCACGCCCTCGAATTGGTACGGTTGGATTCCCAAATGGTAATCGAAATTTATTTTCTGATCGTGGACATCGTTCAAATGTTTAGCGGCATCCTCAATCTTCTTGAAGCTTTCGCCACAAGTTCTGCAGCGGAGATCCGTGCAGTCTGTTTTGAGGTACCCCTCGTATGGACAGTGGGCGAAAGCTGCCTCCACTTTGAAGGTTGTGTGCTCTAAGTTCATATGATTTCGGAATTGGGCGGCGTCGGTGTACGAATCGCAGCAATACACGCACATAATGGACGTCTCTGGCAACCTGAAGGGGTAGGCGGTCGTGTATGTCACCATGACTGCGGCATTCCGTCTGGCGAGGGATAACGCACGGTTATCGTCTAGAACAGACAGAAATGCCTTTGGTCAATTTTTTGGTTAACAGCTCTTCAGCAGTACTAGTCTCTGTTATATGCCAGTTTATTCTTTAGCAGTTGGTTATAGGTTGAAAACTTGTGCGCAATCTTTGTAATATTAAATCTTCTTATTAAATTTTTTGGAATATTTCACCAGGCATAAATAACTAATTAAACCTTATAACATCCAGCATAATTCAAAACTCCCGTTGCAACCGCTTTGTAAAGCAGCCCGTCAATAAAGGAATTAATTAATTTGATGTAGCCCTAAAATTCTTATAATTTGATGCTACATTTTTCAATCGCCAAATAATCTTTCACTGAGGAATATTGAAGTTTTGACATAATATTTACTATACAAGAGAAGTCAAAAAGATCAAAACAAATTGCTTAGTTTAAGATTACTTGAACATTTAAAAGCGGCCTTTAATACTTCATCCACGGAATCAAGTTAATATAGCGCTCTCTCTACCTAATCCCATACAAAAAAAGACAGCGCTATATTAACTTCTCTCCTCTCTCTGTTACGTACCCATACAAATGATAGAGCCAACAACAAACAAATGAAAGGCCGGCAACGCATCGGCAGCTCCTCTGGTGCTGCAAATGTTCATAGGCGGTGGTAATCACTTAACCGCCTGCTCGCTTTTTGTATTAATAAAAACAGAGAGAGCGCTATATTAACTTGGATGGAGTGTGACTGAATAAGTGACTGACAGACGCTGCCATAATTGGTTTCTTTTTTTTGTTTGGTTTCACATATTTTGGGGGTAGTATTGAAAATCGGGCAATAGATTAAAATTGTTTATTTTCGTACTAATTAATAATAAAATTATTTTATCCTGTACAATCGTTCTCGTAATATAAACTATTCAACGAAAATAACTTCAGAACATAATAATATGTCAACTTAACATTTAAATCAATAATAATAACTAGCCCCTCTTGTTTTGTAGCATTCAAACACTTTATGTCTCAAGACAGACGCATTTATAATGTGGGTAATGAAAAGATACTATGGAAATCAAATTTGCATTTGTAAATTATTTCAGAGACCCATATTTAAATAGATTATAGGTAGTTTTACTTACGGGTAAAAATGCACCAATTCCGTAAAAACTAAACAACTACAATTGATTTATCATTGCAAAAAAAATACCAATTCCAATAAATTCAAAACTAAAACATAAAAAATATTCCATAAACCAAAATATACAGGCTGTAACCAGAACACTAGCAAAAACTTAGCGTTATTGTTATACTACCTAAACACAATCCAATCCCAATAACCATTTGCCTCATTTTGTAGTTTTAGTGATTTAGTATTTTTCAAAGCTGCAATGTATAGCGTGCAAAACTCGAGTTGATGCCCCACCCGGCATTGACTCCGAGAGGCCTACTTACATAACGTTTGTTGACCTCTAGCGTCAATCAGATGTTTTATTTGCAATAAATATATCGTGAACTTTTACAAAACATTATTATAAATATTTTAAAATATTGTTTCACTTTTTTTATTTGTGGTATCATATCAGTAATCATCAGTACAATCACCTGTCTTCGTTTTTGCCAGCTTTCTGGTTACACCCTATATAAGAGTAGATTAAAACAATTTAAGGAAACGCTCCTTTTCATACATAAATGTGGGTAAAACAAAAATATTGTAATATGAAACAATTTGTGCGATTCGACAGTGATTTCTATCATTTTAACATGTTATCAACAAAACTACATATATAATTTAAAGAAGGGTTCATGATTTTTAGGGTTCCGTACCTAGAAAGGAAAAAGGGACCCTTATAAGATCACTTCTTTGTCTGTCCGTCTGTCTGTCAAGAAACCTTAGAGTACTTCCCGTTGAATCATGAAATTAGCCAGGTAGGCAGGTCTTATAGCACACGTAAGGGAAACATCCGAAAACCGTGAATTTATTTACTATACAAGTGGGGTATCATATGAAAGGGCTACCTGTACATTCTAAAACAGTTTTTTATTTTTAATGCACAATAGTTTTTGAATTATCCTGCAAAATGTCGAAAAAATACGACTGTAGTACGGAACCCTCATTGCGCGATCCTGAATCGCACTTTGCCTGTTTTTTATTTTAACATGTTATCAACACAACTATATAATTTATGGAAGGGTTCATGATTTTTAGCAACAAGCTGCGTTTAATAAAAGTTGTAAAATCTCTAGCAGACTTTATACGCCAGAAATACGCCCTTGATGCAGAACTTTCTCCGTTTTTTGGAAGCCGAAAAATTCGAATATAAAAGATTTTGTTCTATTAGTCATTCTTCAAAACCGTGAGCACCATTTTCGCCTTATTGTTCTGCATGCCCTGATAATCGACCAAATCCGGATGGTAAGATTTCATATGAGTCTTCCAACTGACCCTCTGATTGAACTGCTTATTGCATAAAGTGCAACTGAATCTTTTCAACTCGCTATGAATCCACATGTGCTGGACCAGGTTCTTCTTCCGCGGGAACGATTTCGAGCAAACCGGGCAAGGGAACAACTTTTCCTTTGTATGAATCACTCTATGGTTCTCCAAATTGCGTTTCGTGTCGAACTTGAGCCCGCAACACGTGCATACAAAATTGTCGTCCGTGTGCAAAATTTTAAAATGAACTCTATACTTTTTTCTGTCCGGGAAAACTTCCCCGCATTCTGGACAAACGTAAGTCCTTTTTGGAGCACCGTGGACTTCGGATAGATGCGTCTGTTTAATCGTCCAGCTGAGAAATCTTTCGCCGCAAATGTGGCACAAGTGTGACCAGCATCTCTTCGAACCGCTCAAATGGTCTCTCTTCTCCGTTAACGAATTGAAAGTCTTTTTGCATTTTCTGCATATTCTCTCCTGTCCCGTGTGGGAGTATGTTATGTGATGCTTCAAGGTTGTAATCGTCGCGTAGGATTTGCCACATGCCTCGCAGGTGTATTTTAGGAAATGCGACTGGGTATGTCGACTCAGCTGTCTGAGGCACAGGGATTTCGAGTAACAGATCGCGCAGGCCAGCTTGTCTTTTTCCAATTTGAATGGTTGCATGCCGAGTTCGAAGGATAAGTCGATCGGTTGTTCGTGTTTATGGTACAAGTGCTGGGCGACGTCTTCGAGTTTCTCGAACGGCTCCGTGCAAAGCCGGCACTGTAGTTCGGTACAGTCCACTTTGATGAAGCCCTCGTGGCAGTGGACGAACGCCATTCGCACATTGAAGGTCTGGTGCTCTTCGTCCATGTGCTTTCTGTACATAGTGGGGTCGTCGTAACTCTCCCCGCAGTACACACAAACCATGGAATCCTCGGGAAGCCTGAACGGGTAGGCTGTGGTTAACCTCACGATATACTCCGCGTTGCGCCGCGCCATGTAATACGCATCACTTTTGTCTAGAACAAA